>NC_140168.1:129207356-129466799 GCF_963971535.1 Notolepis coatsorum
ATCCAAATGTTTCTCTGGTGACAGCTTGCGCAAAAGAGAAAACGAAACTTAAGGAAAACGAACGTTATCCTATAACCCTAGTTATATGAGGAAAAAATAAATAAAAAAACACAATAAAAATAAATAAAAAACGGCGGTGCCCGGGCCCGGCCGAGCCCGAATTATTTATTAAAAAAAAAGCCCTACCCAGGCCGGGCCCCGTCGGGCCTGGGCAAGGTTGCAGTGCACTAGTTCAGACGTCTCTGAGGTTGTCACTAGCTAAAAGCTAGGTTTAAAGTTGGACATTAGATGTATCCCTTTTTCGTGAGTAACTCATTATCTTTCTTCTGCAATTGCAGATCAGTAAACTCTATAATAGTTTATCGTTCAGTAAACTCTATATGAGTTTATCATTTCAATAGGTAAGTGTTTAAACATATTAAAGCATTTAAACCTTTAAGTCTGCAGGGAATGCAAGTACCTTATTAGGTGAAATGACCCTTTAAACTCTTCCTTTACAGGTGTAATACGAACAAAGTACCAATCGAAATATTCAAGGTTATAGGAATGCAAATACCTTATCAGGTGAAATGACCCTTTAAACCATCTTTCTTTACAGGAGAACCAGCAGTGATTCAACTATAATCAATATGTTATCAGTGAGATTCAAGTATCTTACTGGGTACATTGACCCTTTAACTCGTCCTCTTTACAGGAGAACATCAGTAGTTCAGGTATCTTATTGGGTGCATTTACCCTTTAACTCTCCCTTCTTATAGGAGAAATATCAGTGGTTCAAGTATCTTACTGGGTGCATTTACCCTTTAAATCTCCCTTCTTGTAGGAGAAATATCAGTGGTTCAAGTATCTTACTGGGTGCATTAATCAAATACAAAATACAATATCAAAATACAAAAGGTGAAACGGGGTCAAAGCCCTTGGAAGTCCTTGTGTTCTCGTTCAATCAGTTCGTGTCATAGAAAAGGATATGATGGTCCTTGGAAGTTCTTGTGACTCAAGTTCAATTAGTTCGTTAATTCCTGATCCACCTCCTCACTGGAAATGAGGAAGGCAATTTCACAATCCTACCAGGCTGTTGAGACAACAGGTGTTGAGGCAACAGGGGTAATCAGATCAGGCCAGCCTTGATCCGAGGTTCAGTGTGTTGGCTCGCCATCTTGTGTCGGTCCGGCACACTGCCTCGTCCCGCGTGGGCACACGTGGTGAATGGTGGTCGGCCGGGACTCCTGGGAACTTCTTCCCGGGGGTGGAACGGGGTGCTAGAAAAACCTGGCCTACGTTATACAGGCATTCAGAAAATAAAAGCTATTTACCATCTTTTATCGCTTCATCATCTTTTCATTGCTTTTAGAATGAATAATCAATCAGGCTACTTTTGTAACCTACTGTAATTCAACACTATCAGTTATTTCTGCAGTGGTACAACTATCAACTATAGGTTCAAGAAGACTGGCTCTAAGAAAAAATACACAGGCACTGTGATCTACGTTTTACCTTTTATATAACTTAAAGGGGTTCACCAGGTTCAGTACATATTACAACATCATAGCTTCCATGCAATGGTCCACATTTATAGAAAATAATAAATGAAATAAAAAAGGTACCCAATAAAGTCTGTTTTGAGTGCACTCAATTAAACAAAAAGGGAACGGATATTCTGTTCCTACCACCAGGGGCCAAGTTAAAGTTCACCAGCCAACCGTTGGGTGATGGTGAGTGGAGAAGGTCAATGAAGAAGACCACTTCAGTTGATGCAGATCCGTGTACACTGAAGGGGGTAACAAAAACCAATCAGGATTCTTCCATTTGTTTATCAGTCTTTCAATTGGCAATGGTTTCTCCTCCAATTCGGTCTTCAAGTCAGCTAGTCTTTTCTTCTCTCTTCCTTGTCCAGTTCCAGCACGGAATCCTCTCTTTATCTTATATATTTCATCTTCTGTCCAAGTAGTTTTCTGTTCAAGTATACCGTTTTCTGTCACTTCTCTAATATTCTCCAACTGCTCCAATATTCTGTCTGTCCGTTGATTGCTTATCAAATGCTTGCAGCCAGGAACAGTTTTCCACACGCTGCTCACAAGCAGGGCTGTACCACGTAATCTCAGGGGAGCGTCAACAAATTACACTCTTCCAGGGAGCGTCAACAAATTACACTCTTCCAGGGAGCGTCACCCAATTCACAGTCCATAATGAATGTTTCAGCTAGACAAGAAAATAGCATGGGCTACATACTCCCCCCCTAGAACGCTTGAGTCCCTTCATGCGCTTACCACCTCTCAGGTTCTGGGAGGAGGCCTTCCAAACTCTTGCAGAATGCAACAATTGCCAGAATCAGGGGTCTCCCAAGACTCTCATAGTGTAGTCTATCAGGCTGTTGCTGTGATCTACTTGACCTTCTGACTTCAGCTTGTGGCTCTAGGTTGCCTGACTGTTCAGCTTGAGACACAGGATCGATGGCTGCTGCCACATCTTCTATGGCTGAGTGGTCTGATCTTTCATTCCGTTCATGTTGATCTTCGTCCACAGGCTCAGCATTGGTAAGAGGTTCCATTGCATGTTCCTGACAGTCACCTTGGAGTGAATGACGTTGGTCACTGCAGACACTGTCAACATCAGCTTCTAGGGTCCCAGCAGTAGGAGTCTGATCTATGTCTGTTTCTTGTCTGGAGGGTCTCCTCTTGGCTCCCATCTCCAGAGTTTCGATGAGAGGTTCCATCACAGTGACTTTGGGCCTGTAGACAACTGTATATTCCTCTTCGTCGCAGCTGCTACAGACATCATCCTCTTCATGGCTCAGCGTGTTGCCTCCTGTATCCATCACCGGCTGCTCCCGGGATCTCAACTTCATCCTCTTAGTGGACCTTTTTTGTTCGGTTTCCTTCTCCTCTGTGATGGGTAGGAACCCACACGGTAAGAGGAGGTCTCTGTGGAGGGTGCGTACAGGCCCAATCCCCTTTTCTGGCTTCACAACGTACACTGGTCCATCTCCCATCCTCTTCTCCACTACATAAATCTCTCTCTCCCATCTGTCCGCCAGCTTGTGCTTTCCTCTGATGTTTACGTTCTGTACCAAGACTCTGTCACCTGCCCTTAGTTCTGCAGCTCTGACCTTGGAGTTGAACCTTGTCTTGTTCTTTTCCCCCATCTCCCGTGCACTCTCTGCAGCTAGAGCATAGCTTTCCCGAAGCTTCTCTCGAAGGGCCTTTACATACTCAGAGTGAGTCCTGGCAGGATTCCCCTGTGGCTGGAGTCCCAGGACAAGGTCAATGGGAAGAGTCGGTTGCCTGCCGAACATCAGTTCATAAGGAGAGTATCCAGTAGTGTTGTTCCTCGTGCAATTGTATGCATGAACGAGTGGTTTTACAAAGTCTCTCCAGTGGTACTTATCTTTGTCCTCCAGTGTTCCAAGCATGCCAAGCAGGGTTCTGTTAAATCTTTCAACTGGGTTCGCGCGGGAGTGGTACGGGGTAGTCATCACTTTTTTTGCTCCCATCAGGGAACACAGCTCTTTGATGGTGTGACTTTCAAAATCCCTCCCCTGATCACTGTGAAGGCGAGCAGGGAACCCGTAGTGAACAATGAAGTTCTCCCAGAGTGCCTTGGCTACGGTCTTTGCTTTTTGATCCCTTGTGGGAACAGCCACAGCAAATTTAGTGAAATGGTCTGTAATCACTAATACATTTTGTGTATCTCTGCTGTCGGGTTCAATGGACAAATAGTCCATACAAACCAACTCAAGGGGGTAACTTGTACTGATGTTCATCATGGGAGCAGCCCTCTCAGGATTTGCTTTCCTTCTGAAGCACCTCTCGCATGTGTGACACTTCACATCAATCGCTTGAGCCATCTTTGGCCAGTAGAATCGGGTGCGGGCCAAGTTAAGGGCGCGCTCAAACCCAAGGTGGCCAACTTCATCATGCACCCCTTCTAGTGCTTTGGCTCTGTATTTCTCAGGTAAGACTAACTGGTAGCCCTCTGTTCCTCTGTCCACATATCTCCTGAACAGAACTCCCTCCTTGAGTTCAAGTCGGTTCCATTCTCTGAGGAAGCACCTCACCTCCGGTAGCTCTAACTTAGCCTCTCTGTACGAGGGTTTAGCTTCTCTCTCTATGAGTTCAATGATGCACCTTATGGGTGGGTCTGCCCTCTGAGACTTATACCAGGGGGCCACCGCTAGGGATTCTGCAAAAACAATGGTTTCCTGGAAGTATTCACAGGGCTCCATCCGCACTGCGTGTCTTTGGCAAAGGGCAGTGAAGGTGTCCTTTGAAAGCACTTTGTGATCTCCATCCAGCACACGTTGACGGAGCTCGCGGATCCTTTCTCTTTCCTCGAGAAAAGCATGGTCTTCTGGTGAGGGTTCCTGAGGGCGCCTTGACAACCCATCTGCATCTTGGTTTGTATTACCAGGCCGATACTTTATCTCAAATCGGTATGTTGACAGGGCTGCTAGCCAGCGGTGGCCTGCTGCATCGAGTTTTGCAGAGGTCAACACATAAGTGAGAGGGTTATTATCTGTAAGAACTGTGAATTCTGCTCCATAAAGATAATCATGGAACTTCTCACACACAGCCCACTTCAGTGCTAAGTATTCAAGCTTGTGTGTTGGATAGTTTCGTTCGCTCTTGGACAGCCCTCGACTGGCGTAGGCTATGGCCCTTAGTTTCCCTTCTTGCTCTTGGTAAAGGGCTGCACCAAGGCCCTCTCCGCAGGCATCCGTGTGGAGAATGTAAGGGAGGTTGGGGTTGGCAAAAGCCAAGACAGGTGCTGATGTTAACTTGTCAATGAGCATTCTGAAAGCGGTTTCACAGTCCTGTGTCCACTCACTTCCAAAAGACTGACTGGGGCTCACTGACATCTGAGGTTTCGGCCTACTATAGTCCTTCCCTCTTTTCCTTGGAGCCACATAGCCAGCTGTGAGGGCATTCAATGGCTTTGCTATCTTTGAGTAGCCTTGCACAAAACGGCGGTAGTACCCTGCAAATCCCAAAAAGCACTTAAGCTCTTTGCGATTGGTGGGCCTTGGCCAGTCTTTTAAGGCTGAGATCTTTTCAGGATCAGTATGGACACCGCTAGCGTCTACAATGTGGCCCAGGTATCTTACGGAGGACTGAAAAAAGTGACATTTGTCAGGGGACAACTTCAGCCTGTAGTCCTTGAGTCTGTTCAAAACCTTCATCAGTCTGGTTTCATGCTCCTCCAAGGTATCTGAGAAGACTATCAGGTCATCCAGAAAAACCAAGACTTCATTCAGGTGCAAGTCTCCGACGCACTTCTCCATCAATCGCTGAAATGTTGAGGGTGCATTAGTAATGCCCTGTGGCATGCGTTAAATTCCCAAAAACCCAGCGGGCATGTGAACGCGGTCTTGTGTTTGTCTTCTTCAGCCATTTCAACCTGATAGTAACCTGACTTAAGGTCCATCACAGAGAACCATCTAGCTCCACTAAGAGCCGAAAAGGTTTCCTCGATGTTGGGGAGGGCATAGGCATCTTTAACAGTGTGCAGGTTCAGTTTTCGATAGTCCACGCATAGTCGGATCTTTCCGTTTTTCTTTTTCACAACAACTATAGGGGAAGCAAATGGACTCTCCGATTCTCTGATGATCCCAGCCTCCAGCAACTCCCTAATATGTTGCTTCACAGCTTCCCTATCACATGGATGAATTGGTCGGGACCTCTCCTTGAAGGGGGTTTCATCTTTTAGTCTTATCCTGTGTTTGACAGCAGAGGTACGCCCATGGGTTAAGTCGTCAACTGCGAACACTTCAGGTAGGGCATTCAACTTGTCCATGATGCGTTTCTTCCAATCGGCTGGAATGGGAGAGTCTGCTAGGCTACATGTTACTTTGTCACTCAGGGGGGTTTCTGTGTCAAACATCTGAAGACCACACAAGATGGGGGTGTCATCGGATTTCATAGGTATCACACACTGAGCTGCCGTCATTTCTGCTATCACACGGTTTGGGTGTAGTGTGATGTCGTGTGCACTCATATTGCAGAGAAGAACAGGAACTTTGCTGAAGGACTGATAAGGAACATCCAGTAGTGTTGGTACTACGAAGATGCCACCGGGCAGAGGGGAGTTCATTGGAGCCTCTACTGCACATGAGGTTTGATCTGAGGATGCGTCCATCCTAACGCCTCCTAGCACACGCACTTTATGTCCAGCTGGAACGATGACCGGGTGACGCCCAATCAACTTAACCGGTCTTTTCATTGTGAGTCTGAGCAATGTGCTGAAATAGCATGACACACTCAGCACTTAGTTCACACCCCTGTAGGAATTTCTGCCCTTCTCGGGTAACTCCTTTTTCGTACAATCTATTAAGTACATTTGTCCCTATCAACAGAGGGATCTCACGGCTTAGGTCACAGTCGGGTACAATGAGAACTAGGGAAGACACATTTTCTTCTATGCCAGTAACACTCTTAGGGAGAGTTAAAAAGACCTGGGTGTAGCCTATGTAAGGGACTAGCTGACCCCCTGTGCCTGTAATCTCAAGTAGTGCATTAATGGGTTCAACAGGGAATGATGAGAGGTGTTCTGAGTAATAGGTCTCTGAGACTGTACTAACCTGTGATCCAGTATCTAGAAGACATTTACATGGGAGGCCTTCAACAAGCACAGTCAAGGTGCAACATGGCCCCACAAGACCACTGGGTAAGGGTCTATAGTTACAGGGTGGGCCATTCTGAGCATAGTTTGTGGCCCTAACTACATTAACTTCTAAGTCTTGCATGGGACTAGATAAAGGGGGGTTCATGACTCCTGATTGCCCCACAACAGGGGCCACTACATGTTTAAAGGGAACTCGGGCTGGCCCTGGTGCTGCATGTTCCACCGCTCACGCCTTTCTCTGAGTTCAAAGTTCTTTTGCCGTACAGCGGTAGAGTTTGGCTCATTCGAACATTGGGCAGCAATGTGGCCGTCTTCTCCACATCTAAAACAGAACCATGCTCGGGGCATGTCGGAGGTGTTCCTGTTCATCTTGCGGCTTGTCGCATTAGAGGCCATACAGTTCCCCCTAACCGCATTCTCGCCACCGGGGTTGTTTACATTCTGGGGTCCAATTGCTCTTAAAGCAAGCTGCTTCTTTAGCTCCGCCACTTCCTGAGCGAGCCTTTGGGTCTCCGTGAGATGTTTTTTCACTTCCTTCTCGCTTGCAACAGGTTCTGTCTCTTCCAGCTCTTCACATTGGGGCAGGCCATAGACTGTATGCATATGTGACATAGCTTTATTGCTCCCAAGGTGTTTCTTCATCCTGTTGAATTTTGTTTGTCGTCTATCCTCCTGTTTCCTCAATAGCAGTAGTAGCTCAGGGAAGGATGGAGACTGGCTCTAAGAAAGAATACACAGGCACCGTGATCTACGTTTTACCTTTTAAATAACTTAAAGGGGTTCACCAGGTTCAGTACATATTACAACATCATAGCTTCCATGCAATGGTCCACATTTATAGAAAATAATAAATGAAATAAAAAAGGTACCCAATAAAGTCTGTTTTGAGTGCACTCAATTAAACAAAAAGGGAACGGATATTCTGTTCCTACCACCAGGGGCCAAGTTCACCAGCCGACCGTTGGGTGATGGTGAGTGGAGAAGGTCAATGAAGAAGACAACTTCAGTTGATGCAGATCCGTGTACACTGAAGGGGGTAACAAAAACCAATCAGGATTCTTCCATTTGTTTATCAGTCTTTCAATTGGCAATGGTTTCTCCTCCAATTCGGTCTTCAAGTCAGCTAGTCTTTTCTTCTCTCTTCCTTGTCCAGTTCCAGCACGGAATCATCTCTTTATCTTCTATATTTCATCTTCTGTCCAAGTAGTTTTCTGTTCAAGTATACCGTTTTCTGTCACTTCTCTAATATTCTCCAACTGCTCCAATATTCTGTCTGTCCGTTGATTGGTTATCAAATGCTTGCAGCCAGGAACAGTTTTCCACACGCTGCTCACAAGCAGGGCTGTACCACGTAATCTCAGGGGAGCGTCAACAAATTACACTCTTCCAGGGAGCGTCAACAAATTACACTCTTCCAGGGAGCGTCACCCAATTCACAGTCCATAATGAATGTTTCAGCTAGACAAGAAAATAGCATGGGCTACACTAAGCTAAAGTATTGTGTCCCCCAGGGCTCGGTTCTAGGACCCCTTCTCTTCTCCCTCTACACTAAATCAATGGGTAACATTATCACGTCTCATGGCTTCTCCTATCATTGTTATGCCGACGATACTCAACTCTTCCTCTCCTTCCCTCCCTCAGATATCCACGTCTCTGAGCGGATCTCGGCCTGTCTGTCCGACATCTCCGCCTGGATGACGACCAACCACCTCAAACTGAACCTAAGCAAAACAGAATTGCTCCACCTGCCGGCCAAATCCTCCGCCCTGACCGACCTTTCCATCACAGTCTAGAATGCAGCTGTGACCGCGTCCCCGACTGCCAAGAACCTTGGTGTTGTCCTCGACGACCAGTTGAACTTCTCTGCTCACATCGCAGAGACAACCAGAACCTGCAGATTCCTCCTGAGCAACGTCAGAAGGATCCGCCCCTTTCTGACAAAAGAAGCCACCCGTCCAATCAACAGTCATCTCCCGCCACGACTACTGCAACGCACTGCTAGCTGGCCTCCCGGCCACTGCCACCAAGCCTCTTTAACTCATTCAGAACGCAGCGGCCCGCCTGATCTCAAACCTACCGAAGTCGGCCCATGTCACCCCACTTCTTAGGACCTGCACTGGCTCCCCATTGCTGCACGAATCCGCTTCAAGGCCCTCGACCTAGCATACCGTGCGGCAAAGGGAACCGCTCCCGCCTACCTCCGGTCAATGGTCTCTAACTACACACCCTCAAGACCCCTACGCTCTGCATCTTCTGGCCGCCTCAGACCTACTCCTATCCAAGCTCCGGGAGGGTCATCAAAGAGAAGTCGCCTGTCCTCAGTCCTTGCCCCACAATGGTGGAATTAACTACACACCCCAGTTAGGACAGCCGAAACCCATCCAATATTTCGCCGTCGACTAAAGACGCACTTCTTCAACCATTATCTGAATTTTTAATTTTTTTTAATACAAATACAAATATCTAACCCTAACTAACTTTACTGTCATGCACTTGTCCTAATAAACTAACCTACACTGTAGCACTCAACACTTTGATGAACATTGTTACTCAGCTGATAGAGTTGTGCCCTTCCTGATGACTTGTCGTACAGAACTTGTAAGTCGCTTTGGATAAAAGCGTCAGCTAAATAACTAAATGTAAAATGTAAATGTAAGTAGGCTACCTTATCACAGCATGTGGGAATATCCATCTGTCCTATGCTAAGTTACGCTAAAGTGCGCTAGCATATGGGAACATTCCTCACATTCCATATTAAACTCTCAAAAGCAGTCAAAATGTATATAGACCATGTTCTTATCGTGCAGCATATCAATACAATTATAAGTACTTCTGAAATGGTTTCTTTCTAGTTTTCATTTAACCAAATTGAGCTTGGAGCTTCGCTAGCGTGACTCAGGATGAAGCTACATTATTAGCCTTGAGCTAGCGATTTTGTACATTCGACAATGGACAGCACAATATTGATGAAACTTACCAAAACCGCTTCCAGAAATGGTATGCTCTTTAACTGCAACAACTTCTTCGGTTTTGTAACTGGGGGAATCTGGCTGTTTGATAACTATTTTGTGGTGCTAGTTCATTTCAGTATCCAGCAGCATTCAGCTGTGCAAGTCTCGTTTCAATCTGTAATCTCATCTGCCGTATGGCAAGGCTCACCTGCCGTAAGGCAAGGCGTGGCTGTCGTGACACCTATCTCGCATCATGCGGTAATTTAAAGGCAATTCAAGGATTTGGTCAAACGTTGCTAATCTCATTTGAATATACATATGAGCCAATAACATTAACTATTTATGTTCTTACACAATAGCATTAACTATTTATGTTCTTATTCAATGGCATTAACTATTTATGTTCCTATAACTAAATAGTTATGAATCTGAAACCTGGGTTACATCCTCCCCTTCTTTCCTAATGCACGTCCTTGTGCATGTTATCCCAGGACTACATTATCTCAGTCCTATGGGGTTCTTGGGAGTTGGGGTCATCTAAATAGCCTGCGATTACTGAGTTTAGACTCTGGAATAATGACTGGATTATCGTTACTAGTGGGTTCCCTAGTCTGGGATAAGTCAGAACTTTTGGAGGTTCTCTATGTCTTGTCGACCTTCTTGGGTGTTCATCTCTGACATCTCTTTCCTTTTCTTTTTCCACATCGTCTTGGACATTCTCCTGTCCATCTCTGACATCTCTTTCCTCTTCTCTTTCCACACTGTCTTGGACATTCTCCTGTCCATCTGGTTCGGTGTCCGGTTCATTCATGTTAGTATTGTTCTCCTCTGAACTCATAACTGGTAAGGTATTTTCAGGTAGGTTGTTCTCGTCTGCGTCTGTTCCTAGTAGGGTTTCCTCTTCCTGATCCATGTCAGGTAAGTCATTTTCCCATTCCACTGTATCTAGGTCAGGTAAACTGCCTTCAGTAGGTCTCACTGCGGATGGGATATTCTTGTTCAGTGTCGTCATGTCAACAGTTGTCCCTGGAGCTCCCTCAGGAAGAATGACTGCATCTGAGGGGTCTTGTTCGACAGTGGACACTGGGAGGGGTTGTGTGTCTGTGTTTCTTGTGTCAGACTTGATGGGTTCAGGATTTGATTGTACTCCTGAGGTTTCCACCACTAGACATCCATGGTCATAGTGATAAGTGAGATCAAGATAGCCATCATCTGGGTCTTCTCCCTCTGATTCATTCGAGCTTTCTTCTCTTGGGCTCTGTTGAGTTCTTGGTCGCTTAGGTTTGTCTTTTACAGTAGGTCCATCTTACACAGGGGTCGTAGGAAGGAATCCGCAAGGTAGCAGTAGGTCTCGGTGGAGCGTTCGTAGTGGACCATCTCTGGTTTCAGGTCTCACTACATAGACTGGGACATTTCCAGTTTGTTTCACTACAATGTAGATATCTGCTTCCCACCGGCCTGCTAGCTTGTGCTTGCCTCTGATGCGGATGTTTCTGACGAGAACCCTGTCACCTTCCTGCAGGGTAGACTCAACAACTCGTTTGTCGAATCTTGCTTTGCATTTTCTGTGGCTACTCTGTAACTTGCTTCAAGGTGGGATCTCAGACTGCGGATGTACTGCGAGTGTGAGCCTGGCTGGTAGTTGACAGGTAAGTTGAAGGCTATGTCCACAGGCAATCTTGGCTGTCGCCCGAACATCAGCTCATACAGGGTGAATCCAGTAGTGTCGTTCTTAGTACAGTTGTAGGCACGTACTAGAAGTTTGACGTAGTCTTGCCAATGGCTTTTCTTCTGATTCTCCAGGGTGCCCACCATTTTAAGCAGGGACCTGTTGAGGCGTTCAACTGGGTTTCCCTTTGGATGGTACGGGGTGGTTTGTTTCTTTTTGATGCCGGCAAGCTCACACAGCTCTTTAATTGTGCGGGACTGGAAATCTGCACCTTGGTCGCTGTGGAGCTTCTCTGGGATACCATAGTGGACAATGAAGTGGTCCCACAGGCATTTAGTGACCGCCCACGCTTTTTGATTTGCGGTAGGGATCGATATTGCGTATTTCGTAAAGTGGTCCGTAATGACCAAGATGTCTTTTGTGTTGCTGGAGTCTGGTTCCAGGCTGAGAAAGTCCATGCACAGCAACTCGAGTGGTCGTGTGGCTATGATGTTCACCAACGGGGCAGATTTCTCTTGTGGAACTTTACGCCGCACACATCGGTTGCAGGTCCTGATCTTTGTTTCTACTTCAGCTGACATTTTGGGCCAATAGAATCGCTTTCGGACGAGGTCTAGGGTTCGTTCCATGCCCATGTGGCCCATGTCATTGTGAAGGCTCTTTAAGACCATAGGTCTCATGTCTTCAGGCAGCACAAGTTGATGGTGGGTATGTGCGCCTTCTTGTCTCTTGGACTCCGTCCAATACTTCTAACCGGTTCCACTCTCTTAGTAGAAGGTAAAGTTCAGGGATTTCCTTTCTGAGTGTCGGTGGAGGTTTCTCCCCTGACTCCACAAGCTGTAGTACTTGATGGATACAGGTGTCGGCTCTTTGCTTTTCTCTCATTTCGGCTGGAGTTATCAGCGGAACGACGGGTAGGCCACCCAGCTGATCTTCTCCATGGAAGCTGTCTGGGATTGCACTTGGGTGGAGGGCAAGTGATACCACTGATGCAATGCTGGATGGTGTCTCTTTAGAGCCGTTGTCGATCACTTCGCAAACTAAGTGTCTTTCACAGATGGCTCTAATGATGTCTTCATTCATGCTTGCGTGCTCTGGTTCAGAGAGGTGTCTTTTCGCAAACTGTTGTATTCTTTCCATCTCTTTTCTCGATATTGGGTCATCAGCTGGTCTGCTGTGTGGTCGTCTGGACAGCATGTGGAGCTTTTATTTTATTTTATTATTATTTTTTTTTTCTGGGTCCATTTTAACTCCTTTCTGAGACTCTATGTGGCCTAGATACCTCACGGAGGTCTAGAAGAATTTGCACTTTTCGGGTGATAGTTTTAGCCCATACTCTTTCAGATGGCTCAGGACTCGCATGAGCCTCTCCTCGTGTTCCTCTAGTGTTGAAGAGAAAACGATTAGATCGTCCAGGAAGACGAGGGCTTGCTTCAAGTTCAGTTCTCCCATGCACCGCTCCATAAGCCTCTGGAACGTGCTTGGGGCATTTGTTACTCCTTGAGGCATCCTATTGAACTCAAAGAATCCCAGCGGGCAGACAAATGCTGTCTTGTGCTTGTCCTTTTCTTCTATTTCAATCTGGTAAAAACCAGATTTGAGATCTAGCATTGAGAACCATTTGGATCCAGTCAGCTGAAAAGGTATCCTCCAGGTTGGGCAGGGCGTATGAGTCCTTCACTGTTTGGAGGTTCAGTTTCCTATAGTCTATGCATAGTCTGACATCGCTGTTCTTCTTCCTGACGACTACAATTGGCGACGAGAAGGGTGATTCAGATTCTCGGATGACTTCAGCGTCGAGGAGCTGTTGAATGTGGTTGCGCACAGCTTCTATATCTTGAGGGTGTATAGGTCTCGCCCGATGTTTGAATGGCGTCTTGTCATTGAGATTTGTGATGCTTTATCTTGTCAGTGCATCCGAAGTCGAGATTGTGGTGTGCGAAAACTTCTTGCATGGAGTTCCGCCGTTCAGTTATCCTCTCTTTCCACTCTTGGGGTACTGGAGAGTCTCCAAAGTCAAACTTGAGCTTTGATTTTTGGTTAGGGTCTATCGATAGTTCTGCGTCAAGTGTCTTGAGGGACTGGACACTCATGACTGCATGTATCTCGGCTATCACAACCTTCGGGGACAGGGTAATATCGTGGTCGGACTCGTTCTTGAGGATGACTGGTGATGACTGTGGCAGTTTTTGTGGTAGCTCTGCTAAGCCATCTGATACCAGTATTCCACCTGGCAAGGCCGTTGACCTTGGGGACTCCATCATCACCCAACTTCCTGCGTTGGTTGCTCTGCAACTCACTAATCCCTCAAGGACTTTGGTCTGACCTGGAGCGATAGTTTCAGGGTCTTTGCTATGTAGTTTCACTTCGCCCATGCTGGAGTCTGCAGACTGTTTATGTCTGGCTCCAAGGGTTTTCAAGACTACCTTGTAGCCGTATGGCAGGGATTGGTAGTTCTGAGATGTGGTATCTGCGTACTGCTTGTACCGCATATCCAGGGCGTTTGTGCCTATCAACGCTGATGACAGAGGGGAGCACATATCAGGCACAATCAGCGCTAGGGTGGGCGCTTCGATGTCTACTCCGAACATACTCTTGGGAAACTTGATTGTAGTTTCGACGTAGCCGAGGTAGGGAATTTCCTGACCGCTCGCCCCTTCCACTTCAAGCACCTTTGGGGCGACCCGAGTCAGTCGCCATGGGTTTTGCTCAGCAACGAATGTGCACATTTTTTGTTATTATGTTTGTTTTTACTACTTTTTTTATAGAAGCATCACTGGCGGGGACGTCATACGACCCCCAGTCACTTATTGACCTAAACTCCGGACTCAAAGAGGAGTTCAGAGACACTTTATCATGCCAAGAATGGCCAACAGAGATCAGACGAGACAAAGACAACGCGGGAGACAAAGACGGCCGCAAGACAAAGAAGAAACACAGGGGGAAGAGGAGCGGGATCAGATTAAGATTAAGAAAATCTGCTTACCGTCCAGCTATTCCATCTATCTTCCTGGCGAATGCTCGTTCGCTAGAGAGTAAGATGGATGATTTACGAGCGCGGGTCCGATTCCAGCGAGAGATGAAGGAATGCAATATCCTGTGCTTCACGGAGACCTGGCTGAAAACAGTGACTCCCGATCACAGCATCTCTCCCTCCAACTCCTTCACCATCTTCAGAGCGGACCGTACAGAAGCCTCCGGGAAGAGCATCGGCGGGGGGCTATGCCTTATGACCAACAACGGCTGGACTAGCCCCGGGGAGGTGAAGATACTCTCCCGTTCATGCTCTCCCGACATGGAACACCTCACGATCCAATGTCGCCCGTTCCATCTTCCGCGCGAATTCACTGCAGTGATCATGACTGCAGTGTACATCCCCCCCCAGGCGAACGTCGGCAGGGCGCTAGGGGAACTACACGAACATCTGAACACACACCAGATCAAGCATCCGGACGCAGCCATGATCGTAGCCGGGGACTTCAATCAGGCGAATCTGAAGAAAGTCATGCCGTCTTTCTTCCAGCACATCATCTGCTCCACAAGGGGAGGAAATACACTCGACCACTGTTACACCCCGTTCAGAGCCGGATACAAGGCTGTACCGGCTCCACCATTAGCGGGAGCAACAAGCACGTCGGATCATGCCGCCATCTTGCTGGTCCCTGCATATAAACAGAGATAACGTGACGCCGTCGTGTCACGTGAGGTAAAAAAATGGGACGACCAATCAGAGGCCACGCTTCAGGATGCACTAGATATCGCCGACTGGGGAATGTTCAGGAGGAGTAACAGTGACGTCAGCGATTACACAGACGCTGTGGTGTCATTCATAACAACACTGGCTGATAGTATCGTCCCCACAAAGAAGGCGAGGGTGTTCCCAAACCAGAAACCATGGGTGGACAGTACCATCAGAGCAGCCCTGAACTCTCGCACCACTGCTTATAACCGGGGCAGAGAGTCAGGAAACATGGAAGAGTACAAGACAACAGTCTACACTCTGTGCAAGGCTGTCAAACTTGCTAAGAGGACGTATGCCGACAAGATGGAGGCACAAATGGCACAGAATGACACAAGAGGCTTATGGCAGGGACTGAGGGCTATAACTGACTACAAAGTCAGCGCCCCCTCAATGGGGAGCGACGACACCTCCCTTGCGGACCAGCTCAACACCTTCTACGCGCGGTTTGGTGCAAACAGTGGCACTGCTAGCCCAACGGCTAGTGACGTCACTGGTGCGCCGGCTGTTGTGGAGGGGGGGGGGGGCATCCGCGGGGGGGCGGGGACGCTCTCTCCTTGACGGTACACAGTGTGAGAAGAGCATTTATGCAGGTGAACACCAGGAAGGCTGCTGGCCCAGATGGTATAACAGGACGCATACTTAAGTCCTGTGCCAACCAGCTTGCCCCGGTGTTCACCGCCATATTTAATCAATCCCTGGCGGAGTCAGTGGTCCCTGCCTGCTTCAAGATGTCTACCATCATCCCTGTACCGAAGAAACCCTCCCCAACATGTCCAAATGACTACAGACCGGTGGCACTCACCTCTGTGGTCATGAAATGTTTTGAGAGGCTGGTCAAGGACCACATTTGTGCCTCCCTCCCCAGTGATATGGACCCTATGCAATTTGCATACAGGACAAACAGGTCCACTGACAACACGGTCTCCCAGGTACTGCACAGCACCCTCTCCCACCTTGACCGTCAGAAGGGGGGCTATGTGAGACTGTTGTTCATTGACTACAGCTCAGCGTTCAACACCATAGTCCCCACCAGACTGGTGGACAAGCTGATCGAGCTGGGTCTGAGCTCCGCCCTGAGCGCCTGGGTACTGGACTTTCTGAGTGAAAGACCCCAGGGTCAGGGTGGGGGGTCAGACCAAAAACACCATCACCCTGAGCATCGGGTCCCCCCAGGGCTGTGTTCTAAGCCCCCTGCTGTACTCACTCTACACACACGACTGTGTGGCCAAGTTCAGCTCCAACTCCATAGTGAAGTTCGCAGACGACACGGTGGTGGTGGGGCTGATCTCGGACAACGACGAGAAGGCCTACCGGGAGGAGGTTGAGGTACTGGAACGCTGGTGCCAGGACAACAGCCTGCTCCTGAACTTTGGTAAAACCAAGGAGCTGATCGTGGATTATAGGAGAGGACAGCAGGAGACACACACACTACTGATGATTAACGGGGCTACCGTGGACAGGGTGAGCAGCTTTAAGTACCTGGGGGTCCACATCTCAGAGGATCTGACATGGTCAACACACATAGACACAGTAGTAAAGAAGGCGAAACACCGCCTCTACCACCTGAGACAGTTAAGGAAGTTCAGAGTATCGGGGAAGATACTCCAGTCCTTCTACTCAGGAGCTGTAGAGAGCATCTTGACCGGAAACATCACTGCCTGGTATGGAAACAGCACGGTACAAGACAAGAAGGCCCTACAGAGAGTGGTGCGCTCTGTCAGTCGTCGGCTTCGGTTTAACTGATCAGTGGTTCAAGTATCTTACTGCGTGCATTTACCCTTTAACTCTCCCTTCTTATAGGAGAAATATCAGTGGTTCAAGTATCCTACTGGGTGCATTTACCCTTTAACGCTCCCTTCTTGTATGTGAAATATCAGTTGTTCAAGTATCTTACTGGGTGCATTAATCAAATACAAAATACAATATCAAAATACAAAAGGTGAAACGGGGTCAAAGCCCTTGGAAGTCCTTGTGTTCTTGTTCAATCAGTTTGTGTCATAAAAAAGGATATGATGGTCCTTGCAAGTTCTTGTGACTCAAGTTCAATTAGTTCGTTAATTCCTGATCCACCTCCTCACTGGGAATGAGGAAGGCAATTTCACAATCATACCAGGCTGTTGAGACAACAGGTGTTGAGGCAACAGGGGTAATCAGATCAGGCCGGCATAGCCTTGATCTAGATCTGAGGTTCAGTGGGTTGGCTTGCCATCTTGTGTCGGTCCGGCACACTGCCTCGTCCCGCGTGGGCACACGTGGTGAATGGTGGTCGGCCGGGACTCCTGGGAACTTCTTCCCGGGGGTGGAACGGGGTGCTAGAAAAACCTGGCCTGCGTTTTATACAGGCATTCAGAAAATAAAAGCTATTTACCATCTTTTATCGCTTCATCATCTTTTCATTGCTTTTAGAATGAATAATCAATCAGGCTACTTTTAGCTAAGCTAAAGTAGGCTACCTTATCACAGCACATGGGAATATCCATCTGTCCTATGCTAAGTTAGGCTAAAGTGCGCTAGCATATGGGAACATTCCTCACATTCCATATTAAACTCTCAAAAGCAGTCAAAATGTATATAGACCATGTTCTTATCGTGCAGCATATCAATACAATTATAAGTACTTCTGAAATGGTTTCTTTCTAGTTTTCATTTAACCAAATTGAGCTTGGAGCTTCGCTAGCATGACTCAGGCTGAAGCTACATTATTAGCTGATTAGCCTTGAGCTAGCGATTTTGTACATTCGACAATGGACAGCACAATATTGATGAAACTCACCAAAACCGCTTCCGGAAATGGTATGCTCTTTAACTGCAACAACTTCTTCGATTTTGTAACTGAGGGAATCTTTTATGGCTGTTTGATAACTATTTTGTGGTGCTAGTTCATTTCAGTATCCAGCAGCATTCAGCTGTGTCAGTCTCGTTTCAATCTGTAATCTCATCTGCCGTATGGCAAGGCTCACCTGCCGTAAGGCAAGGCGTGGCTGTCGTGACACCTATCTCGCGTCATGAGGTAATTTAAAGGGCAGTGAGGCAATTCAAGGATTTGGTCAAATGTTGCTAATCTCATATGAATATACACATGAGCCAATAACATTAACTATTTATGTTCTTACACAATAGCATTAACTATTTATGTTCTTATTCAATGGCATTAACTATTTATGTTCCTATAACTAAATAGTTATGAATCTGAAACCTGGGTTACACATGTCTATGTGCAGCTCATTAATATCTAACAGGTGCATGTCTATGTGCAGCTCATTAATATCTGTAACAGGTGCATGTCTATGTGCAGCTCATTAATATCTGTAACAGGTGCATGTCTATGTGCAGCTCATTAATATCTAACAGGTGCATGTCTATGTGCAGCTCATTAATATCTGTAACATGTGCATGTCTATGTGCAGCTCATTAATATCTGTAACAGGTGCATGTTTATGTGCAGCTCATTAATATCTAACAGGTGCATGTCTATGTGCATCTCATTAATATCTGTAACAGGTGCATGTCTATGTGCAGCTCATTAATATCTGTAACAGGTGCATGTCTATGTGCAGCTCATTAATATCTAACAGGTGCATGTCTATGTGCAGCTCATTAATATCTGTAACAGGTGCATGTCTATGTGCAGCTCATTAATATCTGTAACAGGTGCATGTCAATGTGCAGCTCATTAATATATGTAGCAGATACATGTCTATGTGCAGCTCATTAATATCTGTAACAGGTGCATGTCTATGTGCAGCTCATTAATATCTGTAACAGGTGCATGTCTATGTGCAGCTCATTAATATCTGTAACATGTGCATGTTTATGTGCAGCTCATTAATATCTAACAGGTGCATGTCTATGTGCATCTCATTAATATCTGTAACAGGTGCATGTCTATGTGCATCTCATTAATATATGTAACAGGTGCATGCCTATGTGCAGCTCATTAATATATGTAACAGGTGCATGTCTATGTGCAGCTCATTACTATCTGTAACAGGTGCATGTCTATGTGCAGCTCATTAATATCTGTAACAGGTGCATGTCTATGTGCAGCTAATTAATATATGTAAGAGGTGCATGTCTATGTGCAGCTCATTAATATGTGTAACAGGTGCATGTCTATGTGCAGCTCATTACTATCTGTAACAGGTGCATGTCTATGTGCAGCTCATTAATATCTGTAACAGGTGCATGTCTATGTGCAGCTCATTAATATTTGTAACAGGTGCATGTCTATGTGCAGCTCATTAATATCTAACAGGTGCATGTGCAGCTCATTAATATCTGTAACAGGTGCATGTCTATGTGCAGCTCATTAATATCTGTAACAGGTGCATGTCTATGTGCAGTGACTCATTAATATCTGTAACAGATGCACGTATATGTGCAGCTCATTAATATCTGTAACAGGTGCATGTCTATGTGCAGCTCATTAATATCTGTAACAGGTGCATGTCTATGTGCAGCTCATTAATATCTAACAGGTGCATGTCTATGTGCAGCTCATTAATATCTGTAACAGGTGCATGTCTATGTGCAGCTCATTAATATCTGTAACAGGTGCATGTCAATGTGCAGCTCATTAATATATGTAGCAGGTGCATGTCTATGTGCAGCTCATTAATATGTGTAACAGGTGCATGTCTATGTGCAGCTCATTACTATCTGTAACAGGTGCATGTCTATGTGCAGCTCATTAATATCTGTAACAGGTGCATGTCTATGTGCAGCTCATTAATATTTGTAACAGGTGCATGTCTATGTGCAGCTCATTAATATCTAACAGGTGCATGTGCAGCTCATTAATATCTGTAACAGGTGCATGTCTATGTGCAGCTCATTAATATCTGTAACAGGTGCATGTCTATGTGCAGTGACTCATTAATATCTGTAACAGATGCATGTATATGTGCAGCTCATTAATATCTGTAACAGGTGCATGTCTATGTGCAGCTCATTAATATTTGTAACAGGTGCATGTCTATGTGCAGCTCATTAATATCTAACAGGTGCATGTGCAGCTCATTAATATCTGTAACAGGTGCATGTCTATGTGCAGCTCATTAATATCTGTAACAGGTGCATGTCTATGTGCAGTGACTCATTAATATCTGTAACAGATGCATGTATATGTGCAGCTCATTAATATCTGTAACAGGTGCATGTCTATGTGCAGCTCATTAATATCTGTAACAGGTGCATGTCTATGTGCAGCTCATTAATATCGAACAGGTGCATGTCTATGTGCAGCTCATTAATATCTGTAACAGGTGCATGTCTATGTGCAGCTCATTAATATCTGTAACAGGTGCATGTCAATGTGCAGCTCATTAATATATGTAGCAGGTGCATGTCTATGTGCAGCTCATTAATATGTGTAACAGGTGCATGTCTATGTGCAGCTCATTACTATCTGTAACAGGTGCATGTCTATGTGCAGCTCATTAATATCTGTAACAGGTGCATGTCTATGTGCAGCTCATTAATATTTGTAACAGGTGCATGTCTATGTGCAGCTCATTAATATCTAACAGGTGCATGTGCAGCTCATTAATATCTGTAACAGGTGCATGTCTATGTGCAGCTCATTAATATCTGTAACAGGTGCATGTCTATGTGCAGTGACTCATTAATATCTGTAACAGATGCATGTATATGTGCAGCTCATTAATATCTGTAACAGGTGCATGTCTATGTGCAGCTCATTAATATTTGTAACAGGTGCATGTCTATGTGCAGCTCATTAATATCTAACAGGTGCATGTGCAGCTCATTAATATCTGTAACAGGTGCATGTCTATGTGCAGCTCATTAATATCTGTAACAGGTGCATGTCTATGTGCAGTGACTCATTAATATCTGTAACAGATGCATGTATATGTGCAGCTCATTAATATCTGTAACAGGTGCATGTCTATGTGCAGCTCATTCATATCTGTAACAGGTGCATGTCTATGTGCAGCTCATTAATATCTAACAGGTGCATGTCTATGTGCAGCTCATTAATATCTGTAACAGGTGCATGTCTATGTGCAGCTCATTAATATCTGTAACAGGTGCATGTCAATGTGCAGCTCATTAATATATGTAGCAGGTGCATGTCTATGTGCAGCTCATTAATATGTGTAACAGGTGCATGTCTATGTGCAGCTCATTACTATCTGTAACAGGTGCATGTCTATGTGCAGCTCATTAATATCTGTAACAGGTGCATGTCTATGTGCAGCTCATTAATATTTGTAACAGGTGCATGTCTATGTGCAGCTCATTAATATCTAACAGGTGCATGTGCAGCTCATTAATATCTGTAACAGGTGCATGTCTATGTGCAGCTCATTAATATCTGTAACAGGTGCATGTCTATGTGCAGTGACTCATTAATATCTGTAACAGATGCATGTATATGTGCAGCTCATTAATATCTGTAACAGGTGCATGTCTATGTGCAGCTCATTAATATTTGTAACAGGTGCATGTCTATGTGCAGCTCATTAATATCTAACAGGTGCATGTGCAGCTCATTAATATCTGTAACAGGTGCATGTCTATGTGCAGCTCATTAATATCTGTAACAGGTGCATGTCTATGTGCAGTGACTCATTAATATCTGTAACAGATGCATGTATATGTGCAGCTCATTAATATCTGTAACAGGTGCATGTCTATGTGCAGCTCATTAATATCTGTAACAGGTGCATGTCTATGTGCAGCTCATTAATATCTAACAGGTGCATGTCTATGTGCAGCTCATTAATATCTGTAACAGGTGCATGTCTATGTGCAGCTCATTAATATCTGTAACAGGTGCATGTCAATGTGCAGCTCATTAATATATGTAGCAGGTGCATGTCTATGTGCAGCTCATTAATATCTGTAACAGGTGCATGTCTATGTGCAGCTCATTAATATCTGTAACAGGTGCATGTCTATGTGCAGCTCATTAATATCTGTAACATGTGCATGTTTATGTGCAGCTCATTAATATCTAACAGGTGCATGTCTATGTGCATCTCATTCATATCTGTAACAGGTGCATGTCTATGTGCATCTCATTAATATATGTAACAGGTGCATGTCTATGTGCAGCTCATTAATATATGTAACAGGTGCATGTCTATGTGCAGCTCATTACTATCTGTAACAGGTGCATGTCTATGTGCAGCTCATTAATATCTGTAACAGGGGCATGTCTATGTGCAGCTCATTAATATCTGTAACAGGTGCATGTCTATGTGCAGCTCATTAATATCTAACAGGTGCATGTCTATGTGCAGCTCATTAATATGTGTAACAGGTGCATGTCTATGTGCAGCTCATTACTATCTGTAACAGGTGCATGTCTATGTGCAGCTCATTAATATCTGTAACAGGTGCATGTCTATGTGCAGCTCATTAATATTTGTAACAGGTGCATGTCTATGTGCAGCTCATTAATATCTAACAGGTGCATGTCTATGTGCAGCTCATTAATATCTGTAACAGGTGCATGTCTATGTGCAGCTCATTAATATCTGTAACAGGTGCATGTCTATGTGCAGTGACTCATTAATATCTGTAACAGATGCATGTCTATGTGCAGCTCATTAATATCTGTAACAGGTGCATGTCTATGAGCAGCTCATTAATATCTGTAACAGGTGCATGTCTATGTGCAGCTCATTAATATCTGTAACAGGTGCATGTCTATGTGCAGCTCATTAATATCTGTAACAGGTGCATGTCTATGTGCAGCTCATTAATATCTGTAACAGGTGCATGTCTATGTGCAGCTCATTAATATTTGTAACAGGTGCATGTCTATGTGCAGCTCATTAATATCTAACAGGTGCATGTGCAGCTCATTAATATCTGTAACAGGTGCATGTCTATGTGCAGCTCATTAATATCTGTAACAGGTGCATGTCTATGTGCAGTGACTCATTAATATCTGTAACAGATGCATGTATATGTGCAGCTCATTAATATCTGTAACAGGTGCATGTCTATGTGCAGCTCATTAATATCTGTAACAGGTGCATGTCTATGTGCAGCTCATTAATATCTAACAGGTGCATGTCTATGTGCAGCTCATTAATATCTGTAACAGGTGCATGTCTATGTGCAGCTCATTAATATCTGTAACAGGTGCATGTCAATGTGCAGCTCATTAATATATGTAGCAGGTGCATGTCTATGTGCAGCTCATTAATATGTGTAACAGGTGCATGTCTATGTGCAGCTCATTACTATCTGTAACAGGTGCATGTCTATGTGCAGCTCATTAATATCTGTAACAGGTGCATGTCTATGTGCAGCTCATTAATATTTGTAACAGGTGCATGTCTATGTGCAGCTCATTAATATCTAACAGGTGCATGTGCAGCTCATTAATATCTGTAACAGGTGCATGTCTATGTGCAGCTCATTACTATCTGTAACAGGTGCATGTCTATGTGCAGTGACTCATTAATATCTGTAACAGATGCATGCATATGTGCAGCTCATTAATATCTGTAACAGGTGCATGTCTATGTGCAGCTCATTAATATTTGTAACAGGTGCATGTCTATGTGCAGCTCATTAATATCTAACAGGTGCATGTGCAGCTCATTAATATCTGTAACAGGTGCATGTCTATGTGCAGCTCATTAATATCTGTAACAGGTGCATGTCTATGTGCAGTGACTCATTAATATCTGTAACAGATGCATGTATATGTGCAGCTCATTAATATCTGTAACAGGTGCATGTCTATGTGCAGCTCATTAATATCTGTAACAGGTGCATGTCTATGTGCAGCTCATTAATATCTAACAGGTGCATGTCTATGTGCAGCTCATTAATATCTGTAACAGGTGCATGTCTATGTGCAGCTCATTAATATCTGTAACAGGTGCATGTCAATGTGCAGCTCATTAATATATGTAGCAGGTGCATGTCTATGTGCAGCTCATTAATATCTGTAACAGGTGCATGTCTATGTGCAGCTCATTAATATCTGTAACAGGTGCATGTCTATGTGCAGCTCATTAATATCTGTAACATGTGCATGTTTATGTGCAGCTCATTAATATCTAACAGGTGCATGTCTATGTGCATCTCATTCATATCTGTAACAGGTGCATGTCTATGTGCATCTCATTAATATATGTAACAGGTGCATGTCTATGTGCAGCTCATTAATTTATGTAACAGGTGCATGTCTATGTGCAGCTCATTACTATCTGTAACAGGTGCATGTCTATGTGCAGCTCATTAATATCTGTAACAGGGGCATGTCTATGTGCAGCTCATTAATATCTGTAACAGGTGCATGTCTATGTGCAGCTCATTAATATCTAACAGGTGCATGTCTATGTGCAGCTCATTAATATGTGTAACAGGTGCATGTCTATGTGCAGCTCATTACTATCTGTAACAGGTGCATGTCTATGTGCAGCTCATTAATATCTGTAACAGGTGCATGTCTATGTGCAGCTCATTAATATCTGTAACAGGTGCATGTCTATGTGCAGCTCATTAATATCTGTAACAGGTGCATGTCTATGTGCAGCTCATTAATATCTGTAACAGGTGCATGTCTATGTACAGCTCATTAATATCTAACAGGTGCATGTCTATGTGCAGCTCATTAATATCTGTAACAGGTGCATGTCTATGTGCAGCTCATTAATATCTGTAACAGGTGCATGTCAATGTGCAGCTCATTAATATATGTAGCAGGTGCATGTCTATGTGCAGCTCATTAATATGTGTAACAGGTGCATGTCTATGTGCAGCTCATTACTATCTGTAACAGGTGCATGTCTATGTGCAGCTCATTAATATCTGTAACAGGTGCATGTCTATGTGCAGCTCATTAATATTTGTAACAGGTGCATGTCTATGTGCAGCTCATTAATATCTAACAGGTGCATGTGCAGCTCATTAATATCTGTAACAGGTGCATGTCTATGTGCAGCTCATTACTATCTGTAACAGGTGCATGTCTATGTGCAGTGACTCATTAATATCTGTAACAGATGCATGCATATGTGCAGCTCATTAATATCTGTAACAGGTGCATGTCTATGTGCAGCTCATTAATATTTGTAACAGGTGCATGTCTATGTGCAGCTCATTAATATCTAACAGGTGCATGTGCAGCTCATTAATATCTGTAACAGGTGCATGTCTATGTGCAGCTCATTAATATCTGTAACAGGTGCATGTCTATGTGCAGTGACTCATTAATATCTGTAACAGATGCATGTATATGTGCAGCTCATTAATATCTGTAACAGGTGCATGTCTATGTGCAGCTCATTAATATCTGTAACAGGTGCATGTCTATGTGCAGCTCATTAATATCTAACAGGTGCATGTCTATGTGCAGCTCATTAATATCTGTAACAGGTGCATGTCTATGTGCAGCTCATTAATATCTGTAACAGGTGCATGTCAATGTGCAGCTCATTAATATATGTAGCAGGTGCATGTCTATGTGCAGCTCATTAATATCTGTAACAGGTGCATGTCTATGTGCAGCTCATTAATATCTGTAACAGGTGCATGTCTATGTGCAGCTCATTAATATCTGTAACATGTGCATGTTTATGTGCAGCTCATTAATATCTAACAGGTGCATGTCTATGTGCATCTCATTCATATCTGTAACAGGTGCATGTCTATGTGCATCTCATTAATATATGTAACAGGTGCATGTCTATGTGCAGCTCATTAATATATGTAACAGGTGCATGTCTATGTGCAGCTCATTACTATCTGTAACAGGTGCATGTCTATGTGCAGCTCATTAATATCTGTAACAGGGGCATGTCTATGTGCAGCTCATTAATATCTGTAACAGGTGCATGTCTATGTGCAGCTCATTAATATCTAACAGGTGCATGTCTATGTGCAGCTCATTAATATGTGTAACAGGTGCATGTCTATGTGCAGCTCATTACTATCTGTAACAGGTGCATGTCTATGTGCAGCTCATTAATATCTGTAACAGGTGCATGTCTATGTGCAGCTCATTAATATTTGTAACAGGTGCATGTCTATGTGCAGCTCATTAATATCTAACA
Source organism: Notolepis coatsorum (assembly GCF_963971535.1). Lineage (NCBI taxonomy): Eukaryota > Metazoa > Chordata > Actinopteri > Aulopiformes > Paralepididae > Notolepis > Notolepis coatsorum. The sequence goes on from NC_140168.1 coordinate 129,233,382, forward strand.
GGTGCATGTCTATGTGCAGCTCATTAATATCTGTAACAGGTGCATGTCTATGTGCAGCTCATTAATATCTGTAACAGGTGCATGTCTATGTGCAGTGACTCATTAATATCTGTAACAGATGCATGTCTATGTGCAGCTCATTAATATCTGTAACAGGTGCATGTCTATGAGCAGCTCATTAATATCTGTAACAGGTGCATGTCTATGTGCAGCTCATTAATATCTGTAACAGGTGCATGTCTATGTGCAGCTCATTAATATCTGTAACAGGTGCATGTCTATGTGCAGCTCATTAATATCTGTAACAGGTGCATGTCTATGAGCAGCTCATTAATATCTGTAACAGGTGCATGTCTCTGTGCAGCTCATTAATATCTGTAACAGGTGCATGTCTATGTGCAGCTCATTAATATCTGTAACAGGTGCATGTCTATGTGCAGCTCATTAATATCTAACAGGTTCATGTCTATGTGCAGCTCATTAATATCTGTAACAGGTGCATGTCTATGAGCAGCTCATTAATATCTAACAGGTGCATATATGAGCAGCTCATTAATATCTAACAGGTGCATGTATGAGCAGCTCATTAATATCTAACAGGTGCATGTCTATGTGCAGCTCATTAATATCTGTAACAGGTGCATGTCTATGAGCAGCTCATTAATATCTAACAGGTGCATGTCTATGTGCAGCTCATTAATATCTGTAACAGGTGCATGTCTATGTGCAGCTCATTAATATCTGTAACAGGTGCATGTCTATGTGCAGCTCATTACTATCTGTAACAGGTGCATGTCTATGAGCAGCTCATTAATATCTAACAGGTGCATGTCTATGTGCAGCTCATTAATATCTGTAACAGGTGCATGTCTATGTGCAGCTCATTAATATCTAACAGGTGCATGTCTATGTGCAGCTCATTAATATCTGTAACAGGTGCATGTCTATGTGCAGCTCATTACTATCTGTAACAGGTGCATGTCTATGAGCAGCTCATTAATATCTAACAGGTGCATGTCTATGTGCAGCTCATTAATATCTGTAACAGGTGCATGTCTATGTGCAGCTCATTAATATCTAACAGGTGCATGTATGAGCAGCTCATTAATATCTAACAGGTGCATGTCTATGTGCAGCTCATTAATATCTGTAACAGGTGCATGTCTATGAGCAGCTCATTAATATCTAACAGGTGCATGTCTATGTGCAGCTCATTAATATCTGTAACAGGTGCATGTCTATGTGCAGCTCATTAATATCTGTAACAGGTGCATGTCTATGTGCAGCTCATTACTATCTGTAACAGGTGCATGTCTATGAGCAGCTCATTAATATCTAACAGGTGCATGTCTATGTGCAGCTCATTAATATCTGTAACAGGTGCATGTCTATGTGCAGCTCATTAATATCTAACAGGTGCATGTCTATGTGCAGCTCATTAATATCTAACAGGTGCATGTCTATGTGCAGCTCATTAATATCTAACAGGTGCATGTCTATGAGCAGCTCATTAATATCTAACAGGTGCATGTCTATGTGCAGCTCATTAATATCTGTAACAGGTGCATGTCTATGTGCAGCTCATTAATATCTAACAGGTGCATGTCTATGTGCAGCTCATTAATATCTGTAACAGGTGCATGTCTATGAGCAGCTCATTAATATCTAACAGGTGCATGTATGTGCAGCAGTGACCGGTTGACTCTCTCCTGCATAAGAGTGTGCGCACCAGGCGCACATACAAGTATCTAAAATAAAGGTTTCTACAAGCCTACATGATGTCCATGACTATCCATGAAGGTATCTACAGTATCTATCTATCTATCTATCTATCTATCTATCTATCTATCTATCTATCTATCTATCTATCTATCTATCTATCTATCTATCTATCTATCTATCTATCTATCTATCTATCTATCTATCTATCTATCTATCTATCTATCTATCTATCTATCTATCTATCTATCTATCTATCTATCTATCTATCTATCTATCTATCTATCTATCTATCTATCTATCTATCTATTCGTCTATGATTCCATATTGTAAATGACTTCAACAAGTGTCTACAATCAACATTTACTGTAACGGCCCTGTATTCTGATATGTGCATACAGGGAATGTCAAATCCATACATTCTTGTTAGGAGACGAGAGTCTGTTCTACTAATATTGAGCTCAGTTGTAATCCAACCCGAACTAGCTGACCATACCTTTTCTCTATTTGGTCTTGTGTCAGTCTTGTATTCTGCCGCTGTTTCTGAAGAAGCATTCTCATTGGCTTAGTGATGACATAAAATAAGCTTGATTCCTTCTGCTCTTGGCAGAATCTAGAATGTCTGCCCATTGCGATGTCCATTTCTTCCTTGCAACGTATCATTTTTCTTGTCTGTAAATTGCTGATTCACTTCTTTGAATAAACCTTCTGAAAGATGTTTCTACCTTTCACTATTGAATATTATTGATAACCATGACCATTTGGATATTGAATATAGTCAGATATACGAGTCAATTTGGGTGAAGGCCCGATTTTTATTTTACAATTTCATCATGAGTAAATATCTCACATATTCCAGTGCTTGGGAGCATTCAATCCTCTAACCGTTGACCTCTAAAAGTTAAAAGTGGTATGTGGTCTGATTATGTCCTCTGTGAAAGTATAGAATATTCATAAATTTTTGCCATGTTTTCTATGCAAAATCTTTTTCTTCAAAGTAACTAGTAACTGATGGGTTCAGATAAATGTAGTGGACTAAAAAAGTATAAAGTTCCCTAAAATGAAAATACTCACATTTAATTTAATTTAATTTCAAGTACAGTACTTGAGTAAACATACTAGTAAAGGAGTAAAAAGAACATGGAATGTGAAGGGCTAAAACTAGTAAAAGAGTAAAGGACATAAAATAAGACAGGCTAAAACTAGTAAAATAAATAATGTGTGGAGCTAAAACTAGTTAAAAATCAACAAAAGGCTCTATTAAAAACACATTTTTTGAGGCCCTTTTTTAAAAGCATCCACAGTTGGTGGTGTTCTCAGGTGGTCTGTTTTCTGTTCCAAGCGATCCCCATTGCTAGCACGTGGCTACATGAAAAAGCGGTTTCACTGTTGAGTGGCAGCTAGTGTAGCGTAGAAATCCAGAGAGCCAACTGCCAACTGAGCCAACTGCGTACAGCCTTCATCCAAGGAAACTATAAAAGAAGGAAGGCTCATGATGTCACTGTGTAGCACGTGAATGCACACGCTTGATATATTGGTTGATTCCTATTTCCTCAGAATATCAGTTTATATAGTTTGAAATTTAATACAGGTTTCAATAGAACTGCCACTAAAGTCTGGCACCAAGCAGAGCATAGAATGCTGGTATTCTGGCACGATGACCCTTCCTTCCTTTTATCATTTCCTTGCCTTCATCTGGGAAACACCTGCGCCTCGCTTCCCTGATCCGATTAGTCCAATTACAAAGCCCAGCTGCCCCTCATTAAGGCAATCAAGATTCAATGTCAACGTGACTAGTGATTCACACGACCTCAGGAAAACGGCCGTTCACAATCTCTGGTCACAAAACAATAAAAAGAAAGAGGATTTTCTATCAACCTGTGACATAAACTCACTCTTAAGTTAAATACCCCACTAAGTTAAATACCCCACTAAATTAAATACCCCCACTAAGTTAAATACCCCCACTAAGTTAAATACCCCCACTAAGTTAAATACCCCCACTAAGTTAAATACGCCACTAAGTTAAATACCCCACTAAGTTAAATACCCCCACTAAGTTAAATACGCCACTAAGTTAAATACCCCCACTAAGTTAAATACCCCACTAAATGAAATACCCCCACTAAGTTAAATACCCCCACTAAGTTAAATACCCCCACTAAGTTAAATACCCCACTAAGTTAAATACCCCCACTACGTTAAATACCCCACTAAGTTAAATACCCCCACTAAGTTAAATACCCCACTAAGTTAAATACCCCACTAAGTTAAATACCCCCACTAAGTTAAATACCCCACTAAGTTAAATACCCCACTAAGTTAAATACCCTACTAAGTTAAATACCCCACTACCACTATCAGGCACTCGGCACAAGCCTCGAACCACCAACCCGCTGCTCAGGATCCTTTTCAGGTGGTGGAATGGACAAGACTGTGGTGTTTAAAGGAAAACAACATTTTGGGAAATTAGCTTATTTGCCATCTACCCTGGAGTTAGACAAGAAGATACATACCTTTTTTCTTCTCTGTGCATGCAGTAGGAGTAGGAAGACGCGCACTGTTAGCCTAGCTTAGCGTCAGTCACTGGAAGTAGGTTCCTTCATTAGCCTAGTTCCCAATGTCTTCCTACTCCTACTGCATGCACAGAGAAGAAAAAGGTATGTATCTAGTGTCTTCTTGTCTAACTCCATGGTAGATGGCAAATAAGCTAATTTCCCAAAATGTTGGAGTGTTCCTTTAACATACGTGCTGGTGAGTGGAGGAGGGTTGCTGGTTCGAGGCAGTCAGAGGACAGGTGCAGAGCGCCTGCTAGTACCTAGTGACCACCCTTACGAGGACATACCTTGTGCATGACATCATAACCTCAATACTCCCACACAACTGTGGTCACTTGTTGCTGTGCTTATGGACGTGTGTGTGTGTGTGTGTGTGTGTGTGTGTGTGTGTGTGTGTGTGTGTGTGTGTGTGTGTGTGTGTGTGTGTGTGTGTGTGTGTGTGTGTGTGTGTGTGTGTGTGTGTGTGTGTGTGTGTGTGTGTGTGTATTTATATAAACTAGAGCCATTCTAGGGGTATGACGTTTGGTCATTCAAGCTCTAGCCTAAACATTATTATTATTAAGGAAAAGAAGAGGAAAAAAGGGCTGGTTTTCAACGAACAGGGAAATAACCATAGGTTAGCTTTACCAGAATCTGGGGGGGCGGGGTGACCACAGCGGCAGTCTGCATGTTATTAAGTTCAGATTCTTTTAAATTATCATGGTTGGTCCAGTTACAAAAAAAATACTGGGTTTGATTTCTAATCAAACGAAGGTTCATCTGTGTTCCACGAGTAACTTCTGGTCTCACATCCCTGTGTCTCTTTTCACCGTCCGAAATACCAGCTAATACCCTAACCCTAACCCGAAATACCAGCTGACCTTTAATCGCTGTGTCTCTTTTCACTGTCCGAAATACCAGCTGACCTCCCTGTCTCTTTTCACCGTCCGGAATACCAGCTGACCTTTATCTTTTCACCGTCCGGAATACCAGCTGACCTTTATCTTTTCACCGTCCGGAATACCAGCTGACCTTTATCTTTTCAACGTCCGGAATACCAGCTGACCTTTATCTTTTCACCGTCCGAAATACCAGCTGACCTTTATTTTTTCACCATCCGGAATACCAGCTGACCTTTATCTTTTCAACGTCCGGAATACCAGCTGACCTTTATCTTTTCAACGTCCGGAATACCAGCTAACCTTTATCTTTTCACCGTCCGAAATACCAGCTGACCTTTATCTTTTCACCCTCCGAAATACCAGCTGACCTTTATCTTTTCTTTTCTTTTAAGTGGGAAGCACTTATTTCCATCATGGTCCCTGATTTTGGACATGGACAGACATCATAAAACATAGAGCATCATAATAAAACATAGAGCATCATAATAAAACATAGATCATCATAATAAAACATAGATCATCATAATAAAAAGCAATAGAGCATCGTAATAAAACATATAGCAACTCCCTAGACGTGGCTATTCTATACTTTGTGGCACGTCTAAAGCTTCCCCCCTCTTCGATGTTTTTCAGGGCCACTGGAAGCTTGTTTCACTCCAATGCCGCAGAATATAAAAAAGTATTTGGGCCCATTACTGAGTTGAATTTTGGCAGAATAAAATCAGTACTGCTCCTTCTAGTGGAATATGAATGATTGTCACGGAATAATTTTTTTTGTTTTGATCCACTTTTGCTCCTTATTCTTCTATTTTTCTCCCATCCCAATTTCGTATCGCCAATTATCCCCTTCAATTCTCCCCTCCCCTGTCTTGAACGTTGCTAGACTATGCCTCCCACTGGTCGGCTGTAGTGAGGATAGAAGCCTTGCATCACGTGTCCCCTCCGGTACACGAGGAGGCAGCCTGTTGCATCTTTTCACCAGACAGCGCGGCCTCTCAGTGGCGAGGAATAACGCGTGGGAGGCTCACGCTGGCCCCGATACTTCCTGTTTCTGCTGTACAGGCGTCACCCAACCGACCTGTAGGAGTCGCTGTCCACAACGTCCAATCCCCACCCATCGACTTTCTACCCGCTACCTCTGCCAATTGAGATAGTATGACGACTGGCCCAAGCCGCAGGCAATGCTGACTCCGGGAGTCGAGACCGCAGCCTCTTGCATTGGTGACGAGCGCAATCTCCACTACGCTACCCAGCCGCCTGTCACGGAATCTATTAAAGTAATTGGATAGATATTTCTGACCTGTATTTTGAACTATCTTGTGTGTAAGACCTAATTTAATCTGAATTACCCATTTATTGACCGGAAGCCAGTTTAGTTGCCTAAAGAAAGTTGGCCCTAGGTGAGTCCGTGGAGGTAGCTTAAGGACTACTCTCATTAATTTGTTTTGAGCTGTCTGAAGTTTGTTTTTCAGGACCTGTGGAGTGCCACTAAACCAGGAGGTGGCAGCATAGTCAAAGTGACTTTGTACTAACTAACTACTCTTACCTTCATTTAAAAAAAATTACCAAGCCGTTTCTTTGTTCCGAACAGGATGGCCTCTGTTTTCCCTAGATGAAGAGATAGTTTGTTATCTGACAGCCATGTCTGCACATTTGATAGCTCCTCACTAAGGGTCCTCTCCACTACTTCCAAGTCCTTATGGGAGACCAGAATGGCTGAGTCATCCGCATAAAGAAAGAGGTCTGATGAACAGGCATTCTTCATATCATTTATGTAAATGAGAAAGAAGAGAGGCCCCAGGACACTCCCTTGAGGCACCCCACAGGTGATCGCCTTGGCTGAGGAGTAGGTCCCATTTACATCTACCATCTGATACCTGCCTGATAGATATGAGATGACCCAGTTCAAGGCTGACCCACTAAACCCAATCGCCTTCAATTTAAATAAAAGGACACTATGTTCAACCGTATCAAAGGCCTTTTGTAGGTCCAACATGATAATTCCACAGAATTTCTTTGCATCAATCTCCTTTCTGATGCAGTCAGTCAAAGTCAAGTCAAGTCAAGTCAAGTCAGTTTTATTTGTATAGCACATTTCCAGGCAGCGGCAGCTGACACCAAAGTGCTTCACAAGCAAGTTGATAAAAACAAAATAGTGGGAGGCAAGGTATAAGATTAAAAGAAAGAAAAAAAACATAGCAAAGCAATGAAAGCAACAAAAACAAAACAATATGGTGCAAGATATAGGATTAAAAACATAATAAAGCAATGAAAGTAATAAAAACTGGTAGGACACAGTAAAACAAAGAGGATAGAAGGGCCAGGGGTCTAGTGGTGGTTAAGTAGGGGGGAAGGCCAAGGAGAACAGGTAGGTTTTCAAGAGTGATTTAAAAGCCTGTACGGTCTGGGCAGTCCGTACGCTGAGGGGGAGGCTGTTCCACAATCTAGGCGCTGCGGTGGAGAAAGCTCTGTCTCCCCTAGTCTTGAGCCTGGTTCTGGATACCACCAATAGCATCTGGTCAGCTGATCTGAGGGATCGGTGGGGGGTGTGGCGGTGCAGGAGCTCGGACAGATAGGAGGGAGCCGTGCCATTTAATGATTTAAAAACATTTAGTGCTAATTTAAAATCGATCCTGAAGCTAACAGGCAGCCAGTGGAGCGAGGCCAAAACTGGGCTGATGTGTTCGTGTCAAATACACCAGACAAGTCTCAGTGGAATGAGATTGTCTAAAGCCTGACTGATGCTCAAATGGGATATTGTTACTCACTAAATATGTATTGATCTGTTCTTGTATGATTTTTTTTATGACTTTTGATAGTACACTTAAAATACTAATTGGTCTATAGTTACCCTTGTCTTACTTATTACCTTTCTTATATAGTGGAATTACTCTAGCACTCTTTAGATCTGATGGTACCTTCCCATGCTCTATGGAGAGATTTATTAGGTGGGTAATAGCAGGGGTGATGCACTCTGCTGCGTCGTTAAGAAACCTAGCAGGCATCTGATCTAATCCTGTCACTTTACTAAAAGAAACAGAGTCCTCTTGCAGCCATAGTTGTGAGTAATACTCATTAACCTGTGTTTCTCCGAAACACCCTGAATGCTCTGGGAGATCTTTTACTAGATTATTTGCCACTGATGTAAAGTACGTGTTCAGCCCCTCCGCCACCTCTTTTTTGTCTGAGGTCAATTTACCCTCGTGGTTCAAACTAAGGCTGCTAGGTTTGGTTTTTAGCCTTTTGCTGTAGGCTAGATCCTTTAATGATTTCCACAATTTACTGGGGTTGTTCCTGTGTTCGACTATCTTTTCAGAAATGTGGGATTTTTTGGCTGTCATAATCTCCCTGTTTGCTTCACTTCTTATACTCTTGGTAGTCTGAATTATCCCTTGACTTCTTAAATTTTAAAATGTATCAGTTTTAATATATCATCAGTAACCCAGGGCTCTGTTCTATGCTTGATCCTTACCACTTTACTTGGTGCTAGTTTCTCCACTACATTTAGAAAAATAGATTTAAAACATATCCAGGCTTTATCAATATTATTACATTTCAGTACAGTTGCCCAATCTACATTATTAAAACACTCGATGAGAGCAGCTTTGCTATAGTTTTTCAGAGACCTAATTTTCACTGTATTGTGACACTTAAATATATTTCTCTGAATCTTCCTAGTCACAAAGACCCAAACAACTGCCTCTTTGAACTGCTGCGGTCAGGCAAGCGATACCGGAGTCTCATGGCGAGCACAGAAAGACTCAGAAGAAGCTTCTATCCCCAGGACATCAGGATGCTAAACGAACAATAACACTATGTAACAACCATCAAATGCACTCACAGCACACACATCCACACGCACGCACTCACTTTAAACAAACAACTCACTGCAGCACCCACTTTACACACTTTAGAACACCTAAACACACTTTATATTTATTGGAAAGGAATTTGCACTACAACCCATAACTCATTGCACCTTACTGTAAATTGTACCTAAATTGTACCTCATCCCATTTCTGCTTTGCACTATATAGTATATTGTATATTAGTATATTGTATAGTATATTGTATGGTAACTCAGTTACTTCTACTCTGCATTGAACATTGTACATATGTACATACTGAACACTTGTGTCTAAATACGTGACTTCTATTTTTTACTTGCTATACTTATTTTATTTTATACTATCTATTTTTGTCTAGCACAGTATCTGGAGCGTAACAGAAATAAGCATTTGTATAAAAGTATTCTGTTCTTCTGTATGACACCAATAAAGAAACTTGAACTTGAAACTTGAATGGTCACTAATAGTATATTCTACTACTCCACTTTTGCTTATCCTGGTCCTATCCGATACCAAAACCAGATCAATAATGGTTTGGGAGGTGTGTGTAACATGAGTAGGTTCCTTAATCATCTGATGAAGATCAAACAATCTACAAAAGGTATCACATGCTTTGAAAATAGTAGAGTCCTTCTTGAGAAAGTCTGTGTTTAAATCCATAAGGACAATAATCTCTGTTGTGGTAAAGTCATCACAATTAGAGCAGGTCTCTCCCAATAAATCATAAAAATCACTCTGATTAGCGGGACGATAGCACACCCCAACGAGGATTGGTTTGCTTTTGGGGAGAGAAATAGCCAACCACACTGCCTCTATTTGATCATTATTTAAATCATCTCTAACATTAAAATCAATATCTGACCTCACAAACACACAGACACCACCGCCATCTTTCCTTATGTAGAAGGGTGGATTATCCCTACTTAGTGAGGGTGATATTCTACTGGCACCGGATAGTAGGAACCCGGCAGAGCTCGGTCCAGCTGGGCTCCCGACTGTAGTGTTGGGGTACTAGGTTTAAGGTTGACATGGGCGGCATATAGGGCCTTAGGGTTTACTAACTTAGGACTCACGTACTGGTCCCTCCCGCCTCTTAAGGGCAATAAGATAAGATAAGATAAGAAGATATTCCTTTATTGATCCCCTTGGTCAGTGGATACAGACATGAAGACAGCTGTGATGGAGGTGGTCAGTGGATAACCCTAACCCTCACACCTGCAGCCCTCACACCCGCAGCCCTCACACCCGCAGCCCACACACCTGCAGCCCTCACACCCGCAGCCCACACACCCGCAGCCCTCACACCCACAGCCCTCACACCCGCAGCCCTCACACCATCAGCCCTGACACCTGCAGCCCTCACACCTGCAGCCCTCACACCTGCAGCCCTCACACCCGCAGCCCACACACCCACAGCCATCACACCCGCAGCCCTCACACCCGCAGCCCTCACACCATCAGCCCTCACACCTGCAGCCCTCACACCTGCAGCCCTCACACCTGCAGCCCTCACACCTGCAGCCCTCACACCTGCAGCCCTCACGCCTGCAGCCCTCACACCTGCAGCCCTCACACCCGCAGGCCACACACCTGCAGCCCTCACACCTGCAGCCCTCACACCTGCAGCCCTCACACCTGCAGCCCTCACGCCTGCAGCCCTCACACCTGCAGCCCTCACGCCTGCAGCCCTCACACCTGCAGCCATCACACCCGCAGCCCTCACACCCGCAGCCCTCACACCCGCAGCCCTCACACCTGCAGCCCTCACACCCGCAGCTCTCACACCTGCAGCCCTCACACCCGCAGCCCTCACACCTGCAGCCCTCACACCCGCAGGCCACACACCTGCAGCCCTCACACCCGCAGGCCACACACCTGCAGCCCTCACACCCGCAGCCCTCACACCTGCAGCCCTCACACCTGCAGCCCTCACGCCTGCAGCCCTCACACCTGCAGCCCTCACGCCTGCAGCCCTCACACCCGCAGCCCACACACATGCAGCCCTCACACATGCAGCCCACACAGCTGCAGCCCTCACACCCAAAGAATGGATTGCACAGTGCTAATTGCACCCTTACTTACAATTCATTATGAATTGAAAATGGGGGACCCTGATGTAAACAAGACGAAAGTCTTTCTCTGGTCTGCATCCCCTTAACAATTGTGTGTATTGAGCCGTACTGTATTGTACCCATTCTGCAATGGGCCGTTGGAGTGTGAACGCAGCCATATTTGTTTACATGAATCATACTTAACTGGCTGTGTCTGGGGTCTGGCTTGTTTAATCAAATGTAGGCTATTTAAAGAGCAAATCCTCGGGGCATTGAGCAGCCGATGTGCCAAATGCGGTCCGTCTGGCTTTTTCATCTGGCTGAATTTGTTAATCAATTCATGTTGGCCCACTGCCTCTCTCCCAGGACTGTCTGTGATTGACATCAAGCGTACCTTGGTCTCCCTGTGCGGCGATATGAATTACTTTCGCTTGTAAAAGCTTGTCAGTCATCCAATTTGACTTTTTTGACCAATTTGAATGATTGCTAATTTATCATACATCATAGAAAATATAGAAATGATTGGTTTTATGCAAGATAAAAGAAATATTTCGGTAGAAAGAGATGCTGAAGTGAGAGATTTGTTGGTGTGTTGCTTGTGCGGGACTGTGTGTGTTCCACGTAAACCATTTCCGGACATGCACTCGGGACAATGTGCGAAGGATCGCGTGTGGTCATTGCCTGGAGTTGCCTTTTCAGACATGTAACACACAGCATGCGATTCCCCGGCGCGGACGTGTCCGGTCATTTGTAAATACTGTGCTTGGTTTAGGCGAAGGGGTGGCGCCTACGTAGAGCGAGGACACAACACAGAAAGCCTACCTCCTGCTAGTGACCCCAGGAATATACACCTTGTTTAGGTATTATTATGTGTCCGGCCGACAGAATCATCTGTGTTTTTCATTTCGGTCCCCTTTGATTTTTATACCCCTGATCTTTTGGGTTTTGATACATTTATATATTTATAGATATGAAGTGAAAGTGGCTGCTCTGAAGAGGGACAAACAATAGCAGTTAGCCGACCCTTAGCCGCCAGAGGCCTCTTGCTGACTTGTTGTATACAATTTCACACTAAATCACTTTGGATAAAAGCGTCAGCTAAATTGCTAAATGTAAATGTAATTGCTCTCAGGAAATTATCTTTCTCTCTCAACCCCCCCCCCCTCAATTCCCTAACCCTGCACTTGAATGAATGGTATGATGTGGACACTCTAATTGTTTGAGGAATTGAGTTCCATTGGTGGGATGCTCTGTATGAGAAGACGGCCTGGCCAAATAAACTTTTCTTTAAAGGGATTGTACAGTCCCTTAACAGGCTCTCCGTTATTACTCGATAACGGACCTCTGCCGAGCAATAATGACCGCTGTTCGCAGCTGTAGCAATCAAGCCCACTGACACACACTGCATCAGTGCAATCAGTCCTTTATTTGGGCTGACAGCGGACGGAGCCACAGAACAACTGCGTCTGCATTTGATCTCGTCTTGTCGATGTGTAAAATTAATTAGGTATATTGTTAGTAAGTTAGCCATGTAATAAGCGGGATAATGTACTCGGTCATTGTCGCAAAATAATTGACCTTCACTGACGTTTAGAGAGCCTGCATGCATGTGAGAGACAAACTGCACATTTCTGGATATTATGCATTATATTCTACCTCATCCAGAATCAAAATAGGAAGCCAATGAACATATAATGTTTTAGGCAAAAGGTCTCTTCTAGACCCCTCCCACAAACTACCTCTTCTAGACCCCTCCCCCAAACTACCTCTTCTAGACCCCCTCCCCCAAACTACCTCTTGTCAAGAAGAAGAAACATCACAATAAATCAAGAACAAAATCTACCATAAAATCCAAATATGCAACACTCCCAGATATTCCCCAGCGAATGTAAGGAAAAACTCACTAAAAACCTAGCAATAGGAAAAAATAACCACAGGCGATGTGGAGGAGATAAATCTTAGTTAGAAGCAGTGTTAATTTAGTCAACGGAAATGATGACTAATATGGTCGTCAACAAAGCTTTTTCCCCCGACGAAAACGAGACGTCTTTGCAATGTCGTTGACTAAAAACAACGACACAAAATGTAGTTTGCAAAATAAAATCTTGCTAAAAGTTTATTCAACTTCAATTTTACTTGCTACTTGTTAGCTAACAGGAACTCGTTTGCAGACAGGAAAGTAGCAAACATAATTGTCCGTGCGGAACCCTTATCCCCAACACATCGTTCCGTGTGTCGCTCTAGTTGTATGGTCTTAGGGGCACCACTGTTATGCTGGGGGTGTTGTTTCTCCCCGGGAGATATGGGAGGACAGACCGAATGTTACGTTGGTGTGAAGCTAGCGTATTAGCAGGTAGGCAGCTGTGTTGTGTATGAGAAGGGAATTATCAACCTGTAAAACCCCAAATTGAGCTGGAAATAAAGCACTATATAGAAAAGGAAACTCTCCTCTTTCTTCGCTACATTACTGCATGACGGATCGCTACATTATTCAAGATTCAAGATTCAAGAGGTTTATTTGTCACATACATACCAGGGCATACAGTGAGATGCGGGTGGCAATGCCCGCTTTGATTGTGCAATAATACAATAGTAAATACAATAAGCAGAAGATAATAAAATAGACATAAAATAGACGGTAAAAGTCCTGAGATAAATGCAATACAATGTTAGCTAGGAAGTAAGGCACTGGGTCCTATGTACACTACTATACAATATGTAAGGGATAATGTATAGCTACGAGGTCATTGTCGCAAAATAATTGACCGACACGGAGTTTAGAATACCGAGGCGCCTCGCCGAGGTGTTCTAAACGTCAGTGAAGGTCAATTATTTTGCGACAATGACCGAGTATAGCTATACATTATCCTGCTTGTTACATGGCTAACTTACTAACAATATACCTAATTAATTTTACACCATCGCCAAGACGAGATCAAATGCAGACGCAGTTGTTCTGTGGCTCCGTCCGCTGTCAGCCCAAATAAAGTTATTATTATCACCGGCAGCCAGCAGGTGTGTGGACTGATTGCACTGATGCAGTGTGTGTCAGTGGGCTTGATTGCTACAGCTGCGAACAGCGGTCATTATTGCTCGGCAGAGGTCCGTTATCGAGTAATAACGGACCTCTGACGAGCGCTATTGACCAATCACAATCAAGCATTTCGGCGAATGTTAAAACGCCATGTAATAAACAGTTTTACTCTATATCCCTATGCTATACTTGCTATTTCTAAACTATACTCTACAAGAAGCACAACAGTTCTTTCCAAGTGACCTTTTTTTCCTCTTTCCTTTAAAATATGGACAAAGCTTTTAAAAAACAAACAGGATTTCTCATTTTTTTTTGCTCAAAATATAAAGTATAAGGGCAAAATTTTTTGCAAATCATACCAATAATTTTCAGTTGGCTTATTGATTCCGGTTCTGCTCAAATCTCTGTTCTGATTATTTTTGGTGGGGAAGAAATATCAAGAACCAAAGAGGAACTTCATTCTTGGCAGATCTGGGTTATTATAGGCAGTAAATTGTGAACCATGACATGAAGGTATCTTTTTCTCTTAACTTTCTCTTAACTCTTTCTATCTAACTTAACTTTAGCTTTTTGTAGTTTTTGTCATCCGTCTCTGCAGCATTATGAAAGGGGGCTCATTCAATTAATTAATATTGCTGTGGATGATAATAATATTATCTTAGATTTATATAGCGCCTTTCAGGAGGCCCAAGGCGCTTAACAGTAGGGGGCAGCTAGGGGAAGGGGATCAGGGGAACAACGTAACAGCAAAGTAAAAAAGAAAAGAGGGAAATCAGGCAGAGTCATTTATACATTTGGTGAAGAGGTGAGTTTTGAGTTGGGATTTGAAAAGAGTGCAGGGTTAGGGTTAGTGCGGATGTTTGGAGGGAGGGAGTTCCAGAGGGTGGGTGCGGCAATAGAGAAGGCTCTGGGACCAACAGTGTGCAGGTTGGTGGTGGGGATGGAGAGGAGACCGGAGTCAGAGGATGGAGGAGGTCAGCTAGGTACCGGGGAGCAGGGAGTGAAGGGATGTAGGGATGGAGGTCAGCTAGGTACCGGGGGCTAGCGAGTGAAGGGATGTAGGGATGGAGGTCAGCTAGGTACCGGGGGCCAGGGAGTGAAGGGATGTAGGGATGGAGGTCAGCTAGGTACCGGGGGCCAAGGGGGTGAAGGGATGATAATGCACTAGGTGGTAATCTTTACTCGCACACTTTTTTTCCGATCTCACATAATGTATTTTTAGTCGCAAATGCGAGTGAAGCACTTGCACTGTGGAGCCCTGCCCGGAAAGATTCCTGACACATTATTATATCATTTATGGCGTGTGTCTTCTGAATAGGGAGTGCGCGGCAGAACGAGTGATGCTAATCATCAGTGGCAGGTGCAGTGATGCCTCGTTAGCCTCTTTGGAGACATGCCAAATGATTCCTCCCAACTACAAAACCTTGAGGCCTGCTTGCTTGCCGTCAAAAAATGGATGTCGCAAAACTTAATGCAGATAAAACTGAGATGTTAATTGTTGGCCCCCCAAACCACAGAGGCCTGTTTCAGTACATCTCCCTCAACTTTGATACCTGTCATGTATCCCAGAGCTCCACCATAAAAAACCTCTGAGTCATTTTTTATTCCTCCCTCTCATTTAATGCACATATAAAAAATGTCACCAAAATTGCATTCTTCCATCTTCGTAATATCGCAAAAATTCACCCCATTTTAACTCTGGCTGATGCTGTGAAGTCACAAAGGTCTCTGTCCTGGTTCTGATGGGTCAGAACCAGCTTGATCCTACTCTGCGTTGTGAATTGAAGTCCCCTAAAAACCCTTGTACTTTCCATAAAGACCAAATGGTCTTGTTCGACGACCAGCTGAGCAGCAGGAGAAATGAAGAGGAGAATGTGTAACCGCATCTGTTTAATTTCAAAGTTAAGAGTGTAACAAATTACAATAAAGAACACTATAAAAGATTCAAGGTACCGGAGCACTATGCCGCTCTCGTCCTTCTAAGAAATCAGATTAAAGAATGATAGTTGATAAGTTGTTGATGGTCTTTGTTCTCTGGCTGATGAACAAAGCAGTCTGTTCTCCCTCCAAAAGTTCTTTGTCTGTTCTCTCCTCTGCCTGCGTCGTCCGCTGTGTGAAAAGGTGGGGTGTTGTCCTGGTGGTTCCGTGTCAGAGTCTCCCCCCACAGTCACAACACCCCCCTTATATCAAAAGCCTGGAGTCTCTGCGTAATGTCACCAGAGTGACGTCAGCAGTTGTGTTCCTCCAATCACGGCCTCTCTAAGGTTGACTTTGAAATAGAAGGTTGTGCTCAATAGGCCAACCCCCTCTACTTTGTTTAAGACCAGAGAATAGTTTCACTGTATATCTAACATAATACTTTGGTTGTTGAACCCCAAGATATATATATTCGAATTGAGATTGATTACATAAACACAGAGGTATCATTTTTGACTAATAGAATCTTTATATGAGCTGAGCATCACCGTCTGATACCATTAAGCCTAGTTTCAAACCTAAGTAAAACTAGTCTTACTATACTGGGGATTAAGTCTTCAACACAGTCTTTCTGGCTTACATTGAATAGCTACAAACAGTTTATACTTAGTGTTACATAAGAATCACAGTAGGTTTATAATCAAGTCCACTTCTTCTAGTTTCCTAATCATTCTTTTAACTTACATCAATATCTCTTTTATACAGTTTAGTATTCAACACATTTAAGTATTTTCCAATGTAGTTTTCAGACGTGGCTTAATTTCAAACTCTGTGATTCCCCTTCATACACATGACATTTTATATCATTCGATTCAGAATTATTACCACAATAGGCCCATTTGTAGTTCATATTAAACTAATCTAAGTATAGTAATAGACATTTGAAAATGTACTTTGTGTTAAGCAAGGCAGGAGAAAGCCAGGTGGTCACATGAAATGCCGGTGCGTCTGTTGGGACACCCGATACTACTTTGAAGTGAGATAACCAACTGTTCTCAGGGAGATGTTATCTCTGGTTTTAAATAGAAACTTGGAAGTAATAAACGGGGGTCTGCTGACAGCCCTAAACGCTGGCCGACCAGCGTGACCAGTATCATGTCGTATTTACATAGTGTTAGGTCCAGCTTACCCAGACCAACTGACATTCTTCCAGGGCCTAATTTAATCAATCACTTATCACTGATCTAATGTGAGACTTCTAAAACCCATGTATTTTAACTAACCAATATTCAACCAACATAATATTTCCCTAATGATCGGGCAGTTTGGCCTGAGAATTCCACTACAGCTGAAACCCTGATTCATGCTTTTGTCTCTTCACGTCTGGACTACTGTAATGCACTTTTTTCAGGCCTACCTAATTCAAGCATCAAAAATCTTCAACTCGTGCAAAATGCGGCTGCACTGATACTAACTAGAACTAGAAAATTTGATCACATCACACCAGTTTTGTCCGCCCTACACTGGCTTCCTATTCAAGCCCGATCTGACTTTAAAGTGCTACTCCTCACCTACAAATTTTTTAATGGGCTTGCACCCATCTATCCGATCTCATCTCCCGATACTCGCCTGCTCGTGCTCTGCTCTGTGATTAAGACGGGGAGGATGCGACCCTCTTTGCGCCGCCCCTGTGCCTCAAATAAATTCGCTATCAGCTCTATCGTCAATCTTTCAAAATGTTCAGTTGCTATCGCTATCATCTCTATCTTTAATCTTTCAAAATGTTCAGTTGCTATTGCATGCACTCATCTGTGTTTCACTACACACTTGAGTGCATGCTTACCAACTGTTAGTCTGCAACACTACTATCACCGACATCTAAGAAGGGAGATCCCCCCTTGAATGGCCCTTCTAAGGTTTCTCTCCTCCACACTGCCTGTGGAGCATTTTTCCCTATTGTTAGGTTTTAGTGAGTTTTTCCTTACCTTCGCGTGGGGTATGTCTGGGAGTGCTTGCATTCTTTCATTTATTTGCATTTATTTTTAATTTGTTGGACCTTATGGTGTTCTTGTTCTGTTCTTGACTTATTGTTATGTTTTCTTCTTGACTTGTTTAAAGAAGACATGTACGGCCCATGGGGACATTAACATGTGTTGTCGGGCCTTATAAATAAATTTGATTTGATCTGCTCTGAATTAACCGGAGAAAGGGCAGAATGAAAGCACAGCGGGAGAAAGTATTACAATTAGGTAGAAAACCAGTAGCAAGTATAACTCTGTGTGCCAATAGTGCACCAGCTGAAATAATTTAACCACCTATCATAGACCAGGGTTACGCCCCCCCCCCCCCCCCCCCCCCCAGTTAGTATATAAGCAGGGGCTGTAGCTTACATGCTCCCTTCTGTAATTATGTTGAGATACTGTTGAAGAAAAGCAAGATGTGTTTCCCGCATTCATATAACTAGTTATACTTCATAACTGCTGTTATGTCATGTGGGCTCTGCATCTTGCTTTGCCTACTGGACTAAGAGGCAAAGTCCTGAGCCCCCCCACCCCCAAGTGACACTGGCATAATAACAATGACACTGGCAAAAATACTGCACTGGGACTGACCTGGAACTCTGCACTTTACACTTTATATATATATATATATATATATATATATATATATATATATATATATATATATATATATATATATATATAAATATATAAAGTGTAAAGTGCAGTGCAGAGTTCCAGGTCAGTATATATATATTTATTCAAATGATTAATCCTGCACTGAATCAAATCAAATCAAATCAAATCAAATTTATTTGTAAGGCCCGACAACACACGTTAATGTCCCCATGGGCCGTATACGTCTTCTTTAACACTTTGACGACCGATGGGCTTAGTCTAATTAGTGGCTAGAGGACCGGGGAATGTAAACAAACATGTAGGTTTTCTAACAGCTATATCTATACTTTATAGTGTTGCTATCTGTCCATTCTCATTGTCAATTGAGTGCATAAACCGTCCCTTCAGAATGGCTTAAAGAAAAAAAAATCCATCGGTAGGTTGTCATTTTATAGCGCCGTGAATATAAGCTTTATCGCAGATTTCGTATCATCTATTTTCTAGAAAGCTAGTTATAGAGCTAAAGGCTACTAACGTTATATTCAACGGCATTTCCGTTGTATATATGCTAATGAAATAACATAAACGTAAGGTTATGTATATAACCAAGTTCTATGAATACTGGTGACGCTCAGCGTCATCTGCACTAACCTCACTTCGTGCACGGCACTGAATAAAAATCCACAATGTACCTTTACATACCAACATCCGTCTGGCCACACCCCTATCCGCTACCTTCATAAGCAGGTGTGTGGTCACCTATTCGCCTCCTTCCCAAACTTTCACCACAAGGCGAGGTCAAGGGCCGCAGTGGCGTCCCGACGCTGAGCGTCACCAGTATTCATAGAACTTGGTTATATACATAACCTTACGTTCTATATCATACTGGCTGCCGCTCAGCGTCATCTGCACTACAGGAGCTGATCGGGAGCCTGAAGCTCGACAAATGTACCCCGCTGAGGCCCCCCACAACCATCAGACCGGAGTGGACCGAGCCCCCCGACCCTCCCTAATGGAGGATACCCTCCCTATTGGAGGACGGGAGGGAGACCGATCCGACCGTGCAAAGAGAAACTCGAGCAACTCAACGCACAGGGTGAGCAGACCGTGGCTTGACCCCATGACTACGCACACGCACAACCCGCATGCCACCAGGGAACGAACGGAAGGAACAAATCTCGTGGAACAAATCTCGTTACTGCCCCCAAAATCACAGGGTCAAGAGCAAACTCAACCCCCGTGGCAAAGCCGTAGCAGCGGAGCGCGAAGGAAGACCCAGACCCACTGAAGGGACTGGATCCCCCGGAAAAAGGGGACCCGGAGAGGTCAATGACGCCAAAGCATCAAGACCTCACCAGGCAGGTCACTTAGTGACACCGCCCCCCACATCGCCAGCGTATTCGGACAGGGCCCCTCCAAGAGCGGGTTCTTTCCCCCACTAGTACGCCGCCTGGCACACTGACCCTGCAACACAGGCAGTCAGCATGGCCGTAACTTGAAGCACTCAAAAGGCTATACTACAGCGGAAGCAGGCAGCGCACCAGGGAGACGACCCCAGAGGGGTCGATCCCTTAAACCAGGCAGCAGGCGTTTGACCCGAGCCTGGAGCACTGCGGACGAGACAGGCGCCAAATGGGTCAACTGAAAACAGCACCCCGGCGGAAGGGGCGTATGCTGGCATTGTTGAGCACCATGACAAAGCCTCCACCAAAAAACCCAGACCCAGAGGGGTCGAGGCAGAGAAGGCTGACACAATTGGCAGACGTCATGAACGTGCAGGGGCACACTCAACCGGGTAACCCGGGAGTTGACTCTGCTCCAACACACCAGGGAATCAACCACCCTCTTGGTACCACATGCAGTGGTTGTTCCTATAACCCCTCAAGAAAAAACTCCAAAACACACCTGCGGGTATACACTGGCTATACCGCAGTACAAGTGTTTCAGTTTTCAAAAAGGGGTTATTCCAGGCCTACGGGTCGACGAAACACAACTTCGGACCGGGCCCGGCGGCCCGGGAAGCACACAGGGATGCCAGAGGAGGTCCAGAAGACCACCCCAACAGCCCCCTCTTCGCCATGCGTGAGAGAGGAGCGAAAAGAAAGGAGAACCAGCCCCTTCATGATAGTGCCAGGTACAACATGTACCCAACAAAGGGTCTCCATAACGCCCAACCCTGTGATACCCGGGCCGACCCGGCATTTTTCCCCCCGAAAAAAGCACAAGTCCCTCAGGGTACCAGAACAGCAGATCTGCGTCCATGGCAGACAACGTGTTAACTGACCTGGACCAGCGTGACCAGAACCAGTCCCGTGCCCTAACCACACCGACATCCCCACTCCAAGAGAGGGGGTAGGTACTCGTGTCGATCTAAAACATGAAAAGTTATGCTGCTCCGATTATAGGTTAATGTTAAAGTGGTATGTGGTGCAGTTATGCTGCTCCGCTTACAGGTTAATGTTAAAGTGGTATGTGATGCAGTTATGCTGCTCCGATTATAGGTTAATGTTAAAGTGGTATGTGGTGCAGTTATGCTGCTCCGATTATAGGTTAATGTTAAAGTGGTATGTGGTGCAGTTATGCTGCTCCGATTATAGGTTAATGTTAAAGTGGTATGTGGTGCAGTTATGTTGCTCCGATTATAGGTTATGTTAAAGTGGTATGTGGTGCAGTTATGCTGCTCCGATTATATGTTAATGTTAAAGTGGTATGTGGTGCAGTTATGCTGCATCTGATTACGTCCTCTTGACATTGACAGGCTTCAAATGTGAACGTATATAATCTTCAATGCAAAATCTATCCAAAATATTTTTCTTCAAAGTAACTAGTAACTGATGGGTTCAGATAAATTAATGAATGATTGAATGAATAAATGTAGTGGAGTAAAAAGTACAATATATTTCCTTTGAAATGTAGTGGAGTAAAAGTGTAAAGTTCAAGTAGCTCGAAATTGTACTTAAGTACAGTACTTGAGTAAAAATACTTTCCACCCCCTTCAGAGCTGTGATATACATTCAAGTGACTTTTTATGTAATATGGTATCCTGTGTAATGTCAACTGTATCCAACAAGGAATCCACTGTAAAATGGAGATGGCCTGTGCAAAGGCCTTATCGGGGCGAGATCTGGCCCCCATCCCATAACCTGAGCCTGTTTTTCAGAGACACCTCGGAGTTCTGACATTCCGGAGCGCCGGCGTTCCGTACCTTTGCTTCATCCTGTTTTGGGATGAAACCGTAGCGATGGAAAGACCACGTTTCACGTTTGACCACAGCTGAAATACACAGGCAATGGTCTGGAAATGGTCTGTGTGTGTGTGTGTGTGTGTGTGTGTGTGTGTGTGTGTGTGTGTGTGTGTGTGTGTGTGTGTGTGTGTGTGTGTGTGTGTGTGTGTGTGTGTGTGTGCGTGCGTGCATGCGTGCGTGCGTGCGTGCGTGTGATCATCCCTTTATGTAGTCTAAAGATATGTGTGGGTGGCCTTGTGGTGTAGCACTCTCTATTTAAACATAAGAATAACATATAAATCCATTGACATTTACTATTCATATTCCATCATACAGTACCA
The DNA here is from genome assembly GCF_963971535.1 of Notolepis coatsorum. Classification (NCBI taxonomy): domain Eukaryota; kingdom Metazoa; phylum Chordata; class Actinopteri; order Aulopiformes; family Paralepididae; genus Notolepis; species Notolepis coatsorum. Next base: position 129,255,572 of record NC_140168.1, read on the forward strand.
TGTACATTGGAGGGGACTGGCTATGACATCGGTTGAATACATGTGGAGAGAGAGAGCGAGCGAGAGAGAGCGAGAGAGAGAGAGAGAGAGAGAGAGAGAGAGAGAGAGAGAGAGAGAGAGAGAGAGAGAGAGAGAGAGAGAGAGAGAGAGAGAGAGAGAGAGAGAGAGAGAGAGAGAGAGAGAGAGAGAGAGAGAGAGACACGGAGACAGACAAAGAGAGAGAATCAGAGACACGGAGACAGACAACGAGAGAGAATCAGAGAGACGGAGACAGACAAAGAGAGAGAATCAGAGAGACGGAGACAGACAAAAAGAGAGAGAGAAAGTATGGCGTTACTATACAGCGAATAGCCCTCTGCATGGAATTATACTATCTGATTATACTATGATCATACTACAGTATATGATCATACTACAGTATATGATCATACTATATGATTATACTATATGATTATACTATATGATCATACTATATCACCGAAGGGGGATGGCTCTAATTATGAGCATTCAAAAGGGCATTGTAAGGCCTGGGAGCTAAAGCCCACACAGTAATATTCTAATCGACGGTGCCATGCCCGCCCAGTTGCCTGAAGCTACTCCCTGGGCAGTATATACAGTATATAGAGAGAGAGACCGGCTCAGTGGTCAACGAGACAAGTCGCATAATACCCACGTGAGCTGCGCGTTCATTGTCACGCTGCACGCTCTAAAACTAGGAGAGACAGCAAACGGTACACTCGTTCAAAATCAGTCATGTAGGCAAGGTGAGGAGGCAGTGGCGGCTGGTCCATAGAGGGCGCTAGGGCGCCGCCCCCCCTGGTGGAAAGAATAAGAAGAAAGAATTCTTTGCGCGTCCTGTTCATCACCCGGCCCCTGGCCCCCTCCACTCTCTTTTCATGGGCGCTATACTTCAGCTCCAACTTCAACTCACAGGGCAAAATGCAACTACATTTAATCCAATCAGCGTCGACAATTACGATATCCGAGGGTGCTTTCCTCTAGCGCTTTATTGGCTGAGAGTGGCACGTTACATCACGTCCCGAATCACCTCGAGGGTCTACCAGGAAAATACGCTCAGCTAGTAGTTGTCGGAAATTGATAATAATCACAAGATACTGTACATTCAGACAGTGTTGCATCTAACTAAATGGATTTATATAGACACTTTTATGGAAAGTTCAAGCCTGGACCACAAAGCTTCTTGAAGGGTTAAGGCTATACTCGATAACAACAACATATCAAGCTTTAAATGTAGATGTACCTGAAGCCACAGGGTTTCTACAGCGTTTAGACCCAGGTCTTCCCATGTTCCTGAATATAACAAGCCGTTACTCCTCTAGTCTGTATAAATTGTAACCATGAATATTTATTTACCTCTGAATCTTCTATGTTATCATTTAAGTGTGTTTCTGAGATGGCCATTATTTAAAATTTATTTTCATCTAAAATGGTACACAGCTGAGTAACTTTATTTCTAAGACTGCAAATATTTAAATGTCCAAATCTCAAACCCTTTTTGGAAATTTTATAATTTGTGGGAGGGTGGTTCAGGGTGGGTGGGTAGTTCAAGAGGATGGATGGTACAGGGGGTGAGAATGTGAGTGTGTCTGTGGGTGTCGAGGGGGGGAGGGGATGTTGTGGGAGGGTGGTTTCTTGAGCGGATGAATGTCTGGGTCTAAGTAGGGTGTGGGGTATGTTGATATATATATATATATATATATATATATATATATATATATATATATATATATATATATATAGATATATTGGGTCCATAGATGGTATTCTGTGTTGATCCTGTGCCTATTTTGTACACTAACTGCTTTTATTACCTTTTTATTTACCTACTGTATGTCCTATTTTATAATGTTTTATGTTAGCCCTTTAACACATTGGGCGCCGGGCATTGTGCCCATCATTGTGCCCATACAGTCTGCCAGCACTGTAACCCTATGGAGATGTTTACCTTCTTTGCAGGGCTATAACTTTTTAAATTGTATTGCTATATTGACATTACTATGGCCCATTCAACATCGATTATCTATCGTTGCGGATGTGGGAACGTTATATTTTTTCATTCATACATTGTTGTGTTAATACCTTTGAGAATATAAGTATGTTTTAAGCTTTTCTGCTGTAATTCCAAAAACGCTAGTTATAGGCCCTGACGCATATGATAGATTATTGATTGGCGTTTCTTTCCTATACACGCTATATTAAAAAATTCAAATGTATATGATCGGTATACATTATGCTTCATCATGCATGAAGGAAAGGGGGGGGGGGGGTCGTTTATAATTCCTTGATCGTCAGTAACGGCTTTATTTAGTATGGGTTGATATATTGATCAGACTGATTGCAAACAAGGAAATGGACAATCGGGCTGAAAATAACGATAGTGTCCTCTTACCGTTCGCCGATGAGACGGGAGGAAAAAGATCCCAATTATTTGACGCCAATCTCCTAGATCCATTTCCGGTTTGTATGGCGCAATAAACGCCGAAATCATATTTATTATTGCGTTTCGAAAGTGATCCAAATGCACTTGAGTGTTTGTCTGGAGTCCCGTAACAAGATATGACTGCCGGAGGGATTTCCTCGATGCACCGAACGCCACTTCCGGTTTGACGTGAGTGTAACTCGCCCGACCATCCACCAGGCGGGGGTATTAAGGCGTTGCAATCTCAGACAGGGTGCCGCTGCAGTCCGGAGGGAGGCTGGATGAATTATGAATGACATGGCGAAAAAATGAAATATTGATCCCAAAAACGATTTACGCCGTTGTTGGCGTTCAACGCATGGCGCGCAATAACGACTTACTTAATGGCGCACAATGTGTTAAGGGATGGGTTAAGGGATGGGTGTTGCAAATTAGCTTTGGCTACAAACACTACGATACAAGCATTATCTATGTATTTGTATCTGTCCCTTTCAAATACATCAAATCAAATCAGATAAGATGATATTATTCCTTCGTTGATCCCCTTCCCTGGACCATGATTTAATTTAATGTTCTTACATCTCCTGTCCCACTCCTCCTTGTCCCATGATCACATCACATGCTGTAGACCAGGGGTGTCAAACTCATTTTCACAGAGGGCCACATCAGCATTATGGTTGCCCTCAAAGGGCCAAAGACCGTATAAATGTTAATGTAATGTAAAATAAATGTAGCTACTCATTTACATATTGTTAAACATGTTGTTTCTGTATTTATTACTTATTCAAGTTATACATGTAAAAATATATGTTAGCTTATGTTATTTTAACAAATAATTTTAGTTTATCAGAACCCCATATTACTCCATCAATCAATGATCAAACCATTCAAGTAAATAACAAAGAAGAATATCATCAAATGCAAGCTATGACATTAAGTTTGTTCAACACCTTTTTGTCACAGTCAAGAGGGGCAGAACTAACACCTGTGAGCTGCAAAGAACATGTGGGACAGATGTAGCAGATGTTACAAAAACAAATGGCTGCACACAACCTTGCAGAGGCCATACATCCAACTAATGGAAGATAGTTTAATTAACTTTAATTAACAGATTGCAGAATGGGTACAGTACAGTACAGCTCAATACACACAATTGTTAAGGGGATGCAGACCAGAGAAAGACTTTCGACTTGTTTACATCAGGGTCCCCCATTTTCAATTCGTAATGAAATTGATATTATGTGTCTGCATGAACACACAACTGTAACTGTACTCAAAAATAACAAAATAAGGGTTGTCTCAGTTCACAACTATATTGGTCAAGTTTTGGGTGGGACTTGTTTGCGTCCCTACAGCTTCTTATTCAATTGAGCGAGATGCTCGGTTATGTCACACAGCCAGCTTGCATCTGACAGTTCAGACAATATTTCTTCAACCCTTTGTTACCTATTCCGCCTGGATCTTTTTTGTATTTTGGGCTGTAAAATTGTCAAAGAATGTCTGAGGAGTAAGTGCTTTTGGCTTTTTTCCTTTGTTACTTCATCAATACCTCAGATGTTCAACACACATGTATGTGTAAGAATGTGTAATAACTAAGGCTGTCAAAGCGTTATTAACGCATTAACCCACAATTATTTTAACACCGCTAATTTTTTTAACCCAAGATTAATGTAAAAAAAAAAAGAAAAAAAAATTAACCAGAGCTCTTGGGGGGCCACATCAAATGACGTGGCGGGCCGCATTTGGCCCGCGGGCCGTGAGTTTGACACCTATGCTGTAGACTAAGAGGGATGTGCATTCTCACTTCAGGTCTCGTCCCGGTGGTGGAGTGTGCTGCCTGAACCCCCCCCCTCATCCATCATCCACCCCCCTCTGCCTCCACCCTCCACCCCAGTATGCTGCATGTGGCCTGGGCCTTCACCCTCCACCCCCCTCTGCCTCCACCCTCCACCCCAGTATGCTGCATGTGGCCTGGGCCTCCACCCTCCACCCCCCCTCTGCCTCCACCCTCCACCCCAGTATCTGCATGTGGCCTGGGCCTCTGCCTCCACCCTCCACCCCAGTAGCTGCATGTGGCCTGGGCCTCCACCCTCCTCTGCCTCCACCCTCCACCCCAGTATCTGCATGTGGCCTGGGCCTCCACCCCCCTCTGCCTCCACCCTCCACCCCAGTATCTGCATGTGGCCTGGGCCTCCACCCCCCCCTCTGCCTCCACCCTCCACCCCAGTATCTGCATGTGGCCTGGGCCTTCACCCTCCCTCTGCCTCCACCCTCCACCCCAGTATCTGCATGTGGCCTGGGCCTCCACCCTCCTCTGCCTCCACCCTCCACCCCAGTATCTGCATGTGGCCTGGGCCTCCACCCTCCTCTGCCTCCACCCCCCTCTGCCTCCACCCTCCACCCCAGTATCTGCATGTGGCCTGGGCCTCTGCCTCCACCCTCCACCCCAGTATCTGCATGTGGCCTGGGCCTCCACCCTCCTCTGCCTCCACCCTCCACCCCAGTATCTGCATGTGGCCTGGGCCTCCACCCCCCTCTGCCTCCACCCTCCACCCCAGTATCTGCATGTGGCCTGGGCCTCCACCCCCCCTCTGCCTCCACCCTCCACCCCAGTATCTGCATGTGGCCTGGGCCTCCACCCTCCTCTGCCTCCACCCTCCACCCCCCTCTGCCTCCACCCTCCACCCCAGTATCTGCATGTGGCCTGGGCCTCTGCCTCCACCCTCCACCCCCCTCTGCCTCCACCCTCCACCCCAGTATCGGCATGTGGCCTGGGCCTCTGCCTCGCCGTCGTGTCATTTCCCGGAGCCGTGCGGTCGACTATCGTCCACTGTCATAACACCCGTCGTTCTGAGAAACGGGGGGGGGGGGGGGATCCCTTCTTTGGATGTTCCTGTTCTGGTTTTAGTGGGAGCCGTTCCTCGTCTCCGCCGTGGGTCCAGGTCTCCCGGGTGTCACATCGTGGTAACGTGAGCCGCGAAGCCTCGGGAGCAGCGGCTGTGCAAATAAACACACAACTCCACGTTTTAATGGGGACGGCCTGCGGGACAGCCATATTGGGGCTGAATCTGGCCAACATCCCGCAACGTGACCCTGGGACCTTTGTGAGTAGCACAGTCTCTACTGCCTCGTGCAGCTTGGGGAAGCTGTAGTGATGGAAGCTGTGGCGATGGAAGCTGTGGCGATGGAAGCTGTGGCGATGGAAGCTGTAGCGATGGAAGCTGTAGTGATGGAAGCTGTAGTGATGGAAGCTGTAGTGATGGAAGCTAGTGATGCAAGCTGTAGTGATGGAAGTTGCATTACATGTACCGGTGCAGCCTGTGACAATATGCAGACAGAATGCAATCAGAAATCTTGAGGCAGCTGCTTAGCACAGAGATGTTCTCCTGTTGCAAAGCAGAGCAAATATTCCTCTTCACCTAACTAACCCTAACCCTCTTCACAGGGAAGACGGCTGCAGTATTGATATTGAATAAGTCACGTTCAGAAATGGTCCAATTTATGTGAATGTCCACTGGGATGCTGTTGGGATCAGACATAATTCCATTGTGTTCCCATCAGTTTCAAATGTTTATTGTTCAGGTCAAGCAGTCAAACTTCTACTCTAGCAAGCCAGAGGACTTTGGCAAGGTGGTATAGATAAGATAAGATATTCCTTTATTGATCCCCTTGGGGAAATTTGGGCATCATAGCACCATAGGGGAATCTGAATTTAATAAGGTAAGAGATTAATTTTTGTAATAATAATAAACAGTGTAAACAATATAATTGACTCTGAATATTAGAAAGTAAAGAATAATTCTAAGGTGCAGATGAGGGTCTGTATGCCTTATCAGTTATATATATTATTATATGTTAAAAAATACATATAAAGAATTAGAATCTGACTATATTATGAGTAGTAAAGCGTATACACAGTTGCAGTATACACAAGGTACCCTAACTGGCATGATGTACGTCATACGTTATACTTATTTTCCCTGTGGTAACTGTGTTACCTATCTACAGTAGGCACTGAAAAAAGTTGCTCCCCTGTTGTACACTGTAATGTTACGCTGTACTGTTACACTGTACTGTTACACTGTACTGTTACACTGTACTGTTACACTCTACTGTTACGCTGTAATGTTGTGCTGTACTGTTACACTTTACTGTTACACTGTACTGTTATGCTGTACTGTTACGCTGTAATGTTGCACTGTACTGTTACACTGTACTGTTACACTGTACTGTTACACTGTAATGTTACGCTGCACTGTTACACTGTTACACTGTACTGTTATGCTGTACTGTTACGTGTTACGCTGTACTGTTACACTGTACTGTTGTGCTGTACTGTTACACTGTACTGTTACAATGTACTGTTACACTGTACTGTTACGCTGTAATGTTACACTGTACTGTTACACTGTACTGTTACGCTGTACTGTTACACTGTACTGTTATGCTGTACTGTTACACTGTAATGTTACACTGTACTGTTACACTGTACTGTTACGCTGTACTGTTACGCTGTACTGTTACGTTACAGTACAAGTCCTTGGCCACTCGAGGGAACAAACAGTCGTTTGCAGAAGTCAATGGGTCTCATTCCCGAAAAAATTTCAAAGATATATTCTGGAAGACTTATCTTGGAACCACTGAGACACAATCTATGACAAGTACACTCTGAGTCCTGAACGTGCTGGAGATATGTCTTAAGTGGCTGAAACGGTCGCAGAAATTATATGATCTGATATCTGCTTGGAGAATGGCATTATGTCGTAAACTCCAAAGCGCGTTCCCGTTCAGCTCATTTGCATACAAACCACGCCCCCGACAGTCCTTATAAAGCAACTGTTGACGCAGCTGTGTGAAATGGAATGGCGGAAGTGCTTTGAGAGCCGCGTGATTACGAAACCTAGCGTCAGTCAGTGCCAATCAGAGAGCGTCTCCGAGAAATGCGGCTAGGTTTCATAATCACGCTTGCGCCCATCAAAACTAGATTAGATTAATGTATTGGCATCATATACAGCTCGCGGTACACACCTGCCGCAGCGCGCGCGCACACACACACGCGCGCGCACACACACACGCGCGCGCAGTACTGTATATGAATGAATGAATGACATATAATATATATAGCCTACGGGCCGGCGGGCGTAATGAATGAAGCAGTATGGCTTATTATTCCATAAGCCTATAGGCTACTGTTCATTCGTAGGCGCACACAAGACTTGTTATGGAATATTAATGCAGTCTATTTCCACCGATTAGCTTTAGTTCTTATTTATTTATCCACTGTCATTTCAGTGTTGTAGGCTATATAGTGTATTTCAATATAAGTTTAATTGATATATTCGAAGGAATGCAGGTTTATAGCTATATCAACCCCCTCCAATGTACAGTAAATGACCAAGTATGGTTTTGTCAATATTCCAATGTACAGTTTTGCTTGTACAGTGTAAGTCTACCACCCCTCCAACCTCCTCCAACAGTCTACGTCAAATGTACTCTTTTTTCTGGACTCTTTTTGTATCACAAACAGTACTGTATTTGCAAATCTGGTATGTCATAAATGTATAGATGTAGCAGTACTGTCTATCTGTGTTGTGTGTGTCATATGTTATGATGAATTGAAAATGGGGGACCCTGATGTAAACAAGACGAAATTCTTTCTCTGGTCTGCATCCCCTTATGTAATTGAGCTGTACTGTACTGTACCCATTCTGCAATCTGTTAATAAAGTTTTCAATCAATACCAATCAATGGGATACATTGCATGTTGACCTGCATTCTTTCAAATGTATATAATTAATCATTAAAACAGATGTGTAACAAATAAGAAATGCAAATTCCACAGAAGGCATTAAATTATTATTATTTTCAATCATTTCACAATAATTGCATAATTGTGTTTGAATATCTGAGTAATTAAAGTAATTATACATTTGTCCAAAATAGCTGGTTCAGATATGGTTAATCCAGCTGCCCTGTGATCAGATGAATCCATATTATTTATTTTTCCGACATCAAATGCGTAATTTCTTATCGTACAAATATTGTCATATTTATTTTAATTATGATCAAGTAATTAATTCCAAGGAGGCCTGTAGCGTTAACATGAAGGAATCACTATGAGAACACAGTCTGTCAAGTTGTAATAAAGTTTTAAATTAGTCAATCAATCATGAGATTTGATCGTGGGCTGAGAGCATATTTAAGAGTGCTCCTCAGCACTCTTGGATCTGCTCTCAAATAAGATCTCAGGAAAATTTGAGGACTCCCACTCCCAGCCCTAATATGTCTTAAATAGGCCGAAATCTGGCTAAGACGAAATATTTTGTCGTAACTACGTTCGAGAATGAGACCCAATGTTTAATGTTATTGTCTAGTTGGGTAGGCAGGGTAGACTAAATAGAATTGGAACAAACTACTACATACTAGACCCCTTGGTCATTTTGTAAACAATGCAAAACACATCCGATGTCGCACCGTGGACGAGTGGTTTGGCTGGGTTTAGTGGCAACATGATGGCTTTCTCTAACCTGTCAGGGTTCGAACTAACCCCTCTCCCGTTTCTGGCTGCGACGGTAACGGATCTTCTCTCATTCCAATGTCCTGGTAATGTATGTTCACTGTTGATTTAGCGGTGTTGCATCGAATGCAAGCAAACAAGCCATATTGTAATTACCAGGAACATTGTGAAGTGTTGCTCATCTTTCACAACTCATCTCCCGTAAAGCGGAGAACACGGAATGCATTTGGCACGCATCACCTCACATCATACATTATGGTCCCCGCTTTGTGTAAGCTGTCATTGTGGGGTAATAAATTAATAACTCTTCATAATTCCCAGTGTGAGACAGACAGCAAAACAGACAGAGACAGAGAGATTTCTATGTGTACGTGTTCTCCTTGTTGTGTGTGTGTGTGTATGTGTGTGCGTCTGGCCTAGTCATTGAGATCCGGTATTGATTGATTGATTGAAAACTTTATTAACCGATTGCAGAATGGGTACAGTACAGTACAGCTCAATACATACAATTGTTAAGGGGATGCAGACCAGAGAAAGACTTTCGTCTTGTTTACATCAGGGTCCCCCATTTTCAATTCATCGTAACATATGAGACATACATGACATACCGATAGACAGTACTGCTACATCTATACATTTATGACATACCAGATTTGCAATTACAGTACTGTTTGTGATACAAAAAGAGTCCAGAAAGAAAAGAGTATATACATTAGACGTAGAAACTGTACATTGGATTGGGTAGGTGGGGGTGGGGGGGGACTGTACATTGGAGGTGGATGGGTGGGTGGGGGGGGGGGGGGGGGGGGTTGGGTAGGAGTGGGGGGGGGGGGGGGGTTGGGTAGGAGGGGTGGGTGGGGGACACTGTACACCTGTACAAACAAACACTGTACATTGGATTATTGACAAGACCATACTTGGTAATTTACTGTACAGTGGAGGGGGTTGTGTTCGGACATTTACAGGGGCCAGTTTCGAGTTGCAGTCTCCCTTAGGTGTTTTTTGAGAGTGTTTTTGAAAGTGGGTAGTGATTCACATTCCTTTACAGCTTTGGGTAGGGCGTTCCACATTGATGTGGCATAATTGCGAAACGTGTTTAGTCCCTTGTTTGAGCCGAATCTGGGTTTAACATGATTTGTGGAGCTCCCTCTGGTGTTGTGATCGTGGTATTCACTGACCTTTGGGAAGTATTTTGTCATGTACGTGGGTACCTTGGTCGTGTAGTGTATCTTGTAGACCAGGCCCATTGCAAGTTGCTGTACTTTGTCGTCTACTCTAAGCCATCCTAGGTTGTCAAAGTGGGCAGGGGTGAGGTGGGTTCTAGGAGTAAGGTCAAGCAGTAGTCTGACCAGTTTGTTTTGAGATGTTTGTAATTTTGTTTTTAGCGCCTTTGAGGTGCTTTGGTACCATGAGGTGCAAGCATAGTCGTAGTACCCTTGAATGAGTGCTCCTGCTAGAGTCTTCAGGGTATTCTTGTTTACCAGTGAGGAGATCCGGTACAAGAATCGAGTTCGTTGGTTGACTTTTTTTATTACATTGGATGCCATTTTGTCACAGGAAAGATTTGCCTCTAGGATGGAACCCAGGTAGGTAATATCTTCTTTCCTTGTGACAATATTGTCACCCACTGTCACTGAGAAGCCGTCGGTCTTGCTGAGTTTGTTATTTGAACCGAAGAGAATGGACTCTGTTTTGCCCATGTGTAATGATAGTTTGTTATCAGCGAGCCATATGCAGATTTTGCCTAGTTCTGAGCTGAGGGTTTTTTCAACCTGTAACTTGTTCTTGTCAGAGACCAGCAGGGCTGAGTCGTCCGCAAACAGGAACAAGTTGCAGTCACAAGCTGACGACATGTCATTTGCATAAATTAGGAACAGTAGCGGACCTAGAATGCTTCCTTGTGGAACACCACAGCTTACTGTGAGGGGGGGGATAGGGTACCGTTTACCTCCACCATCTGCTCTCTCCCCTCCAGGTAGGATTGCATCCAGCTCACTGATAGACTATCAAAACCAATTGCTTTTAGCTTGTCAATCAGAATGGTGTGATTGACAGTGTCGAAGGCCTTTTGTAGGTCCAGCATGACCATGCCGCAGTATTTGCCCACGTCCACCTCTTGTTTGATGTGGTCGTTTAAATAGAGAAGGCATGTGTCAGTGGAGTGGGATGTTCTGAAGCCAGATTGGAATTCGTAGATTAGATTTTTTTCCGCAAGGTATTTTTCGACCTGTTCATATACAATTTTTTCCATGACTTTCGAGATGGAGGTAAGGATAGAAACAGGGCGGTAGTTGCCTGGGTCTAATTTACTGCCTTTTTTGTGCAGAGGGGTCACTCTCGCAATTTTGAAGTCCTTGGGGACGTGTCCCTGTTTTATGGAGAGGTTTATTATGTGTGTGATGACTGGGGTGATGGCGGCTGCTGAGTCTCTGAGGAATTTGGAGGGGATGTTGTCATGGCCAGTGGCCTTGTTGGGTTGGAGGGCGCTCAGTTTTTTGAGTACCTCATCTGTTGTTACCATTTCCAGTTTGAAGTCGTCTTTGTGGACCCCTAGGTTCTTGTAGTATGCTACTATGTGTTCTACCCCATAATGCCCTGAGTGGGAGGGTAGTTTGTTTACCAGTGTTGTGGCTATGTTTGTGAAGAAACTATTTAAGTAATTGGCTACATCCAGCTTTTCTGTGATGAGCGTGTTGTCTGTCTTTATGTTTATGTTTGAGAATCTGGTTTTAAGTTTTTTACTGCAGCCTAGTTGGTTATTGAGTAATTTCCAAAGTTCACATGGTTTGTTTTTGTTTTCCTCGGTTTTGTCATTGATGAATTTTTTTTTTGCTGTTTTGATCATGGAGTTTACATCATTTCTTAGTCTGTTTCTTTCCAGTTTGTATGAGTTTGTGTGTGTGTGTGTGTGTGTGTGTGTGTGTGTGTGTGTGTGTGTGTGTGTGTGTGTGTGTGTGTGTGTGTGTGTGTGTGTGTGTGTGTGTGTGTGTGTGTGTGTGTGTGTGTGTGTGTGTGTGTGTGTGTGTGCACTGTAAAGAATTTACGTTTTTTCACGGGAAATTCACTGTATTATTTTACAGATTACTTTTGTTTTTCTAAATGCCATAAAAATACAGTAAATTACCTTTTATCAAAATATGAACCATTAAATAAAGGTTGTAATCTGTAAATGTATTTGATTTTACTGTAATTTGAGCATGCGTCATCATTATCAATATCTGAAATAATAATACAAGTAAAACAAATGATAAATAAAAGAAACTGTCCAAAAGACTTAGTCTTTTACTATTATATACTTTGCTACTATGTCTATACTACTATGCACTATGCTACTAGCCCTATATTACTACCTACTATGCTAATAATGCCTGTACTACTATGCACTCAGAGTAAAGAACTCGTGCATGCGTGTGTGTGAGTGTGAGTGTGTGTGTGTGTCACATACGTGGGTTGTTCATTATCATTATTGCCATATTTTTAACACCATGTAACATCAGGTTAGTATATTTAGTATGTGTTATGTTATTTTTGTTTGTGTGATGTGTCATCTTCTAATCCTGTTTCTTTCTCCCTTTCCCAGATACCACTCATCCCCCTGATTGAGCTGATTGCACCTGCTTGGTGCACCTGTGGGCAGTCAGTTGGATGAGTGGATATAGCATGGAAGATGACACACACGGGGCGCCTCATTTGAATCACTGCCATGTTCCAGAATGGAGTGAGGAGGTTGCCCTCTCGTCTAGCTGTCTGGGAGTGATATCGTGTGGCTTTCTCTTTGTGTCCCATGACTGGCACAATTATATTTATATTATTTACTAAGTGTTTGTTTGTATATATGTATGTAACGGGGAAGCCCGTGGGTATGTCCACAGTCACGGAAACAGGTGTGTTGACGAGTGACTGTGGCAGTGCGGGCTGGTAAATTAAACTCACTTCCCCAGAACAGGGTTAACAGACGCATAGGTACGGTAGTTAGGAGTGAATTCACTTCTTGGTGCAGCGGCCTGTGTCGTCGCCCGCGGATGCGGGAGGCCCCTGTTCGACTCCCCCTCGGGACATTCTCATTTAACATCAAACACAACGCAGACCCAGTATGAACCGTCACAGTGGTGCCCAGTGAACCGGATGTCCTGAGGGGCGTGAGTTTAGGGAGGTGAGTGTAACGGGGAAGCCCGTGGGTATGTCCACAGTCACGGAAACAGGTGTGTTGACGAGTGACTGTGGCAGTGCGGGCTGGTAAATTAAACTCACTTCCCCATAACAGGGTTAACAGACGCATAGGTACGGTAGTTAGGAGTGAATTCACTTCTTAGTGCAGCGGCCTGTGTCGTCGCCCACGGACGCGGGAGCCCCCTGTTCGACTCCCCCTCTGGACATTCTCATTTAACATCAAACACAACGCAGACCCAGTATGATCCGTCACATGTATATCTTGTTTGTCCTCCCCTACCTTTTCCCCTGTGCACTTATTGTGGAGGTTTAAATCCCTACCACAATAAAATATATAATTTACTATTTGGAAAACGTTTGGTGTGTTGCTTTCTTACCTGCCCGGGACTGTGCTTAATGCACTACTGGAGGAGCTGGTTTTCACATACAGCCCGCTCCAGCTTATATTCTATATAGGTCTTCAGACCTTTGTATGTGACAGTGTGTGTGTGAGTCTGTGTGTGTGTGTGTGTGTGTGTGCGTGCATGTGTGTGCGTGTGTGTGTGTGTTTGTGTGTGAGTGTGAGTGTGAGTGTGAGTGTGAGTGTGAGTGTGAGTGTGAGTGTGTGTGTGTGTGTGTGTGTGTGTGTGTGTGTGTGTGTGTGTGTGTGTGTGTGTGTGTGTGTGTGTGTGTGTGTGTGTGTGTGTGTGTGTGTGTGCAGATGTGCAGGATTCTTCAGTATGAGCAATTGAGTTCCAGTAAGAGGCCCTGCTTGTTCCAGAGCGTCGGGAATGGAAAGAATGGAATCACTCCCCTTAGTGTTCTCTATAACAGTCTCTATTCTCTATAACAGTCTATATTCTCTATAACAGTCTCTATTCTCTATAACAGTCTCTATTCTCTATAACAATCTCTATTCTCTATTCCAACTATTCTCTATCTTCTTGGCTCTCTCTGGAGAAGACTGTAAGCTAATTTCACAAAATGTTGGCGTGTTCCTTTAACGAGGGCACTTTCCAATCTGAGAAGAAAGTTATTGCCCCTATAAAGGGTTAGGGTTAGGGTTATAGTTATTGCCCCTGTAAAGGCCCCTTAGGAGCAACAGAGAGGCCATTTGAGAATTGTCTGTAAAGCCTCTGAGCTCTCTGTATCAGGTGGCTCTAAACTTCCAGGAGACATGAAGACATTCACACAGAGGTTCCACTTCAATCTCGTGTTCTCGTTCCTACAGAGGTGGGAGAGAGAGCTAACTTATACTCGTTTGAGAGCATTTATAGATCTCCTAACTTGCTCAGAGTAATATCAATATCTGCTCGGCTATAGCTGTTTCGCCTTGAGTTGAATTTGAGAAACAAGAGGAAAATGTCCTTATTCTCAGTGTGGTATTGAGCGGATTTCTTTTTCTTTGTCTATACTTTTAAAAGCAGCGAGAGAAGGAAGGACCTTCAGCTTCAGAGTCATTCCAGGTGTTGGAAGCATCAAAGGAAAAAGCTGTTTTTCCTATTTCAGAGCGAACTCCAGTCATTTGAACGTGTAGAATAGGTTCCTAGATTCCATTCCAACAGTGTTGTGATGTAAGAGGGAAGTTTACCAATGAGGGCTTTAAAAATAAACAAATACCAATGATAGTTACGCCTTTCAACCAGAGAAAGCCATCGAACCTTTTCATAAAGGACATAGGACACAGTGGTGGGTATCATATCTGTCACCAGTAATACATCTGAGAGCAGAATGATAGGACATGGAAGGGGACATGGACATCAGAGAGGGAGGGTGTTGAGAACCACTCACCCTTCTGTAAGAACAGCTTTAGAGAGCAGGGCCCTCATTTATCAAATTTTCTTAGAAAGTATTCTACTTCCGTTCGTAAGCACAGAATTTAGAATGTGTGCACGCACAAAAAAAACGGGATTTATCACACGTGCGTACACAGGTCCTACGCACAGTTGTCTTGATAAATATCATCTTGCTCCTAAGCTGGAGCTTGTGCACTGTTTTAAGTATTTGCATAACAGAACCGCCCCTATTAACCATATACGGTAATGGAACACCCCCATGGAATGTGGAAAAGTGGCCTGACCCGAGTGAACTCTGAGAGACTTCACTGAGAGCGAGATTGATCACCGAGGTCCAACCAACTAATTGAACGTATACAGCATTTCCCGTTGTGAACAATCTTATTTGGAAACATGACACACAGAATAATAGTATTTAGCGTTTTATTTTAAACAATATTTAATCGTATGATTATAGATATTTTTAGAGAATAAATAAATCCAATGAAGTTGCCAAGTTCACAGACAACTCCGCTGAGGACTTGTCTGTGTAGACTATCT
This sequence comes from Notolepis coatsorum, assembly GCF_963971535.1. Classification (NCBI taxonomy): domain Eukaryota; kingdom Metazoa; phylum Chordata; class Actinopteri; order Aulopiformes; family Paralepididae; genus Notolepis; species Notolepis coatsorum. The sequence goes on from NC_140168.1 coordinate 129,271,014, forward strand.
TTGGTGCGCCGGGAGCCAAGGATGTTGACTGACCCAGTCCTGCTACAGAACCAGCACATTGACAGAAATAAATGACAAGCTGACCCGACATTAAGCACTGTAATGACTGAAATTAATTCACTTTCAGCACGCCAACTCTGCGCTCTACAATGCCTATTATGTGCGCTCGTCATGAGCCCGTGGTTCTGGTCAGAGTCATTATGGCTTCAGTGGATAACCCTGATCTGCATTTAAGTGATGTTTTAGATACCCCAGTAATAACATTACAATTGAATTAAATACAATTAGGCCTGAATGAGACTCCGGCCACCGGCACATTATCAGCCAAAATGCGCATCGCAGATTATCTGTACATTGACCGAGTGGAATCCCGTTCACATTACTGGATTTGTTTATTGATGGAGCAAACTCTGAGAGATTGTTCACAGAGGCGCTGACGAACCAGATATAATATGATGTGTATAATATAATGTGTGTAGAGGCATATGATACAATCTATTTTGTTGTTGGTATTAGGTAGCCTATATGAATTACATATAATAGCAGCCAGCCTACATTATGCAACAGTAACTTGCGCATATATAATAACACACAGCCCTGCGAAGCCTGCATACAGTAAACTAACTTGATCTTTAATCTAGCTGTTGTATCTTTACGCTTATGAAAACATTAAATAATATGTATAGGCTATAGGCCGTCGCTTTAGCCTATATTCTCAAATTGCATTTAATGGCTATCCGAGTCCTCGATATCCTCGCGGACGGACCAGTATACATTTATATCATATCATATTCATATTCATATCATAGTTTACTCTATCAGCCTACCAGCATGTAATACGTTCTTTGTTAGAACTCAACTCGTTATTATTTTGCGCATAGATTGCAGAAATACGGGAACGTTTTGATTTAGGCTTTGACATTGTAAAACTAAATAAGTGAAATTCTGTAAGCAGAATACAAGTCATGATATCACCCACACGATATATGTTCTGTGTCCAGAGCATGTATGCTTTTCATTCATTTAAGACACATTTATTGCAAGGGTTTTGTATACACATACACTCAACAAATAACCTCAGTCTTTTCTCGTTGCAATGCGTTTTTTATTCTTTCTTATAGGAAGGGGGAAGAACACTATATCGTGGGTGTTCATATGACTTGTATTCTGCTTACAGCTTTGGGGTTCCACTTATTACGTTTAACAATGGCAAAGCCTTTTAACCCTTAGAGGTCTAACCTGATGAGATTCTCCTCCTCAGAATATTCCCTTTTTTTCTGTTACATAATGTAAAATTACAGATTAATACCTTCAAAATAAGCCACCAATTGTCAAATTTGAGCCGATAGTTTTTAATCAATGTCCTATGAAACATTCTGGTACAATCCATACCAATTTGCAGCACAGGGTCTGAAAAGAATTAATTGAATTGAACTAAATGAAAAGAGAACTACACTCCTTCCCAGAATGCAATGTGATTTCAATGTCAATGTCACTAGCCTAGCCACACCTGGGACAAAGGCCTTTTGTTCCTTTTGTTATTCCAATGTGGGCCCAGGAAGGCCTACATTGCCACACACTTTGATTTGAGAGAGAGAGAGAGAGAGAGAGAGAGAGAGAGAGAGAGAGAGAGAGAGAGAGAGAGAGAGAGAAAGAAAGAAAGAAAGAAAGAAAGAAAGAAAGAAAGAAAGAAAGAAAGAAAGAAAGAAAGAAAGAAAGAAAGAAAGAAAGAAAGAAAGAAAGAAAGAAAGAAAGAAAGAAAGAAAGAAAGAAAGAAAGAAAATAGAATAATTTGAGGAGGTGGAGCTAGTTACCTTAGACCTCAGATGGATCGAGGTTTACCTGAACACATTAGATATAATAGTATAGTAATATAATATATATATATATATATATATATAGAGAGAGAGAGAGAGAGAGAGAGAGAGAGAGAGAGAGAGAGAGAGAGAGAGAGAGAGAGAGAGAGAGAGAGAGAGAGAGAGAGAGAGAGAAAACAGGTCTTCACCTCTCTACTTTCTACTCTACTCAGATGGTATTTACAGTACTGTACCATATCACATTACCATGTACTGTATTGCAGGCAGTGATGCCACAGATTACTTGTAAAAGTAATCCGATTACTGATTACTGATTACTCCTTTAAAAAGTAATCCAAGTTACTTTACTGATTACTTGATTATCAGAGTAACTTAGTTACTTTGAAAGTAACTAGGTTACGAAGTCGTCGTCGTTCCCCCAACAGTTTTTTAAAACGCTTTATTGAAAGTGCATAAATTGTTTTTAACTTGTTTCTCTGCACATAACGTAAATTGTTAAACTAGTGCTTCAGCTTCTGTACCATCAAGTATGGTAAAGCAACAGTCTATGATGCTCACAGCATTAGAGCAGCCAGCCAGTGGTTTTACAAAACCAGTGTATCCATTCACATCTAACAAATGCAGGCTGAACTATTCAATTATATCAACTGTAACTATTAAATTGTTTTTATAAATGTCTCTCTATAAACATACAATCAGTCTCTCTTTAACATGTAAATTAACTGTAAATCTGGCAAATAAGAGCTTTTGCTCTGCCACCATCAAATATACATTAATCAATAGGGAAAGAAACAATCTCTCTCTTTTGCTGTTTGGCTGGCCTCCGAGTCCTCCTGTACCTAGTCGAAGCGTCGTAGTGTTGTGATTCCAGATGCTTTCAATGCAATTGGATGTGCTGTTTTTAGCGGTAGACAGTATTTACGTTTAGGTCGCTTTCACATATAGTTTTGGTGGACTCGGTGCGGTTCTGGGGGTGAAGTTGAAACATCTGAACAATGTCACGCGGTCGAAAAGGGCGCTTGTCTATTGGACAGTGGAAATGTGTGTGTGGCTGCTGCGATCCCGTGTGTGCGCGCGCGCGTGTGTGTGTGTCTGTGTGTGTACTGCGGAGCCCTTCAGATCAGCGGAGCCGAGTTTTGACATGGCATTGATCCATTGTTCTATTGAAGCACATTACCACCATCTTCTCGCTAAACAACTTGTAGACCACGGTGTTTTTATGAGTGCCCACAAGTAGCTGTTTTAATAATATAATAAGCCGCGCGCCTCGGTAATAATAATAAGCCGCGTTTTTTCTTCCTGTAAGCGTTTTGGGGTGGAATTCTCAGACGAATGGAACGGAGCCCTGCTGTCACATGATTGGCGCATATGTCACATGACGTGCTGTGAAGACCCGCCCTACTCTGCCTCTGATTCGCAGACTGTGGATGGGGAGTGTGATTGGGCCAAAGCAGAGTCACTCACAGACAGAGAGTCCAGTCACGCCGCGGGCCACATTCTTGTGTAACCCTTTCACTGCCACACCACGTCACTCCCAAATAAGAAAAACAGCTCAAAAATGTATTTTTGACTGTCGAAAACGAAATAAAATACTGCATTCCGCCTGCATTATGAATTTATGATGAGATAGTAACGAAATAGTAACGCACAGCCACTTGGACAAGTAACTGCAATCAGATTACTGGCTTTTAAAGATTAACGAGTTAGATTACTATTTTCGGGGAAAAGTAATCAGATTACTAAGTAACGCGTTACCGGCATCACTGATTGCAGGGTGCTAATGCCCCTTTTGCAGCATACCATGATTACTTATATGGGCGGCGGGTGTATAAGGCTGGGGCAGGCTGTGCCTTCCCAGACCAGTCGACACATTATTTTTATTTATTTAAAAAAAAAAAATTGGGTTTTTTAGCCTTTATTTTTTTTCCCTGTGTACCTGTGTGTGTGTGGGGGGGCTGGGGTCCGTCAATGGATAGGTGTGGTGACACTTAACATTCCAGACGGCCTGAATACACTGAAGACTGGCAGGAGCCCCCACCCACCCCCACCCACCCCCACTTCAAAACATGGTTAAAAAAGAACTTGTCAACAACATCCCTGCAGAACTCTAACACCATATGCTTGCCTGTACCTAATATGTAGAATTATTGTTTGTTTGTACATTGTCTGTACATGTCTGATGTAAATATTTAGCATTTATATATAAATAATATTGGGCATACTGCAGAATTAGGCAGCCTGTCTGTGTGTGTGTGTGGGGGGGGTCGCCCCGACGGAGGTGTCAATGGGTAGGTCTGGTGACACAGTTGACATTCCAGACCGCATCCAGTACTGTCTGTACCAATCACATCGCACGCACCCGTTTGTATAAACATTATACAAACATTATAAACATAATTTAGCTGCTGCTGATGCATAATGAATGAATGGTGAGTTGTTTAAAATGACAACATACATGTGTTAATTATTTGATTTGATTGATCCGAGAGACCGAGAGAGATTGCTCCAGAGCATCTCAGAGCATTACATTTTCAACTCGACCTATTAACGTGAACTGCGAACCACAAGGCACCAGCGCCAGCGGCCGCCACTGTTGAAATGTATATAATATATATGCGCAGGCTGCTGGCTAGTGTGTGTCTTGTGCTGCAGCCGGCTCGCTGGCCGAGGTGTCAACGACGAAGGTGTCAATCTGTGGCAGCGTTTAACATTCCAGGTATACAGGCAGTAACCAATCACGCATAGGCTCAGGTTAAATAATGTGGCCAATCACATCATTCACATGATCATCCTGAATCTGATCCCGCAGGCAGAGTAAAGCAAACATCTGTGTTCTGAATTTCAGCCCGCCGATCGCTTTGTAGAGAAGCGAGGAGGCATAACTAGCGATGACCTGAGGCTGTATGTTGTTTTATCTTGGCAAACAAGGGCTTGCTCTAAGAGGACATGATGAGAGTCCGAGTTCATCAAATCGTGGAAACTTTTTAGAGCTACTGTATGTACATTGTTTTCAAAGCATGATGAGATCTAAATTACGAAAAACTTTCACTTCATTGCAACTTGTGATTCAATTCTCACCAAGACGAAACGTCGCATTTATCTGCATTAAGGTAAGACAATGGTTCATATATTATTGGATGCCTTCATTTGAACACTTAATTTGCACTATATATAAATGAGTGGGGCTCGCTGTAGTATAGCCTAGTAGTGTGTGTGTATATGAAATCAGAACCTGGACAGTTTGCGTGAAACCAAAAATAAAAGGTCAAATTTTTCTCGCGCTAAGCGCCAGGGGGCGTTCCCAATACAGCCTACCTAGACCATAAGCCCATCAGCCGCCTATGCTTATATTGAGATGTTTCAGTACAGTGGATGGTACAGTATATACAGTAAAGTACAGTATATATAGTACTGTAAGAAAAAGAAGCAAACCAATAACAATTTGTGGTTGTATTTCTCTAGATTGAGAGAGATAGAGAGAGAGAGAGAGAGAGAGAGAGAGAGAGAGAGAGAGAGAGAGAGAGAGAGAGAGAGAGAGAGAGAGATTTTTGATTTTTAAGAACCTTTATTTCCAATAAATAAAAGGACATTTTTCCATTTGCCAATCAAAACAAATTCATTCATAGACACTATTTAAATCCTCACAAAAACAAGGGGTTAAAACAGAGCTGTTTATCAATGACCGAACAAAGAGCTTCATTGAAGCACCAACGCGTCAAAAAAAACTCAAAATCAGTCATGAGTAAATAAAACCGAAAATCTACTGTGATTCGAGCTCGTACCAAAGCCTTAAACAATGGCAACAACTCCCCACCTGAACCATATTCAATTTGATGTTTCCGACTTTTGTAAATTGACAATTTTGCCTGTCCCACCACAAAATTCAACAGCTCCCATTTCATTACATTTGTCCTTTTATAACCAGCACCAAAAATAAAAGCATTTTTACTCCAACTCTCCCCACATTTGACGAACACAGATTCTACAACCTCAAAAAGTACTTCAATTCTTTTACACTCCAAGAAACAGTGGAAAATAGACTCTGGTTCTTGACAAAAAGGACAGTTGTTAGATACTGTTGGATTCAACTTTGAGACAAAGCTATTGACTGCCACTGCTCCCTTCAGTATCCGCCACTGCAAGTCTCCTGACCTCTTGTTCAGTGGTGCTTTATAAAACACCCTCCACACTGGTTTACAGTCCTCCTGCACATTTAATTTCTCTCTCCACACAGTGTCTGCTTTCCCACTCAGCATTCTTTTGTTTAGAGCGTGCACACAGTATTTATACATCGCCTTCCCACTCAACATGTACAAGTCTGTAGATCCATCATTTTTGTAATCCAACAAAGGTCCCATCAGTCCAGTGTGATCTATTCGGGGACTCAGTTCAGGAAAAGGATCTCTTGCATCAGGAATGTCTGTTCCACTTAGATATTCCCGTACCATGTCCCACTCCTGATTACTCAGTCTCTCAGTCCACGCATTCAAAAAGTTCCTGGTTTGGCGACCCGACCTCAGACCCATCAGAGAGGACACGTCTTCTGTGTTACAAAGTCCGGGCCCTGCTGCATCCACTATTTGTTTCAGCTTTACTGCCCCAGCTGAAACTAAACGCTGGGTAAGACCAATCCTGCTTTCATTCTGAATGTCCAATCGGGCCCCATAGATTATAGGCTCCTCCAATAGCCAAAACAGTGATCACTGATTGCAGGGTGCTAATGCCCCTTTTGCAGCATACCATGATTACTTATATGGGCGGCGGGTGTATAAGGCTGGGGCAGGCTGTGCCTTCCCAGACCAGTCGACACATTATTTTTATTTATTTAAAAAAAGAAAATTGGGTTTTTTAGCCTTTATTTTTTTTCCCTGTGTACCTGTGTGTGTGTGGGGGGGCTGGGGTCCGTCAATGGATAGGTGTGGTGACACTTAACATTCCAGACGGCCTGAATACACTGAAGACTGGCAGGAGCCCCCACCCACCCCCACCCACCCCCACTTCAAAACATGGTTAAAAAAGAACTTGTCAACAACATCCCTGCAGAACTCTAACACCATATGCTTGCCTGTACCTAATATGTAGAATTATTGTTTGTTTGTACATTGTCTGTACATGTCTGATGTAAATATTTAGCATTTATATATAAATAATATTGGGCATACTGCAGAATTAGGCAGCCTGTCTGTGTGTGTGTGTGGGGGGGGTCGCCCCGACGGAGGTGTCAATGGGTAGGTGTGGTGACACAGTTGACATTCCAGACCGCATCCAGTACTGTCTGTACCAATCACATCGCACGCACCCGTTTGTATAAACATTATACAAACATTATAAACATAATTTAGCTGCTGCTGATGCATAATGAATGAATGGTGAGTTGTTTAAAATGACAACATACATGTGTTAATTATTTGATTTGATTGATCCGAGAGACCGAGAGAGATTGCTCCAGAGCATCTCAGAGCATTACATTTTCAACTCGACCTATTAACGTGAACTGCGAACCACAAGGCACCAGCGCCAGCGGCCGCCACTGTTGAAATGTATATAATATATATGCGCAGGCTGCTGGCTAGTGTGTGTCTTGTGCTGCAGCCGGCTCGCTGGCCGAGGTGTCAACGACGAAGGTGTCAATCTGTGGCAGCGTTTAACATTCCAGGTATACAGGCAGTAACCAATCACGCATAGGCTCAGGTTAAATAATGTGGCCAATCACATCATTCACATGATCATCCTGAATCTGATCCCGCAGGCAGAGTAAAGCAAACATCTGTGTTCTGAATTTCAGCCCGCCGATCGCTTTGTAGAGAAGCGAGGAGGCATAACTAGCGATGACCTGAGGCTGTATGTTGTTTTATCTTGGCAAACAAGGGCTTGCTCTAAGAGGACATGATGAGAGTCCGAGTTCATCAAATCGTGGAAACTTTTTAGAGCTACTGTATGTACATTGTTTTCAAAGCATGATGAGATCTAAATTACGAAAAACTTTCACTTCATTGCAACTTGTGATTCAATTCTCACCAAGACGAAACGTCGCATTTATCTGCATTAAGGTAAGACAATGGTTCATATATTATTGGATGCCTTCATTTGAACACTTAATTTGCACTATATATAAATGAGTGGGGCTCGCTGTAGTATAGCCTAGTAGTGTGTGTGTATATGAAATCAGAACCTGGACAGTTTGCGTGAAACCAAAAATAAAAGGTCAAATTTTTCTCGCGCTAAGCGCCAGGGGGCGTTCCCAATACAGCCTACCTAGACCATAAGCCCATCAGCCGCCTATGCTTATATTGAGATGTTTCAGTACAGTGGATGGTACAGTATATACAGTAAAGTACAGTATATATAGTACTGTAAGAAAAAGAAGCAAACCAATAACAATTTGTGGTTGTATTTCTCTAGATTGAGAGAGATAGAGAGAGAGAGAGAGAGAGAGAGAGAGAGAGAGAGAGAGAGATTTTTGATTTTTAAGAACCTTTATTTCCAATAAATAAAAGGACATTTTTCCATTTGCCAATCAAAACAAATTCATTCATAGACACTATTTAAATCCTCACAAAAACAAGGGGTTAAAACAGAGCTGTTTATCAATGACCGAACAAAGAGCTTCATTGAAGCACCAACGCGTCAAAAAAACCTCAAAATCAGTCATGAGTAAATAAAACCGAAAATCTACTGTGATTCGAGCTCGTACCAAAGCCTTAAACAATGGCAACAACTCCCCACCTGAACCATATTCAATTTGATGTTTCCGACTTTTGTAAATTGACAATTTTGCCTGTCCCACCACAAAATTCAACAGCTCCCATTTCATTACATTTGTCCTTTTATAACCAGCACCAAAAATAAAAGCAGTTTTACTCCAACTCTCCCCACATTTGACGAACACAGATTCTACAACCTCAAAAAGTACTTCAATTCTTTTACACTCCAAGAAACAGTGGAAAATAGACTCTGGTTCTTGACAAAAAGGACAGTTGTTAGATACTGTTGGATTCAACTTTGAGACAAAGCTATTGACTGCCACTGCTCCCTTCAGTATCCGCCACTGCAAGTCTCCTGACCTCTTGTTCAGTGGTGCTTTATAAAACACCCTCCACACTGGTTTACAGTCCTCCTGCACATTTAATTTCTCTCTCCACACAGTGTCTGCTTTCCCACTCAGCATTCTTTTGTTTAGAGCGTGCACACAGTATTTATACATCGCCTTCCCACTCAACATGTACAAGTCTGTAGATCCATCATTTTTGTAATCCAACAAAGGTCCCATCAGTCCAGTGTGATCTATTCGGGGACTCAGTTCAGGAAAAGGATCTCTTGCATCAGGAATGTCTGTTCCACTTAGATATTCCCGTACCATGTCCCACTCCTGATTACTCAGTCTCTCAGTCCACGCATTCAAAAAGTTCCTGGTTTGGCGACCCGACCTCAGACCCATCAGAGAGGACACGTCTTCTGTGTTACAAAGTCCGGGCCCTGCTGCATCCACTATTTGTTTCAGCTTTACTGCCCCAGCTGAAACTAAACGTTGGGTAAGACCAATCCTGCTTTCATTCTGAATGTCCAATCGGGCCCCATAGATTATAGGCTCCTCCAATAGCCAAAACAGTGAACTTGTGGGTTCCGTTCTGCTCCATTTAAACAGCATCCATGTTTTAAAAAGTCCTTGATAAAATGGAGTTAAATCACATAAACGTATAAAATGACAATCCAGCAAAAAAACCTTGTATTCCCCTTAAAATGGTGCTCATTACCGGTTTCCATACAACATCCTCATCGCTTCCTGCAATATAGCGCTGGATGAATTGTAACCTGAAAGCCGCTTTCCTACTCTCCAAGTGAATCAGTCCCTGCCCTCCCTCCTCTTTCGGCAGGTAAAGCACACTCTGTGGGACCCAATGCAAACGATCCCAGAAGAAATGTACCATGATGGACTGTAGTTTTGATAATAGCCCAGCAGGGGGCTCCATACATTGCATTTTGTGCCAAAGTTTTGATGCCACCAAGTTATTAATTACCAATACTCTTCCTCTGTATGACATATGTGGTAAAAGCCACCTCCACTTTGCCAAACTCCCCTCCACCTTCTCCACCATTCCCTCCCAATTCAGTTTTACAGTCTGGTCGTCTCCTAAATACACTCCCAAGTATTTTAGACCTCCCCTCTTCCAGCTCAAACCTCCTGGCAGCTTAGGGAGACCTACAGACCAACTCCCAACTGCTAAAGCCTCGCAATTTTCCCAATTTACTTTTGCAGCTGAGATTTTACCAAAAGTTTCAACAATACAGCCTAACCTGTTTACATCCTCCTGACTCCATATAATGACAATAATATCATCCGCATATGCAGACAAATTAAAATATGCATTAAAATCAGGTAAAAACATCCCATCAATACGTGAACGGATATTGTGCAGCATTGGTTCAATAGCAAGTGTGTAAAGCATGCCAGACATCGAACATCCTTGCCTTATGCCCCGAGTGGTTTTGAAAGGTTTACACAATCCACCATTAATTTTCAGCACACTCTCAGCGTTCTCATACAAAACCATAATCTTAGCAATGAAACCAGGGCTGAGGCCGAACCTCTCTAAGACCTTCCACAGGTAACGGTGCTCAACCCGGTCAAATGCCTTTTCTTGGTCCAAAGATACCAGACCAACATTTATGCCTAATGAATCAGAGACTTCCAAAAGATCCCGAATCAGTGACACATTGTCAACAATAGACCTGCCGGGCACACAGTATGTTTGTGTTTTGTGGACGACCTGGTCCATCACCTTCCTCAGTCTATTGGCCAGAGCTTTAGACAGCAGCTTGTAATCCGAGCATAGGAGCGCCACAGGACGCCAATTCTTTATCTCCTGAAGATCACCTTTCTTTGGCAGCAGAGCCAGAACTGCCCTCCTACAGCTCTGAGGCAAAAAGGAGTCTTTAAAACTTTCATTAAAAACGTCCAAAATATCCTCTTCCAGCTCAGTCCAGAACGCTCTATAAAACTCTGGTGGGAGTCCATCGATCCCAGGGGCCTTCCCTCCCTTCATGCTCTGCAATGCCACGCCCACTTCCTCTGCAGTTAGAGGACCCTCCAGCTCCGTGTTGGTCTCTTTTGAGACTCTGGGCAGCCCATTGCAAAAGGAGTCAAACACCTCTTCATTCTCAACATACTCACTTTCAAACAAGTGAGAATAAAACTCCACAGCTCTCTGCCGGATCTCATTGTCTTCAGTCAACAGCTGTCCTGTGGCTGAGCGCATAGCATGAAAGAGCCTGCTTTGTCCGTTTTTCTTTTCAAGACTAAAAAAATACTTTGACGGAGAGTCCATTAAAGCAGCGCTCTGAAAACGGGACCGAACCAGCGCCCCCTGCACTTTAGTGCCCAACAGATCTGCCAGTATGGCTTTTTTAGTACTGAGATTCTCAACACAACCTCTGTTTCCTGTGGATCCTGCAGCAAGCTGCATCTCCACTATTTCAGTCTCCAAATCTCTCATAGACTTGGCAATGTCACGAGAAACGTTGAGAGTGTACTGTTGACACAACTGCCTTATCTCCACTTTGCCACAATCCCACCACTGCTTTAATGATTCAAAATCATTTTTTCTTGTTTTAAAAACTTTCCAAAAAAATACAAAAGACTCTTTAAAATTAACATCTAATAACAATGCAGTGTTAAAATGCCAGTATGCAGATTTATGTTTCACTTTTGAAATAAAAACACTACAACACACCATAGAGTGGTCAGAAAAACCCACAGGGATTATTCTGCACTCTTTAAAAATGCTGAGATGATGTTTGAAGCAGTAAAATCTGTCCAACCTGGCCAAAGAAATGATATTCTCCCTGCTCTGGACCCAAGTGTACTGTCTGTTTTTCCCATGTATTCCTCTCCATACATCACTCAAACTGTGAGCCTCTATCATCTTTTGTATGGCTCTCTTTGAAGGACCATGAGGTTCACAATGATTCCTGTCCAGCTGATCATTTTCTGTACAATTAAAATCCCCACCTAAAAATAAAACATCCTCAGGTTCACACTGGCTTAAAACCACACTGAGTTCACTTAAAAACTGAACTCTGGCAGGTCCTAAATTGGGAGCATATACATTTATAAATACAATATTAAAACTCTCATATTTGGCTCTGATCACCATCAATCTGCCCTTCACTATTTCCTCTACCTTATATGATGTTGGCAAAAAATTCCTGGAGAAGAGTAGTGCCACCCCGCCACTATTCCTACTCAAATGACTTAGCACAACATCCCCATCCCATTCTCTCTTCCAGTCAGTCTCATTCAAGATATCGCTGTGTGTTTCCTGAACTAACATTATATTGATGTTCTTCAACCTAACAAGTTCAAACAGACTCATTATTTTCCTCACATCTCTGGCTCCATTTAGGTTAAGTGTGGAAACCCTGAACTCACTCATGAGTGTTGATATGAGAAAAACAAAACAAGAAAAAACACACAGGAACCAACCTGTTCTAAACCTTTGTTCCACCATCATTGAGCATTCCTTTTTTGATACTCTGTATTATTTTCTTCAGTCTGAACCCCTCCTTTTCAGTATAGCCTCCATTATTTCTGCTCCTCAACTGTGATTTGACAGAAGAAAAAAGAGCCTCTTTATCAGAGAAATAATCTTCAATTTCATACTTCTTGTTCTTTGTTACTCTCAAGAAATGTTGAACCCTTTTTACATCATATTTTTTCTTCCCCTTCACTTCACTTTTTTGTGATTCAGACAAGCTCTGACTGCCTTCACTTTGGTCATCCTCTTCCTCTTCCTCTCCTTCGTCCTCCATACTAGAGTGACAGTCAACTGACTCAGAATCTGACTGCTCCTCCGGTTCCCTGACCTTGTCTACTGTTTTCTTTGCCTGAGAACAGCCCTCTTTACCATTTTCTTTTCCTTTTCTTTTAGTAGCACTAGGGACTTTGAAAGCCTCATCCATCAAAACTCCATCACTATCTACTATTTCCCTACTCTCCTTGTTTTGACTTGTCTCCTGCTGATTAACTTTTCCTGCACTCTTTATTTGTCCTTCATTTTCACTTAAACCAGTTTGATCTCCTGTTTGACCACTTTCCTTTCTTTTATTTTGTTCCTGGTTTGCATTTGATGCACCTTGAGTTTGACTTTCAGTTCCAGTGTCTTCCTCCCTTGTTGTCTTTTCACTGTCATTCTGTTTCTTACTAGCGTTAGCCGTCTTCGTCACTGCATCAACAAAACTCCTCGGTGCGTCCGCACCTGCTCCCCCCTGCGCTCCCGCAGTGGGAACCTTATCAGGGCAGTCCCGATAGAAGTGGCCTTGCTTTTTACAGCCATGACAGGTTGAAACCCCAGAGCTAACATATACAACATATTCAAACCCATCAACGTTCAACTTGAACACCAGATCAAGCTCCTCGTCATGTTTGTTCATGATCATTAGAGCCTGGCGTCTGTGTGACACAATGTGCGCCAGTAATGGGGATTTACAGCCGGATGACATTTTTCTAATTGGTGCGACCACTTTACCATACCGCGACAATTCCTTCACTAATAAATCATCGCTGATTAGTGGTGGTATGTTCGAGATGGTAACTCTTGTATACGGCGTAGACAGAGGAGTCACCATAACAAACGTGTCTCTAACCGTGACGCCGGTCTCAGTCACTTTGTTCGCCTTTCCAACGTGGTCCACAAACATTACCATCGTGCCATTCATCCGAGCGGCAGATACAATGCTTTCATAGCCCACAACCTTACCAACAGCTAAACTACAATCTTCCACTGACACATCAGCTCCAACTGCAAGTTTAAAACCATGTCTCCTGCTTAGAATAGGAGCCTCCATTTCAGCAGCCTATCCTAACCAGCGCGCGCTGGCCGACAGGCGACAGCGACACGCGAACCGAGATTAACCAACCTCCGTTTGAAACCAACAACACTACAATAGCAACCTACAAATAAATAAATAACACTCTAATTCACAACATTAAACACAACACAGATAGAAAAAAGTTAGAAACTCACTCAAACGCAGTCACTCTCACCAAACTCCGGTCTCCGCTCCACTCACACGCATGCGCACAGAGAGAGAGAGAGAGAGAGAGAGAGAGAGAGAGAGAGAGAGAGAGAGAGAGAGAGAGAGAGAGAGAGAAAAAAAAAAATCTGTGTTCAGGCATACTTATTGAAAAAATGCTCATATCCAAAATTAGTAGATAGATATAGGTCATACATGTAGGCAGGGCCGCCTCAGGGGGTGTGCGAGCAGTGCAGTCGCACAGGGCCTCGCGGGAAGGGGGGCCTCGCACAAAAAAAAAAAAAAAAAAAAAAAAAAGCTAGTTAGCTTTAGCTATGTTATAATATTGAGTGCTAACGTGTGGTTCAGTCGGGATAGCCATGATGATGTCGGCTAGTAGCTAGCTTAGCTAAAGGCTAACTAGCGTTAGCTAACCTAGAGAGAGCGCGTGCAGCATTGTTATGCCAAGATGAAGAGGACGGTCATTCGGCAGATGAACTTCGTCAACTCCACGCGGTTGTCTCCATCCTCTTGGACGTTTGGTGAGTTTTTAATGCACTCTATTCTATTCCCGCCGTGGATATATCTCTCTCTCTCTCTCTGGAGCCAAACGGGCCGGCTAGCTGTTGTAGTAGCTAACGGTGTGTGGCCTGGTGTCAGCACCTGGTGCGAGGGAGGTGAGCTTGGTGTTTCATTATGAGAATATCTCCATGCTCAAGTCGGCTATAGTCCGCGAGGGACTTGTTGCCGGCACCGCTATGGTAAACACCACTCTGTAGTGGGACGTGTATTGCCTTCTTTTTCCCTTCCCTCTTCAGATGAGAAGAGGAAAACACAGCGGCTGTCTGAAGTGTTGGCCTGTATTGCTTTTCTCACGTTGTACAGTTTTTCAGTGGTAGCCGCATAGCTTGCTTCTGCGTTAGCTAGTGGTTAGCGATAGCCGGGTTGAGCTAACTGTTAGCCAGTTAGCTGTTTAGCTACGACGTTAGCTGCTCGTTTTCGCTCGGCTGGGAACGTTAGCTTGATGCTATCAGTTAGCCTAGAGTTAGCTGTTAGCTTGTGCTACGACCATTGACATTAGCAGTGAGAATAGCAGGCCCTGGCACTCTGACTACGACATCATCTTTGACAGAAGATGTAGTCGGGCCTGCACCATGACAAGGCACCGGCCATAGCTTCTTTTTGTCCCGCCAGCGAGAGGCCTTTCGTCAACGTGGAGACCTGTGTTGCGGCCTTTCGCCCTGCGTTCCTTGGTGCAGGTAAGATGTCCATTGGACATTACCCCACTCTTCCTTCCTTCCCCTCCCGAATGTTTTGTTAATAACGATGTTTTTTTCCAGGCAAAACACATGTTACTTCACAACATTTGGAGATACGACATGTGCTGTGTGTGAATTGTCTTGGTCGTTTGTGTAGCTTGGGTAGCGTTGGCCAAAGCTGTGTGTGGCCTGGTGTCAGTACCTGGCTACTCTATTTGCAGTTAGCCTATTGGCTCCTTGCTACTTTGTTTTCTCTGGTATAGACCCTCTTCTCTTTGGATTTAAGTGTTGATCTTTGTCCTTTTGGATCTATGTATATTCATGTTGCCTTTGTGAAGTTATCTTTTCCTTCTGTTTTGTTCTTCCATTAGAAGTTGAATATCCTTTAGGGGCTCATCTTTGCTTATCTCTCTCATACATGCTCTCTCTCTAACACACACACACACACACAGACATGCTCTCTCTCTCTAACACACAAACACACATGCTCTTTCTCTCTCTCTCTCTCTCTTTCTAACACACAGACATGCTCTATATCTCTCTCTAACACACAAAATGACATGCTCTCTCTCTATATATTTCTCTCTCTTTCTAACACACATATACATGCTCTCTCTCTAACACACACACAAACAGACATGCTCTCTCTCTATCTCTCTCTCTCTGGCCTTGCTCTGGTGGAGGGTCAGGGGCATTGCCGGGTCTGTGCAGCGATAACACTGTATATTGACTGTAGAACGGGAGCTCTCTCTCGCTCTCTCTCTTGCTATATGTTGACTGTATCATGCCCAGCCTCGGACAGCGCTATTATTTAAGAATATGTTGACTGTATGAAAAAGATTTTTTTTTTTTTTTTAACCTTTTAGGGGGGGGGGGGGGGGGGGGGGAGGCTCGCGTTTAAATCTCGCATTTCTCCCAGGCGGCCCTGCATGTAGGTATGCACTTGTCCTAATATACTAACCTACACTGTAGCACTCAACACTTTGATGAACATTGTTACTCAGCTGATAGAGTTGTGCCCTTCCTCAATAAAGCCAGAGAGAGAGAGAGAGAGAGAGAGAGAGAGAGAGAGAGAGAGAGAGAGAGAGAGAGAGAGAGAGAGAGAGAACTTGTAAGTCGCTTTGGATAAAAGCATCAGCTAAATGACTAGACCAGGGGTCTCACTCTCAAACTCAATTTACCTGGGGGCCGCTGGAGGTAGAGTCTGGGTGAGGCTGGGCCGCATCAAATATTCCACAAAAAAAGGGTTTCAAGTATTCCAAAAATGTATTAATAAACCCCTTTGCCTCATCATAAAACCTCACAAACACCAGCAACTGAGCATTCTCAGTGGTGTCAGTGGACTCATCCACAGCTATGGAAATGCACTGTGCATTTTTTTTTATTCTATCACAAAGCTGTTTAATGAAATCATCAGCCAGTATTTCAGTTATTCTGGTTGCTGTGTGATCTGAGGAGGATTTGCTTTTGTTTGCCTTCAAACATGGTCTCCATCACTTCAGTCATACATTATTTTATTATGTATGCATCAGAGAATGGCTTCTTGTGTTTAGCCAACACCCATGCCACTGAGTGAGGACTTGGTTGCTTCACCTTTGAATTGCAGCGATTTTCACTGTTGACTTTTATTTTACTGGCCATCTTTGAACATGCCATATTTTTCTACTAGCTGCCTGCTGGCAAAACTATGCTACTCGCTACAGTACCTGCAGATTAGACTACCTGTATATGCGCTGTCAACTCTCGCTCTGACTCTGACCCGTTGAAAGAGACAACACGCATTTCGTGAAGACCCGCCCTACTCTGCCTCTGATTCGCAGACTGTGGGTGGGGGGGGGGGATTCTGATGGGACGCTGAATATGATTGGACCAAAGCAGTAGACAGACACAGGCAGTTGGAGCAGTGCAGCCGGACAGGAGCTTGCAGAGGAGATAGCGGAGAATTTCGAGGATACCTGCTATACGCACTGATGACAGGATATATTTCCTTCCACTTGGTATCACTCTCGAATCACGTTTTCAACCACTAACGTTGCTGCCATGAGCCTTCGCTATGGTAGCCTACAAGTGATAAAATAAATAAAACGCCCAACTCGCTGTACAAGAAATTCCTTCTGTGTGTGTGTGTGTGTGTGTGTGCTCTACTGGGCGCACCTTTCTACTCTAGAAAACTGCGAGATAACTCATAACTCGTACACACACGCACTCTGTCTCTACTCATACAGTAGTTGATGTTTTAGCGCGACGTGGGTATATACACTGGCGAGGATGAAAAGCATGTTAGACTACTTTTTATTCATAAGTTAACGTTCCGTCGGGTCCGCATGTATTCTCGAGAATGATAATAATAATAATAATAATAATGCAGTCCACCTCTTCCTTCTTTCCTTGCACATAAAAAGCAAGTAGTTAATGTTTTATCGCGACGTCATAGACTGGTCTCTGATACCTCTCAGCTCTCACCTCTGCAGGGTCTAACACCTATTCACAGTGCACACACTTCTCTTGTGTGTGTGCGCGCGTGCGTGTATGTGCGTTTCGTGACGCGCTGTAGTTCTCTGGCAAACGGAGATAATTACAAGCATACCATCTAGCAAGAATTAAACGTATTTACAAGTCGTATTACGTTTAGCAAGTAAGGAGACATATATAGTACATCTCAAAGCACTCGAAATTGTAATTTTTCTGTCATTTTTTTTACAGATTTCTGAAAAGCGCGACTTCCAGAGCATTTATGAGTCATTCTAAATCCCTTTGTTCTCCGCCCACGGGTCCAAAAAGCCCTGTCAACCTTGGAGGGTTAAATATAATCAAAACGTTCCCGTATTTCTGCAATATATGCGCAAAATAATAACGAGTTCAGTTACGCGGAGCGCAGTCAGTGCTTATTTCCGCGTTGTACAAATATTCTACCACCGGCGCCAGCTACGCATGGTCCGACGTGTGCTTAAATATACGCACAAAGTCAAGCACAAGTTCAAATTGATAAATCCCACACTTTGCTTAGAAATGATTGTACGCACGGGTTACGCACATATCTGTGCGTACGCCACATTGATAAATGAGGGCCCTGGACTCTATAGCGAGGGTGGCGGAGAGGAGGAGCCTTGCTAAGCTCCAGGCCACCAGGGAAAACCCCTCCCACCCACTATACACAGATTTGGCTGACAGGAGGAGCATGTTCGGTCAACACAGTCAGTAGTACATAGCTTTACAATTTACATTCAAAACACATCAGCTTGTTTTATTTGGGGATACATTTTAATCCTTTAATCTTCCTGCATTCAATTGTTGGTCTGAACACAATATATAGACAGTAACACTGCCGGGAACAGTTACTGAGAATGGTACAATCAGAGTCGGCGCCAGAACCAATCTAACGGGGGGCATAGGCTCACAGTGGGGGGGCTTACATTCCCATTCAATAACTCAAACAGTGACATAAAATATAGGCTTCAGAAAACGAATTTCCCGCAAACCAACACACAAATATCAAAACATGAGTGCACATAATACAGTCTCTCTCTCTCACACAAACACACACACGCACGCATCGGCGAAACCACACACCAAGTAGCCTATACTGTGCACCGTGCACGTCAGAGCATCGGCGAAACCACAAGTGACTAGCCTACGAATATTTAAGGTACAGTACAATGACCACCATTGCCATCAATAAATATATGACCACAGTCAATGCAGCCAGGTTTCCAATAGCGCCTACACAAACATGCACGCCCCGATCTCAAAACAAAACGTGTGCACACACAAGGTACTGTATGATGATGATAAAAACTTTATTTCAGACTCAAGGTCCATATTACACATATACAAAACAACAACAAGAATACAATAACAAAAGAAACAAGGCCAACAACATAGATTAAAATACATTAAAATACATAAAGGCTTAGGGGTGGGAAAGCTGGTGGGTGGGTCCTGGTCGTTGTAAACAGCGACTCCTACAGTTCGGTCGGGGCGCCCGCTCAGCAAGGAAAAGGATCTAAGGGTGGTAGTGTGATCCTTCCACCAGGGGCGTTTTTAGGGTTAGAAAACATTGGGGGCATCAGCCCGGGGGGGGGGGGGGGGGGGGGGTGGAGGGGGCCCCCCCCTTTTTTGTTTTTGTTTTTTTTTAAACACAGAAATACGCAATTTTAGAGTAATTAGAGATGAATACTGAAGAACTAGAATCATTAGAGGTTCTCAAAGTGAGGTCCATGTCCATGAGAGGGATCTGTGCAGTCCCCCTAGAAAATTCAAAGTTAACAGGACAAAATCATCAGTTTCTTATTTATTTATTTAACCTTTATTTAGCCAGATAAAACATTGATCTGGTCCAAGAGGCCCCAACAGGAGTACAAATATACATATATACATATACTGTACATACATACACACACACATATACACCAATAACAAAATAAAAACAGTTAAGAATCATACACATAAGCAAATAAACAAACAAACAAACATACGCACAGCCTATGTACAAAAGAAATAAACAGTTAATCTCTAGTCTTTACAGTTTTCTTCAATTGCATAAACACTCAAATCAAAAGTATTACACAATTATCAAAACCTTACACTCAAGGAGCAAAACATAGGACCAGATTTGCACCCCTATAAGCACAATGTCAGCCTCACACTTTTTGCAAAACAATACACACAGTGCAAAAAATTATCTTGCCAGATCCAGCTAGGCAAAGAGATAATGTCTAGTATTTTCTGTACTCTATTTAAAATTTTTCAAAATTGTTTTTATTTTGCTGTAATTTTAACCTGTACTGGATACAGTATTTTATGTTTGTCTGATATTTGCTGAGCTTACAGTGTTATGCACATAGTAGCATGAAAACTGGGACATGTTTTGTTGTGATTCTCCATGTTGAAATGTTGACTGATTTGGTTATATGGAGAGAAGATTTATATTTTCATCAGTCTGCATCATTGATTTGGGTATATGGAGAGAAAATGTTTTTTTTTCAGCAGTCTGCATCATTGATTTGGGTATATGTAGATAAATAAATTATATTTTCATCAGTCTTTGGTCTTGTGTAGTGTTTGGTGAATTTATTGTATATTTGCACATTCTCTGCATACTTCACTGAGAAGTAGAATTGCTAAATGTATTTTAGGTTAAGCACAGCAGTGTGAGTAACTGGTTCAAACAGAATTAAGTCATATAAAATGTGTGTTTCATATGGTAACAAAATGTAGTTTTTATAAATTAGTGTATGGTTTTGACAAGTGTTTAATTTAGCAAAGGATCTGAGGTGTTCTGATAATTGTGTGTGTGGTCGTGCTAATTGTGTGTTTTGAAACACCGGGCCCCGTTTTCAAAATCATGCTTAAGCAATTGGAAAAAAACGTCTCATAAAAAAAAGATTCGATTTTGGGGTATTTTCCTGCCTTTGGTCCGCTTTGCATTCACATCTCAAATGCAGGGTTCACTTGCAAGAGTGAATGAGCTTTCACACCACCCCAAACCAACCGGACTATCCGAGGAAATGAACCAGGGTTCGATTAAAGCTTATTATAGTTTATCACAGTATCATGAGCATGTCTTTGTCAGTGGACACTGGACATGGGTATGGATGGCTCCAGGTGCTGCTGCGTTAAAGTGCACATCTTCAATACCTATCTGTACTATTTAAAAGCACAGTGCAGGGCACACTCAAAGGTTATCGCACCTCAGAGATGGCAGTGGACATGTATGACAGGCAGTGATGCCAGTAACGCGTTACTAAGTAATGCGTTATTGTAATCTGATTACTTTTGCCAGAAAATAGTAATCTAACGCGTTAATCTTTAAAAGCCAGTAATCTGATTGCAGTTACTTGTCCAAGTGGCTGTGCGTTACTATTTCGTTACTATCTCATCATAAATTCATAATGCAGGCGGAATGCAGTATTTTATTTCGTTTTCGACAGTCAAAAATACATTTTGAGCTGTTTTTCTTATTTGGGAGTGACGTCGTGTGGCAGTGAAAGGGTTAAATACACAATGTGTCCCGCGGCGTGACTCTCTGTCTGTGAGTGACTCTGCTTTGGTCCAATCACATTCCCCATCCACAGTCTGCGAATCAGAGGCAGAGTAGGGCGGGTCTTCACAGCACGTCATGTGACATATGCGCCAATCGTGTGACAGCAGGGCTCCATCGTTACAGCCTCATCTGCACTGAGAATTCCACCCCAAAACGCTTGTCTAAACGTAGCCTCAGTCACTACTTCACGTTTGTGTCAGCTAAGCCGGGTGAAAAAAACATTCATATGCGGAGGAAACAAAATACTGTCTACCGCTAAAAACAGCACATCCAATTGCATTGAAAGCATCTGGAATCACAACACTAGCCGACGCTTCGACTAGGTACAGGAGGACTCGGAGGCCAGTCAAACAGCAAAAGAGAGAGATTGTTTCTTTCCCTTTTGATTAATGTATATTTGATGGTGGCAGAGCAAAAGCTCTTATTTGCCAGATTTACAGTTAATTTACATGTTAAAGAGAGACTGATTGTATGTTTATAGAGAGACATTTATAAAAACAATTTAATAGTTACAGTTGATATAATTGAATAGTTCAGCCTGCATTTGTTAGATGTGATACACTGGTTTTGTAAAACCACTGGCTGGCTGCTCTAATGCTGTGACCATCATAGACTGTTGCTTTACCATACTTGATGGTACAGAAGCTGAAGCTCTAGTTTAACAATTTACGTTATGTGCAGAGAAACAAGTTAAAAACAATTTATGCACTTTCAATAAAGCGTTTAAAAAAAACTGTTGGGGGAACGACGACGACTTCGTAACCTAGTTACTTTCAAAGTAACTAAGTTACTCTGATAATCAAGTAATCAGTAAAGTAACTTAGATTACTTTTTAAAGGAGTAATTAGTAATCAGTAAACAAAATCCTTTTCAAGTAATCTGTGGCATCACTGATGACAGGACAAAGGCCATATGTAATGGCATTTTGTGGCACAAGCTCAGACCTCAGCTGAGGAGATCAGCTGAGACAGAGACTGTTCTATCCAGTCGTCGACAGAATGCTGCAAGAGCTTGAGAGCAGGTTCTCATGAGTTGGATAACAACTTATGAGAGGCATACACAGGCATGTTATCCAGCCTCAGACCAGTTTCTCTCAGTGGAATTGCTGCAACCCCTCGCCACACATTACAATATCCAACTATTGCCAGAGGAGATCACAGTTGCAAAGTGTTTCCTGTAACGCTTGGTGTGCTATTGAAGATGAGAGCACAGTTAGCAGACAAGGGAGAATGAACGTAGGCAGAAACGAGGAGCGATGCTTGAAGAAGGGTGTTTACTTCTTATCCAAACGTAAATACAAAACAACACTACTAATAACACAATGACGGAAAACAAGAAAACGACAGAAGTATACAGGACTCACTAGACATCAACGGGGAAAGCAGGCACGACACGGGGAACACACAGGATACTGGAGGAATGTCGCCACAAGCAAGTGAGGAACAAACAGACACTTAAATACCCACACTAATTAATAACGACCAACACCTGGCAGGGCCAGGCCAAAACACAGAATCACAAACACAAAAGCACTGACACACTAAACACAACTAGACACTAAGGCAATGACACACTAAACACAACTAGACACTAAGGCAATGACACACAACAACTCAACAGGGGTGTAACATCAAACACAGACAGGGATGGCCCAGCATAACATAATATTACAAATCATATCAACAATGTGCAACCAACACAAAATGGCCGACCGCACCATCGGGCTTAGGTCAGCAGAGGGAGCAATGTCAGGAGGAGAGCACTGTCCAATGTTATTCTCCTGCCGGTCAGCAGGACCGGCCCTTGGGTCGTAACAGTACCCCCCTCTCAACGGGGGGCTTCGAGACCCCCGAGAACAACGTCCGCACCCAGGCAAGGGAGGGAGCCGGAACCCCGGAGGGGGCCCAAGGGGAGGACCTGGAGACCAGGAGCCGGGAGACAGAGCGAAAACCCCAGGAGGGGCATAGCAGCCAGGGGGGCTGAAAACGGACACAGACGCCCGGAGAGGGGTGGAGGGGAAGGGAACAGAGGCCCGGAGAGGGCGGGTGGGGAAGGGAGCAGCGGCCCGACGAGGGGGGGTGGGGACGGGCACCGAGACCCGGGGAGGGGGGCTGGACCTGGGAACAGAGGCCCGACGAGGGGGGGTAAGAACAGGTGCCGAAGCCCGGGAAGGGGAGCTGGACCCCGGAGCAGGATCCCGGACGAGAGCCCCTCCAGCCGCCGGACTAAGAACCGGTTCAGGGGAGACGGAACGGAGGGGCGGCGGTGGCGACCCCCGGAGCAGGACCCAGCGTAGACCACGGCGAAGACCACGGCGAAGACCACGCCGAAGACCACGGCGAGAACCAGGACGCCTGTCACGGCGTGGGGGTGGACCAGACGGGAAGCCAGGACCAGTCGAGGAGCCGGAGCCCGGCGTTGCAGCCGGACCAGTTGTAGAGGCTGGGCTGGGCATGGAGACCAGTCCGGTCTCGGCGGCGATGCGTGGCGTAGAGGCTGGGCTGGTCGTGGAAGCCGGAGGGGGAGTGATGACAGCCGGGGCTACACCGAGCGGAACCAGGCTGGCAGCGACGGCCGGGTCAGCTGTGGAGGCCTCATCTGCTGCACCAGCCATGCAAGCTGTAGCGTCTGTGTCAGTTGGGAGGGTCTGGCTAGCTACAGAGGCTAAGCTAACAGTAGGGCCTGGGTTAGCTGTGGAGGCCTCATCTGCTGCACTAGCCACGCAAGCTGTAGGAGTGACGCTAACGGGCGGAGCTACGCTAGCTGGGGATGCACGGTTAGCTACCGGAGAGATGCTAACAGGCGGGGCTGCGTTAGCTGGGGACGCACGGTTAGCTACAGGCTCTAGGCTGACCGTGAGTTGAATGCTAGTCGGCTGGCTAGCTGCGGGGGAAAAGCTAGCAAGCGGGACCAGACTGGTGGGTAGGGTACTAGGGATCGGCATAAACCCTTCCATGAGGGCGGAGACGTGGTCGGCCATAACCCGCATCGCAGGCGCCTGTGTCGGGCTCTCTCTTGCAACCCTGTCGATCGTCTGGAGCCAGAACACCCACTTGGCAGGCGTGTACTGCTCCAGAATACCGTCCATCAAGTTTTGAAGGATAACAAAAGTATCTACCACCTTGCCTGCTGTGCGTTTGATTGGTGGCGACATTCTGTAACGCTTGGTGTGCTATTGAAGATGAGAGCACAGTTAGCAGACAAGGGAGAATGAACGTAGGCAGAAACGAGGAGCGATGCTTGAAGAAGGGTGTTTACTTCTTATCCAAACGTAAATACAAAACAACAATACTAATAACTAGTGATGTGACGTTTGAAGCGAGGCTTCGGAGCTTGTGTCGAGCAATCCAGCTTTTTTTATGTGGAGCCTGTATCGAAGCGCGTATCAGGTGACGTACTGATGACGTCCGAAGCCTCGGTCGGGGGTGTACCGCCCCCGAAGCCTCACTCCGCGTCACTGATTCAGGAAATGGCTTCGGGGTTGGTGCGCAACGCGTCTCCAACACGGGATCATCCCTATGTTCCCCGGAACATCCCCGCAACACAAGTGTCGACATAGGAATTCATTACGAGTTTCTTTGCGTTGGAGAATCCCGTGGAGTACTGGGAAAGACAAATAAATGTGTATCCTAATAATCCCAACATATATATAACAGATGGTAGCGCGAGGCACTGTCAGTCACGATGGACTTCAAGCGTTGTGAAGTGACTGGCGAGTAGCGGTACTGCGAGTTAAACTCACTCCACTTAAAAAGACACACTTTACACGTCATGAAGAGTGAATTCACCTTGGTGTAGCGGTCTGTGCTGTCACCTCACCTGTCGCCCGTGTCACGGCAGACCCGGGTTCTAAACTCCCTCGGGGCATCGAAGAAAGTTAAACACAACGCAAAAAAGGTGACCATATGATATCATCTCCGTTACATATAAACTTGCTGTAATGTCTAACTGGCTGTGCCTAATCTGATCACATCTGTATGATCCAAATGCAGGATGGCATGTCGATTTTGAGTTGCTTTTTCTGAATAAAAATGAATGAAGCAAGCACTTGTCCCTGCCATCATTCTGTTAGAAAAACACACTATATTAAATTATAGAATGTTGTAGTAACACAAGCACTTTCTCCTCTGTCCCTGCCATCATTCTGTTAGAAAAACAGACACATTATTATTTGTTTATTGGCATCATCATCACTCTGCCTGTTCTACATTTATTGTCCACTTGATGGCACAGTAGAGCAAATACACCATGAAGCTTCAACACATGTGTGGTACTATTGGATGGAAAGCCTCAATGCTTCATGAAGCTTCATCTCACCATCACTACTAATAACACAATGACGGAAAACAAGAAAACGACAGAAGTATACAGGACTCACTAGACATCAACAGGGAAGGCAGGCACGACACGGGGAACACACAGGATACTGGAGGAATGTCGCCACAAGCAAGTGAGGAACAAACAGACACTTAAATACCCACACTAATTAATAACGACCAACACCTGGCAGGGCCAGGCCAAAACACAGAATCACAAACACAAAAGCACTGACAGACTAAACACAACTAGACACTAAGGCAATGACACACTAAACACAACTAGACACTAAGGCAATGACACACAACAACTCAACAGGGGTGTAACATCAAACACAGACAGGGATGGCCCAGCATAACATAATATTACAAATCATATCAACAATGTGCAACCAACACAAAATGGCCGACCGCACCATCGGGCTTAGGTCAGCAGAGGGAGCAATGTCAGGAGGAGAGCACTGTCCAATGTTATTCTCCTGCCGGTCAGCAGGACCGGCCCTTGGGTCGTAACAGTTTCCTGGTCAGGACAGGCAGAGATGCAGTCCCTACTATCCAAAGTGTCTTTTCCCTCCTGGATGATAATAATAATAATAATAATAATAATAATAATAATAATAATAATAATAATAATAATAATAATAATAATAATAATAATAATAATAATAATAATAATAATAATAATAATAATAATAATAATAATAATAATAATAATAATAATAATAATAATAATAATAATAATGCATTTGATTTATAAGGCACCTTTCAGGACACAAAAAAAAGTCCACAAATCGGTGAATGAAAGAATTATAGGATCAAATGAAAACTACTTACTAAAAATGGATTAAAAGTACTTAAAACCAACAAAAAATACCAAACACTAACAAACATTCAGCACAGACAATGGGGATGCTGACATCTAAAAAAAAAAAAAAAAAAAAAAAAAAGCAATGTAAACAATTTTTTTTTTTTTTTTTTTTAACACTTTGATTGTCTAAGGCTAAATTCATGATATACCATCCATTGACAGCTCTATTTGTCTATGGAAAAGTTCCCCTTCTTTTTAAATTCTATTGCTAAATTGCCATTATTAGGGCCCATTCAAGGTCCTATATGTATTGTTCATTGTGTAGCAACGTTAAACTTTTTCATTCACATATTCATAGTAAAATATGGTCTAAAGTATAAGTATGTTTTCATCTCTTTCTGCAGCTTTCTGCAGAACGTGATTTATAGCCCCAAATGCATTATATTGATGATGAAATACAGTTTGGTAGGAATCTGTGCGAGATAAAAAATTTCAATTGGATGTACTTCTAGAAGTTTCTACGTATCATCTGATGATGACCGGATGGGCGGGGGATCGTTTATAATTCCGTGGGCAGCGTTATATCATTCATCTAGTGTGGGTGATATGATCATCAGAGCAGTTTATATCGAACACGTTCAAAAATAACGCTGAATCTTACCGTATCTTCCTCGCGCCGTTGGACGATGAGCGTGGAACTGAAATATTCCTATTATGGGATGTAGAAATAGGCAATCTATTTCCAGGTTATATAATAGTATATACGTCCAAATCATGTTGTTTATCGAGTTATTGGCAACGGATCGCTATGTATTGTGTCGAGATCGAGTCCCGGGACCTATAGAGAGTGCCCGGAAGTAATATGGACGATCAGCACTTCAACCACATAACTTCCTGTTTGGCGCTTCTGCCGATCGGCCACCAGATGGCGCTCTTGAACCGCTAGAGGTTTGAGAGGAGCTCAGAACTGTGTGTGAAGGCTGCGGATGGAAAATATGATTCCGATCACAGATTTTTGAAATATTGATATTAAAGACGAGTTACGGCGTCCTCTGCAACTTGAGCATGGCGGGGAAGGACGCCTAAACACGTTTTCGGCACTTAAAGTGTTAAGGTCCGGGGCTAGGAGAAAAACATCCGGGGCTGAAGCCCCGGAAGCCCAGGGCTAACGACGCCACTGCCTTCCACACGTTACACCCTCTCAGTGAGAGTCCGCGCTGCCAGGTGAAAAGAAGCGGTTGATTGGCTACACATGTGTCGGAGGAAGCATGTGATAGCCTCCACTCTCCCAGACCGACCGTAGGGGGTAGGTGCACAGCGACCAGGAAGGGGATTGGGGATTGGCATAACGACTAACATTGGGATGGGAGAAAAAACGGAGGAAAAAGGAGGGGGGAAAAGATAATTTTCTATTTTTAATACATAAAGGCATTGGTTCCAATTCCAATGTTTCCACAGGTCAGATGTATCACTTCGTTTAACATCACTAATGGCACCTATTATCTTGTTTTTTGACTCTAATAACCAACACATGAATTTAAACATCAAGTTCCTCAGCAGAGCAGGTGGGGACATCTGTAGTCACAAACAAATGGCTTGCACTAGTCCATCTTGGGAGCTTAAGGAGGATCCTAAATGCATTATTATATGCTACCTGCAGTTTTAATTTTTTTTTCTGTGCTATAATTACACCAGAGGTGTGCAGTATAAAACGAGTACAATAGATCTGAACAGGCTTATTTTTACATTGTCTGTACACATATAAAATGTCCTTACAGTATATACCAAGAATAACTGCAGTATGAATACAGCATTTTGCATATTGTTAAAAGGGCCAAGGCTGGCTCATGTAAATGAAACATTATGACTTACCATCAGAAGAGTTGAACCTCCTCAGGATGGAGTCCTTCCACTCACAGTTGTACATTTTCGGTGAGTTCTTTCTCTAACGCCAGCTGAACCAATCCTTCCACATGGCTAGAGAGATGCTCCTCGGACGTTTCATGTTTATGAAATCCCCTGTCTCTCTCTGTGGCATGTTTATGAAATCCCCTGTCTCTCTCTCTCTCTCTCTGTGGCATGTTTCATGTTTATTAAATCCTGTGTCTCTCTCTGTGGCATGTTTCATGTTTATGAAATCCTGTGTCTCTCTCTGTGGCAAGTTTCATGTTTATGAAATCCCCTGTCTCTCTCTCTTAGCCCTTTTACACCAGCCAGGCTCCATGCTGGAGCCGGTTCCCGAACGTAATCTCGCACCGGCTGGCGCGTTCAGACCGGGATTAATTGGTTCAGAACGTGACAAATCGGTGCTCAGCTGGCACCAGAAAATAGTTTGTTTTTCCTCGCGAACCGTGACATAATCAGTGGGCGTGTCATATTCTAGGCTGTGAAGACGGGGAAAGTAGAGAGTCGGCATTGCACTCAACCGATTCATTCAACAGGAAGCGATTTGCGAGTACAATACACCATCTAACCAGAGTGGATAAAGAAATGCTCCAGAAATGAATATGCGTAGGGAAAGGCTTAACGAGTCAGCGCGAGAGCGCACACACAAAAGCACACACGCACACACACGCTGTATACGTTTGAAATGAATCGTTCCAGCAAAGTATGCTTCTATTATCAGAATGACTTGTTTTAATGGGTATCATATAGTAGTAAGTCCTAGTGTAGAACATGACATAATAGCATGATATCTGATTTATTAATGCCAATAATGGATGACGACAGCAATTGGCACTTGAAAAGTGTAAATGATGGATTAGTCAGCAGCAATTCATGACGGCTTGTTTAGCTCAACTGGTTAGTGCCCTGCCTGTGGACCATATGGTCCCCAGTTTGAATCTCTTGGATACTTCTTTTTTTTCTGTAACGTTAATTAATTTATCCACTCTGGTTGATAAGATAAGATATTCCTTTATTGATCCCCTTGGGGAAATTCAGGGATCATAGCAGCATGGGGGGGGGGGGGGGTACACAGGTAGTAAAAACAACACAAGCAGTGTGTTACGTTCTGGTTACTGACTATGGTCGGGAACCACCCACCATTTCTACTGTCACTTGTTTTCCCTGTCATTTAGTGCTGTCACTTAGGGGTTGGCTTCTGATTGGCTGTCACAGGGGTGTGTGTGGAATGTTTGTATTTGGTGTCTATTTAACATTCCTTCCTTCTGCTTGTTATTCGTCAGGTCTTCACTATAGGCGTTCGGAGATAACGCGGGCGGCTCCAGCTCTGGACCACCACTAAGCTCCATTATCTTATTCCCTCTTACCTTTGCCCCTCGGCATAGTATCCTAGTATTACTCTTTGTGTTCTTTACTATTAAAGTCGAACCTGTTCAAGAGTATACCATCTCCGTCTCTGTGATTGCCTACAACAATTGGAACTCACCTACCTCCATCTGGACAGAAGACCTGACCATCAGAGTTCCATGGAGGCGATCATGGAGATGCTCCAAGCAGCGCATGGAGGGACACCAGCAGCTGGTCAGCGCCGAGTTGGTTCGGCTGGGCGGGATCGTCAGCACGTCGCAGGAGACGGCACATTCGGCGCTACTCACAGCCCAGCAGGCACAAGTCGAGGTGGCTGGGGTAAGGATGACGGTGGGAGAGACGGCGGCAGGAGAGGCGGCGTTCAACACCGAGGAATGTCGGGGACCTTTTGGGCATCAGGAGCAGACCCAGGAGCCACGGCTACCCCCACCAGGCCGCTATGCGGGAGCACCGGAGGGATGCAGAGAGTTCATCACCCAGTGCTCACTAGTTTTCCAGCTGCAGCCACGTTCATTTCCCTCTTCCAGATCACAGGTCGCATATATTATCACCCTCCTCACCGGTCGAGCACTCTCCTGGGCTACGGCCGAATTGGAGAGCGGGGCGTCAATCTGCGACAGTGTGGACGCCTTTACCGGGGAGTTGAGAAGAGTATTCGATACTTCGCGAGTACTCTCGATCTTCGAGGCCGGTGGGCAGCTTCTCGCCTGCCGGCAGGGCCTCCGCACGGTCTCAGATTACGCCATAGAATTTCGGATCGTGGCTCGGGAGGCAGCTTGGCCGGAAATTCCCGGTGTGGTCTTGTTCGTCAAGGGACTCTCCGTACAGGATGAGGGACGAGCTCGCCGTGCGTGAGATCCCTGAGCAGCTGGAAGTGCTCATCAATACCGCCATACGGATGGACAACCGTCATCGGGAGAGAGAGAGGGAGCGTGGAAATACTACCCAGGTACGTGTCCCTTCTCCTCCCGGTGTTGATACTTTCCTGTATTACATGAGTGGGACACTGGGTGATGAATCCATGCAGCTTGGGGCGTTGTCGCTCTCAGACGACGAGCGGCGGCGCTTCATCGAGGAGCGACGCTGCTTCCGGGGCGGCCGCACCGGTCATCGTTTCGGCAGCTGTCGGGACCAGGCTGGCTCAACTCGGCGCCAGTCGGGAAGAGGAGGTGCCCCGCCGGGCCTCGAGAGGGCGCCAGCAGGTGGGCTCATCCCAGCACTACCATCAGACACACGTACATTTCTGGAGGTGGCGGTTAACTGTGGGGGTGACATTAGGGGAACTAAGGCTCTCATTGACTCAGGGGCGGCGGGCAATTTCATTCACTTAGGGTTGGTGAGGGAATGGGGAATCCCGGTAGAGGAGTTGGGGGTTCGTATTCCTATCTACGCCCTGGACGGTCAGCCCCTGGGCAGTGGGAGCGTCACTCAGCGCACTGTTCCTATACACATCCGGGTGGCGGGTGGGGGGTGGGAGTGGGTTAAATTATTTGTCATTGTCTCCCCCTATTCTGTTATGGTGTTGGGTCATCCCTGGTTGTCTTCATGTATACGTCATATTAATTGGAGCACGGGCAAGCTCTCAATGGAGGTCGACGTGAAGTCGGTCGTCTGCGAGAGTTTGTCTCGCAGGAACCACCAACCATTTCTGTCATCTGTCACCTGACTACTGTCACTTGTTTTCCCTGTCATTTAGTGCTGTCACTTAGGGGTTGGCTTCTGATTGGCTGTCACGGGGGTGTGTGTGGAATGTTGGTATTTGGTGTCTATTTAACATTCCTTCCTTCTGCTTGTTATTCGTCAGGTCTTCACTATAGGCGTTCGGAGATAACGCGGGCGGTTCCAGCTCTGGACCACCACTAAGCTCCATTATCTTATTCCCTCTTACCTTTGCCCCTCGGCATAGTATCCTAGTATTACGCTTTGTGTTCTTTACTATTAAAGTCGAACCTGTTCAATAGTATACCATCTCCGTCTCTGTGATTGCCTACAACAATTGGAACTCACCTACCTCCATCTTGACAGCAGTGTAAACAAATGAGTCAATATAATTGACTATCTAACCAACTGAAATATACAGTATTCACAGTATTCACATAAGGTGCAGTATGCATAAGGTGGTGTTATTGTCCTTTTTGGGACACCACAGTGGATAAATTATTTAACGTTACAAAAAAAAAGTAAGCAAGAAATTCAAACTGGGGACCATATGGTCCACAGGCAGGGCACTAACCAGTTGAGCTAAACGAGCTATCATGAATTGCTACTGACTAATCCATCATTTACACTTTTCAAGTGCCATTTGCGGTCGTCGTCCATTATTGGCATTAATAAATCAGATATCATGCTATTATGTCATGTTCTACAGTAGGACTTACTACTATGATACCCATTAAAACAAGTCATTCGAATAATAGAAGCATACTTTGCTGGAACGATTCATTTAAAACGTATACAGCGTGTGTGTGCGTGTGTGCTTTTGTGTGTGCGCTCTCGCGCTGAGGCTCGCTCTCAACGCATTATTTTTACCTGAGTAACGCCCCCGTTGATGACGGAGACGGTGGAATGTTGGTTCTGCTTAAATGGGTGTAAACGTGGGGTGGTTCGCCAGATAGCACCAAGGTTCAGAGGGTTCAGAACGGAGCTGGAGCTTGAACTGGAGTCGGGGCGGTTTAAAAGCGCTATCTGTGGCATTCTTCATGTTACGGTATCCAACGCTCACAAAACCATCCAGTCTCCGAGTGGTGCTACAACTGCTAGCGTAAAAATTCCAGCAGCAAAAACTAAATGCTGCATCAGCCTTTGCACTTTACTGGAGCCAGTCTCTGTTGTGAAACCAAGTGGCTACAAATGAGCGTTTCCTACCGCTAAAAAGGCTGGAAGGGTATGGTTGCAAAACAATTTGTTTGGGTTGTTCAGTCCCCACGTTAGCTTCTGCATGAACAGATGCATCAGCTTCTTGGCTCCTCGCCGAAAGCTTGTCAGAGGTGCTCGGTTTGGATGTGTTTCTCCATCGTTAGATGTTGGAGGAGGCCGTGAAGAAGGTGCCCCACCATGCAACCATTTTTTTATGTCCATTTTAGTGTCTCCTTGTGTTTTCTTTTACCGTCCCTGACGCTCTTTAAATTGCATATGCTTTTCACGCTCACTCACGCTCTGACTATCCATCAACTCAACGTGACCATTACGTAATAACAAATTTAAACACACCAACCAGCAATCACACATACACTTCTTTTAAAGTATTTTGTTTCATTTAGTTTAATAATAGGCTATAGCCTATTTATAAAGGAAAACATCTGACTTTTACTATAATACAAATAATTTATTAATACAACACAGGCATGAGTTTGGGGGGGCACAATGCGCTTTTTGGGGGGGGGGGGGGGGGCGTGGCCCGTGAATGCCCCCCGATAGCACTGACACTGGGTACAACGATTTCATCATCTGGTTAACGCTGAAACGCACCAGACTGTTTAGAGGTCTGTACTGTAAACTACAACCTTCACCCCTAAAGTGACATGGAGATCTGTCCTTCCCTCTCTCTCTCTCCCCCCACTCTCTCTGTCTCTATCTCTCTCTCTCCCCCCTCTCTCTCTGTCTCTCTCTCTCTCTCTCCCCCCTCTCTCTTTGTGTCTCTCTCACCCCCCTCTCTCTCTGTGTCTCTCTCTCCCCTCTCTCTCTGTCTCTCTCTCTCTCCCCCCCCTTTCTCTCTCTCTCCCCCCTCTCTCTTTGTGTCGCTCTCACCCCCCTCTCTCTCTGTGTCTCTCTCACCCCTCTCTCTCTCTGCTTGTGACATGGAGACCTGTCTTTCCCTACACGGAACTGTCCTCATCTCCGGACATCCGGAGGGGCAAGATGAGCCCCTCCCGATTCCCATCACCATCCGAGTGGAGGAGGTGGAGGTGGTGGAGTCATATAACGCCCCCCCTCTACCTCAAAGAACTCATCACCCCTCACTCCTCCTCACAACATCTCCGCTCCGGCCAGGAAAACCTTCTCCAGCGCCCGATGACCAAACTCTGCACTATGGGAGATCAGGCTTTCTGCTCATCCGCTCCCAGTCTGTGGAACGCTCTCCCTGACCGCCTGAGAGCACCACAGACTGTGGAATGCTCTCCCTGACCGCCTGAGAGCACCACAGACTGTGGAATGCTCTCCCTGACCTCCTGAGAGCACCACAGACTGTGGAACGCTCTCCCTGACCGCCTGAGAGCACCACAGACTGTGGAATTCTCTCCCTGACCGCCTGAGAGCACCACAGACTGTGGATGCTTTCAAGAAGGGCCTCAAAACTCATCTTTTTAATAGAGCCTTTTGTTGATTTTTATCAATATTTTGTTTGCTCCACACATTTTTGTTATTTGACCAGTTTTATTTATTCTATGTTTCTCTTACTCTGTTACTACTGTTAGTGTTATTTTGACTCCCTGCTAGCTTTAGTCTTGCCTATTTTCTATTCTTTCTTCTTTTACTCTTGCTAGTGTTTATATTCTTTTAAAATGTAGCGCTTTGAGATTTGCTCCACAATTATAAAGCGCATTACAAATAAAATATATTATTATTATTATAAGTTCCTTGGGGTATACCTGAACAATAAACTGGACTGGTCGGACAACACAGAGGCCCTCTACAGGAAGGGACAGAGCAGGCTGTTCTTCCTGAGGAGACTCAGGTCCTTCAATGTTTGCAATAGACTGCTGCAGCATGGGCGGAGTTTATGGGGGTGCAGGGGGTGCATTGCACCCCCTGGTGGCCGGGGGTGAAATTGCTTAAAAAAAAAAAAAAAAAAAATATATATATTTTAATAAAATTATAATAATTGTGAGAAACAAATCTGAATTCTATTATGTTTTGTTTTACAATACATTCATTTTATAGTAGTAATCATGTCACATTATAAGGCAAACCTTCTGTAGTGTGGCAGTGAAAGGGTTAACGCGCGGCCAAGCACCAAGCAGCAGCAGCAGAATGCCCCGCGCGATAGATTGTAACACTTGTACAAAGCCACTTATTCTGAGATGATAATTAATGTATCTGGATAACCAATGCACGGATTTTGTCGAGGCAGGTAGCGTTATTTCGGGAAAATTGATATCTATAGTCTGGTATATTTTTCGTCCACGAAAAATGGAGGCTGTAATAATTATTATTGCTCGAGACCGAGAGTCTCTATGAATAATAATAATTAGAGCCTCCATTTTTCAAGTCAGTTAAAAATGATCCCCCGTAGTGCTGTGTGTGTGAGTGTGTGTGTGCTGCTGTACTACCTAAATAAAATAAAAAATTAGGGGTTAGGGCATTGTAAAAACGCTAAAATAATAAAATAAAGGTCAAAAAAATCGCGCGCGTGCGCTGCGCGTGCGCGCGGGTATAGTTCGCCAAGCAGTCGCACCCCCTGGCGTCAAGTTCAAACTACGCCTATGTGCTGCAGTCATTCTACCAGTCTGTAGTGGTCAGCGTCCTCTTCTATAGACTGTTGCAGTCATTCTACCAGTCTGTAGTGGCCAGCGTCCTCTTCTATAGACTGCTGCAGTCATTCTACCAGTCTGTAGTGGCCAGCGTCCTCTTCTATAGACTGCTGCAGTCATTCTACCAGTCCGTAGTGGCCAGCGTCCTCTTCTATCGACTGCTGCAGTCATTCTACCAGTCTGTAGTGGCCAGCGTCCTCTTCTATGCTGTGGCATGCTGGGGGGGCTACATCAACTCGAGGGATCACCAACAAACTGAACAAGCTGGTGAGGAAGGCTAGGTCCGTGGTGGGAGTCGAGCTGGTCGGACTAGAGGTGGTGGCAGAGAGGGGGATGAGAAGGAAGCTGGCTGCTATCCTGGAGAATCCCTCCCACCCTCTCTACGACGAGCTAGTCAAGATGAGAAGCACGTTCAGCCACAGACTCATACCCCCCCCCCGACACTCAACTAACCGCCTCGGCCAGTCCTTCATACCAGCGGCCATCAGGCTCCACAACAGTGGGCAGGGACTGCTGCCAGACATCCAACTAGAACTACTAAAAAGGACAATAACACTACCTTAGGCATACTGCACCTTATGTGAATACTGTATATTTCAGTTAGTTAGTTAATTATATTGATTTGTTATATTGTCTACACTGCTTGTTTTTACTACCTGTACCTCCCCTCCCCCATGCTGCTATGATGCCTGAAATAAAGGAATATCTTATCTCATCTTATCTCCCTGCAGAAGGTCATGCGACAAGATGATGAGATATGAACAGATGAAATGTGTTGAGAAACACACATGACTGAACCGGAAGTCAATAACAATCACGAGCTCACTTAGTGCTGAATGGATGGATGGAAATTAATATATATATATATATACTGTATATACAAGGCCAGATTAAGAATTCAGAGGCCCCTGGGCCAGATTCTTGTGGAGCCCCCCCCCCCCCCCCCCCCCCCCCCCCATGGAGACCTGTCTTTCCCTACACGGAACTGTCCTCATCTCCGGACATCCGGAGGGGCAAGATGAGCCCCTCCCGATTCCCATCACCATCCGAGTGGAGGAGGTGGAGGTGGTGGAGTCATATAACGCCCCCCCTCTACCTCAAAGAACTCATCACCCCTCACTCCTCCTCACAACATCTCCGCTCCGGCCAGGAAAACCTTCTCCAGCGCCCGATGACCAAACTCTGCACTATGGGAGATCAGGCTTTCTGCTCATCCGCTCCCAGTCTGTGGAACGCTCTCCCTGACCGCCTGAGAGCACCACAGACTGTGGAATGCTCTCCCTGACCGCCTGAGAGCACCACAGACTGTGGAATGCTCTCCCTGACCTCCTGAGAGCACCACAGACTGTGGAACGCTCTCCCTGACCGCCTGAGAGCACCACAGACTGTGGAATTCTCTCCCTGACCGCCTGAGAGCACCACAGACTGTGGATGCTTTCAAGAAGGGCCTCAAAACTCATCTTTTTAATAGAGCCTTTTGTTGATTTTTATCAATATTTTGTTTGCTCCACACATTTTTGTTATTTGACCAGTTTTATTTATTCTATGTTTCTCTTACTCTGTTACTACTGTTAGTGTTATTTTGACTCCCTGCTAGCTTTAGTCTTGCCTATTTTCTATTCTTTCTTCTTTTACTCTTGCTAGTGTTTATATTCTTTTAAAATGTAGCGCTTTGAGATTTGCTCCACAATTATAAAGCGCATTACAAATAAAATATATTATTATTATTATAAGTTCCTTGGGGTATACCTGAACAATAAACTGGACTGGTCGGACAACACAGAGGCCCTTTACAGGAAGGGACAGAGCAGGCTGTTCTTCCTGAGGAGACTCAGGTCCTTCAATGTTTGCAATAGACTGCTGCAGTCATTCTACCAGTCTGTAGTGGTCAGCGTACTCTTCTATAGACTGTTGCAGTCATTCTACCAGTCTGTAGTGGCCAGCGTCCTCTTCTATAGACTGCTGCAGTCATTCTACCAGTCTGTAGTGGCCAGCGTCCTCTTCTATAGACTGCTGCAGTCATTCTACCAGTCCGTAGTGGCCAGCTTCCTCTTCTATCGACTGCTGCAGTCATTCTACCAGTCTGTAGTGGCCAGCGTCCTCTTCTATGCTGTGGCATGCTGGGGGGGCTACATCAACTCGAGGGATCACCAACAAACTGAACAAGCTGGTGAGGAAGGCTAGGTCCATGGTGGGAGTCGAGCTGGTCGGACTAGAGGTGGTGGCAGAGAGGGGGATGAGAAGGAAGCTGGCTGCTATCCTGGAGAATCCCTCCCACCCTCTCTACGACGAGCTAGTCAAGATGAGAAGCACGTTCAGCCACAGACTCATACCCCCCCCCCGACACTCAACTAACCGCCTCGGCCAGTCCTTCATACCAGCGGCCATCAGGCTCCACAACAGTGGGCAGGGACTGCTGCCAGACATCCAACTAGAACTACTAAAAAGGACAATAACACTACCTTAGGCATACTGCACCTTATGTGAATACTGTATATTTCAGTTAGTTAGTTAATTATATTGATTTGTTATATTGTCTACACTGCTTGTTTTTACTACCTGTACCTCCCCTCCCCCATGCTGCTATGATGCCTGAAATAAAGGAATATCTTATCTCATCTTATCTCCCTGCAGAAGGTCATGCGACAAGATGATGAGATATGAACAGATGAAATGTGTTGAGAAACACACATGACTGAACCGGAAGTCAATAACAATCACGAGCTCACTTAGTGCTGAATGGATGGATGGAAATTAATATATATATATATATATATATACTGTATATACAAGGCCAGATTAAGAATTCAGAGGCCCCTGGGCCAGATTCTTGTGGAGCCCCCCCCCATGGAGACCTGTCTTTCCCTACACGGAACTGTCCTCATCTCCGGACATCCGGAGGGGCAAGATGAGCCCCTCCCGATTCCCATCACCATCCGAGTGGAGGAGGTGGAGGTGGTGGAGTCATATAACGCCCCCCCTCTACCTCAAAGAACTCATCACCCCTCACTCCTCCTCACAACATCTCCGCTCCGGCCAGGAAAACCTTCTCCAGCGCCCGATGACCAAACTCTGCACTATGGGAGATCAGGCTTTCTGCTCATCCGCTCCCAGTCTGTGGAACGCTCTCCCTGACCGCCTGAGAGCACCACAGACTGTGGAATGCTCTCCCTGACCGCCTGAGAACACCACAGACTCTGGAATGCTCTCCCTGACCTCCTGAGAGCACCACAGACTGTGGAACGCTCTCCCTGACCGCCTGAGAGCACCACAGACTGTGGAATTCTCTCCCTGACCGCCTGAGAGCACCACAGACTGTGGATGCTTTCAAGAAGGGCCTCAAAACTCATCTTTTTAATAGAGCCTTTTGTTGATTTTTATCAATATTTTGTTTGCTCCACACATTTTTGTTATTTGACCAGTTTTATTTATTCTATGTTTCTCTTACTCTGTTACTACTGTTAGTGTTATTTTGACTCCCTGCTAGCTTTAGTCTTGCCTATTTTCTATTCTTTCTTCTTTTACTCTGGCTAGTGTTTATATTCTTTTAAAATGTAGCGCTTTGAGATTTGCTCCACAATTATAAAGCGCATTACAAATAAAATATATTATTATTATTATAAGTTCCTTGGGGTATACCTGAACAATAAACTGGACTGGTCGGACAACACAGAGGCCCTCTACAGGAAGGGACAGAGCAGGCTGTTCTTCCTGAGGAGACTCAGGTCCTTCAATGTTTGCAATAGACTGCTGCAGTCATTCTACCAGTCTGTAGTGGTCAGCGTCCTCTTCTATAGACTGTTGCAGTCATTCTACCAGTCTGTAGTGGCCAGCGTCCTCTTCTATAGACTGCTGCAGTCATTCTACCAGTCTGTAGTGGCCAGCGTCCTCTTCTATAGACTGCTGCAGTCATTCTACCAGTCCGTAGTGGCCAGCTTCCTCTTCTATCGACTGCTGCAGTCATTCTACCAGTCTGTAGTGGCCAGCGTCCTCTTCTATGCTGTGGCATGCTGGGGGGGCTACATCAACTCGAGGGATCACCAACAAACTGAACAAGCTGGTGAGGAAGGCTAGGTCCGTGGTGGGAGTCGAGCTGGTCGGACTAGAGGTGGTGGCAGAGAGGGGGATGAGAAGGAAGCTGGCTGCTATCCTGGAGAATCCCTCCCACCCTCTCTACGACGAGCTAGTCAAGATGAGAAGCACGTTCAGCCACAGACTCATACCCCCCCCCGACACTCAACTAACCGCCTCGGCCAGTCCTTCATACCAGCGGCCATCAGGCTCCACAACAGTGGGCAGGGACTGCTGCCAGACATCCAACTAGAACTACTAAAAAGGACAATAACACTACCTTAGGCATACTGCACCTTATGTGAATACTGTATATTTCAGTTAGTTAGTTAATTATATTGATTTGTTATATTGTCTACACTGCTTGTTTTTACTACCTGTACCTCCCCTCCCCCATGCTGCTATGATGCCTGAAATAAAGGAATATCTTATCTCATCTTATCTCCCTGCAGAAGGTCATGCGACAAGATGATGAGATATGAACAGATGAAATGTGTGGAGAAACACACATGACTGAACCGGAAGTCAATAACAATCACGAGCTCACTTAGTGCTGAATGGATGGATGGAAATTAATATATATATATATATACTGTATATACAAGGCCAGATTAAGAATTCAGAGGCCCCTGGGCCAGATTCTTGTGGAGCCCCCCCCCCCCCCCCCCCCCCCCCCCCCCACATAGTGGCGTTTTTATGTCACTTAAAAAAAAAGGCTGGATCCGTAACATTGTCCAACCAATCCTCCTGGTTTTCATGTTCTAGCACCGCCGGCGGCGGGCTGTCATCATCGCAGTCTGCCTCAGAGTGGGGTCATTCGTGTTGGTGTTGGGGCTGGGCTGTGGAGATGCGGCGGCCGTATACGAACAGGTGGCAGCCACTGGTGGTGGTGGGCCAGCTGAACTAGAGTCTGCCGCTGCCTCTTCTCTGTTGCTAGCATCAATAATAATAACGTTAGCATTCTCGTCCTCTCTGCCCGCGGCGCCTGGCTCAGCCTCTTTAACGACGTTGCTGCTACTACTAGTGCTAGCCAGGGGGAGGGGGCTATCCTCCTCCAGGTCCTTACCTGACGGGGTGAAAAAAGTAGAGATAGTTGGTATGCTTTGCCGAAGTAACGCGCTCTTTCTGTCCCTTTCCTGTTTAGATTTTAACTTAGCAGCTCCGCTTTCCCACCGTTTAACTTTTGTATCCATGTTTTTTGAGTGTCATATGATCATACAGTACTACTCGAGTCTTAGCCTACTTGATCAACTTGCAAGTGCAATCCTCGCGATCAGTGGTCACCTGACCTGACAGTGACCCCTGGACCTGGACGTCAGTGTCACATAGACTCAACGTCTCTCACCCCTCATTATCAAACAATCAATCATATTTTTATTTGCAATACAATTTTTTTTATAAAAATAGATAGAGAAGAGATGAGATGATACTAGTAGTCACTATAGATGCTGTGAAAGTAAACGCTGGATGAGGATCTGATTATATATATATATTTTTTTGGTATCTCTTTTATTTTTTTTTACTAGTGTGTAGTGGAGGCCCCTAGTCGCGTTATTTCTAAACCTAGCCGCATTTCTGGCAAGACGCTCTCTGATTGTCCGACACCTGTTTCTACACTGGTTAAGCTTAGGCACTCTTTCGAAGTTGGTTAAGGTTAGAGTTTGTCTTAGGCTGGAGTTACACCTAGGCTGTTTTCGTTTTGTTTTTCAGGTGAGTTTCGCTTTCCAGAGCGCAACGCACGTGGCAGCCGAGTTAGACATTCGTTTTGCACCTTGAGAGCTTTCGTTTTGTCAGAACGAGGCTTGGTCGGACCACAACGGATCTCATTATTATTTCGGGCATTCATAACGTTATTTCACTGTACATTTTATTTTTTATTTTTATTTTTTTTTATCTTTTTCCCCCTTCATTTTCCTCCGATTTTCTCCCATCCCAATGTTAGTCGTTATGCCAATTCCCAATCCCCTTCCTGGTCACTGCGCACTTACCCCCCACAGTCGGTCTGGGAGAGTGGAGGCTATCACGTGCTTCCTCTGACACACGTCCAGCCAATCAACCGCTTCTTTTCACCTGGCAGCGCGGATTCTCATTGAGAGGGCGTAGCGTGTGGAAGGATCACACTATCCCACTCAAGTCCTATCCGCGCTTAGCAGGCGCCTCGACCGAACTGTAGGAGTCGCTGTTTACAACGACCCGGACCCACCCCGCCAGCTTCTCCCACCCTCTAATACTGCCAATTGTATTAGTGTGAACGGCCAGCCAAGCTGGTGACAACCCCGGAGCTGTGAGCTGGATTCGAACAGGCGAATCTAGCCGCTCCGGGGTTTGGTGACGAACGCAATCTCCGTTACGCCACCTGACCGCCCGCGACTGTACATTGTAACGTTAACACAGCCCAGCTGTCAACTGTACTTTGTAATGTTATGTTATTTCGGGCATTCATAACATTATTTTGCGCGACTGTACATTGTAACGTTAACACAGCCCAGCTGTCAACTGTACTTTGTAATGTTATGTTATTTCGGGCATTCATAACGTTATTTCGCGGGACTGTACATTGTAACGTTAACACAGCCCAGCTGTCAACTGTACTTTGTAACGTTATGTTATTTCAGGCATTCATAACGTTATTTCGCACGACTGTACATTGTAACGTTAACACAGCCCAGCTGTCAACTGTACTTTGTAACGTTATGTTATTTCGGGCATTCATAACGTTATTTCGCACGACTGTACATTGTAACGTTAACACAGCCCAGCTGTCAACTGTACTTTGTAATGCTATGTTATTTCGGGCATTCATAACGTTATTTCACGCGACTGTACATTGTAATGTTAACACAGCCCAGCTGTCAACTGTAGGTTACTTTGTAACTTTCTGGCGTTTTATTCATAACAAACATTGACGCGATTCCGCCAACACATATGTAATATTAATAGGTTAATAGAGATAGATAAATAAATAAACATAATCACGGTTATCTACCAACAACTGCATGTACTGTAGAAATTTATGTTTCAGTGCAGATAAAGGTACTGTACAAAATAACCTCTAAAACACTGCTAGAATACACAAGCAGTTAGGGTGCGCTGTGTTAATGTTACAATGTACACTCGCGCGAAATAACATTATGAATAAAACGCCCGAAATAACATAACGTTACAATGTACAGTTGACAGCTGGGCTGTGTTAACGTTACAATGTACAGTTTCTGACAGCTGGGCTCGCGAAATAACGTTATGGCATTATTCTCGGTGAGATACACGGTGCTGCGCGCGGGCTGCTCCTCGGCCGCTGCTCGGTGCTGCTCCCCGGGCTCGAGACAGACAGCCAGACAGGAGGCATATACATGGTGCTGCGCGCAGGCTGTAAATTACACTGCAGTCTGACAGTCTACTGCGCATGGGCGTTGAGCAAAAACGGCTCCGCGCAGATTACACGGCCACGTTGTCGCCGAGTTTTGGCGAGTATCCAAAACGAAAACACCTTCTCAGCGTTCCTGCTAGGGCAACGCGTTTTCCTGCCAAAACAGCATTTCTGTGTAACAGGGACAGCAAACGTATTCATTTAGCAACAAAACGAAAACAAAAACGCCCTGTGTAACCTAGGCCTTAGAGCGTGACGGCAAGTTCTTTCGACGGTTAAGCTTAGGCACTCTTTCGAAGTTGGTTAAGGTTAGAGTTTGTCTTAGAGCAGGGCGATAGAACACCAGCCCTGATTCTATACTCTAACCTTAACCAACTTCGAAAGACCGATGAAAGAAAGAGGCGTCACACGATTGGCGCTACCAGAAACGTCAGTGGCAAATCAGAGCGCAGAACGCGAACGCGGAACTGGAAATTTGTTGGTAAAAGTATTCAGGCGTCGGGGCTGGGATGTGGAGATGCAAGTTTTGACTTTTTATTGCTATTGCGGAAAACGGAAAAATACTCAAGATTAGCCACTTGCAGACGGCAGACGTACTGTATATTTTAGTTGATGAAATATTTTTGTTGACTAAATATTTTAGTTGATGAAATATGTTTTCATTTCAGTGTCACAGTATGACATCGATCTCCAAAATAAGAAAAAAATAAAAAATAAAATGTGGGGCCTCTAGTGACGAGGGGCCTCAAAAAAAAAGTTAAAAAAAAAAAAGTAAAGAAAAAAAATATATATATATTTGGGGCCTCTAGTGACGAGGGGCCTAACAAAAAAAAAATAATAATAATAATAAGTTGGGGCCTCTAGTGACGAGTGGCCTCCAAATAAAAAAAAATAAAGTAAAAAAAAATAAAAAATAAAATGATGTGGGGCCTCTAGTGACGAGGGGCCTCCAGAAGGCCTCTTGTGACGAGGGGCCTCCAAAAGGCCTCTTGTGACGAGGGGCCTCCAAAAGGCCTCTAGTGACGAGGGGCCTCCAAAAAAATTTAAAATTTAAGTTACATTTTTTTTTAAATGTTGGGGCCTCTAGTGACGAGGGGCCTCCAAAAAAAATAAAAAATAAAAAAAAATCTAACCTGTTAACATGGTCATTGTGTAGCTGCTCTAACCTGTTAACATGGTCACTGTGTGGCTGATCTAACCTGTTAACATGGCCACTGTGTAGCTGCTCTAACCTGTTAA
Source organism: Notolepis coatsorum (assembly GCF_963971535.1). Classification (NCBI taxonomy): domain Eukaryota; kingdom Metazoa; phylum Chordata; class Actinopteri; order Aulopiformes; family Paralepididae; genus Notolepis; species Notolepis coatsorum. Next base: position 129,314,690 of record NC_140168.1, read on the forward strand.
CATGGTCACTGTGTAGCAGCTCTAACCTGTTAACATGGTCACTGTGGCTGCGTTTACATGGACAGTTTATTCCCCTTTTCATTCGGAATTAACGTTAAATCCTATTTAAAGTTATCATGTAAACATCTGAAAATACTTAATTCCGAATGAAAATGGCCATTCCGAAATAAAATCCATTCCGATGTAAGTGGCCGGTTTATTCCGTTTATCATTCCGAATTAAAGCTTTTTCTGTCCATGTAAACGCTTTTTCGGAATTAGTTCCCCCCGGTCTTTCTGCGCATGATCGCGCATAGGCTACAGTACACATAGATGATCGCGAACAGGGGCACATATTGTTCCATAGCATACGCCTTCAGTTGATCATGACAAATCCTCTCTTACCTTGACGATTAAAAAGCCTCCATAATTTAGTAAATAAAGCTGTAGCCAGCCAGCTAGTATTGATGCTATACAAAATGCTATCCACAAAATAGCTACATAGCTAACCAACTAAATACAATGGTATCCTGAGGTAACGTTAGATACAACGTTTGCTAGTCGAAATGACTGGACACACACAGGGACAAGTTAAACATCAATCAATTAATTTATTCCAACAGGTAGTTTGATCTGCATGTGAGCCGCGGTCTTTCTCTCCTCTCCTTTGGAAACTAATGATGATACGTAACGTTAGCTAGAAAAAGCACAGAACCGGCCGGCAAAAGTCAAGCTGCTAGCAACAGACACTATAATACTTCCGTCGGGGGATTTCAAAATAAAAGAGCGACGTCTAAAAGCACCATAAATAGGTTTATTTTGTACATTATCTAACGTTAACACGAACCTAAACGAACTTTAGATTAGTTTAGGTTCGTGTAACGTTAGATATTGTAAAGAATAAACGTATTTACGGTGCTTTTAGACGTCGCTTTTATTTTGAAACCCCCCGCCCGGAAGTAAAAATGATGCTTATTTGTCTGCTTGTTATCAATGGGTTGCTACATACGGGGTACAATGTTACATAGGCTGTGCGTCGATGTTGCAGAAGCATAAAGGCCTGCAACACCTTTGCTTTGTCGATGTTGTGGTGCAGTTGCTTTGAAGTTGCTGTAGCATTTAGAGGCCTTTAACGTTAGCAGAATAGACACACCGAGAGTCTGGTTAATGTTGTTTGGTACGCTAGCACAGTAGCTGAGAATACCGGTCGCAGCTGTTTGTTTACTTCTGGTAAACGTAATGACGTTAACATCCTGTTTACGTTTACCCAATCAGAAGCCTTCCCAACCCCAAACCTTACGATGACTCGAAAACTCCCGATTAGACAGTGACTTTCATGTAAACACCTTGTCGGAATTAAGATTTGACATGTAAACTCGCATGATTTTTTTTTACATCCGAATGATTTGATTCCGAAGTTATAATTCGGAATTAAAAGTCACCATGTAACCGCAGCCTGTGTGGCTGATCTAACCTGTTAACATGGTCACAGTGTAGCTGCTCTAACCTGTTAACATGGTCACTGTGTAGCTGTTCTAACCTGTTAACATGGTCACTGTGTAGCTGCTCTAACCTGTTAACATGGTCATTGTGTAGCTGCTCTAACCTGTTAACATGGTCACTGTGTAGCTGCTCTAACCTGTTAACATGGTCATTGTGTAGCTGCTCTAACCTGTTAACATGGTCACTGTGTAGCTGCTCTAACCTGTTAACATGGTCACTGTGTAGCTGTTCTAACCTGTTAACATGGTCACTGTGTAGCTGCTCTAACCTGTTAACATGGTCATTGTGTAGCTGCTCTAACCTGTTAACATGGTCACTGTGTAGCTGCTCTAACCTGTTAACATGGTCACTGTGTAGCTGCTCTAACTTGTTAACATGGTCACTGTGTAGCTGCTCTAACCTGTTAACATGGTCACTGTGTAGCTGCTCTAACCTGTTAACATGGTCACTGTGTAGCTGCTCTAACTTGTTAACATGGTCACTGTGTAGCTGCTCTAACCTGTTAACATGGTCACTGTGTAGCTGTTTTAACCTGTTAACATGGTCACTGTGTAGCTGCTCTAACCTGTTAACATGGTCACTGTGTAGCTGCTCTAACCTGTTAACATGGTCACTGTGTAGCTGTTTTAACCTGTTAACATGGTCACTGTGTAGCTGCTCTAACCTGTTAACATGGTCACTGTGTAGCTGCTCTAACTTGTTAACATGGTCACTGTGTAGCTGCTCTAACCTGTTAACATGGTCACTGTGTAGCTGTTTTAACCTGTTAACATGGTCACTGTGTAGCTGCTCTAACCTGTTAACATGGTCACTGTGTAGCTGCTCTAACCTGTTAACATGGTCACTGTGTAGCTGTTTTAACCTGTTAACATGGTCACTGTGTAGCTGCTCTAACCTGTTAACATGGTCATTGTGTAGCTGCTCTAACCTGTTAACATGGTCACTGTGTGGCTGATCTAACCTGTTAACATGGTCACTGTGTGGTTGATCTAACCTGTTAACATGGTCACCGTGTAGCTGCTCTAACCTGTTAACATGGTCACTGTGAAGCTGCTCTAACCTGTTAACATGGTCACTGTGTAGCTGCTCTAACATGTTAACATGGTCACTGTGTAGCTGCTCTAACTTGTTAACATGATCACTGTGTAGCTGCTCTAACCTGTTAACATGGTCACTGTGTAGCTGCTCTAACCTGTTAACAGGGTCACTGTGTAGCTGTTTTAACCTGTTAACATGGTCACTGTGTAGCTGCTCTAACCTGTTAACATGGTCACTGTGTAGCAGCTCTAACCTGTTAACATGGTCACTGCTCTAACTGGTTAACATGGTCACTGTGTAGCTGCTCTAACCTGTTAACATGGTCACTGTGTAGCTGCTCTAACCTGTTAACATGGGCTGTGTGGCTATATATATATATATATATATTAGGGCTGTCAGTTTATCGCGTTAATTAGATTAATTAATTGCACAGCAACGTTTTTTTTTTTTTTTTTTTTTTTTTATAATAATATCTTTTTTTTATCTCATTCATTCCATAAGCATGTAGAATACACATTTACAGATTTTTTTTAATATGGTCCATTTGCATGTTCTTGGTATCTTTGGTATCTGATTCTAGGGACATCTTTGACTCTCAGGGAATGTATTCCCAGTGTCAGAAATACTGTGGGCTAGATCCACAAAGAATGGATTGTACGGTGCAAGTTGCACCCTTACTTACAATTCATTATGAATTGAAAATGGGGGACCCTGATGTAAACAAGACGAAAGTCTTTCTCTGGTCTGCATTCCCTTAACAATTGTGTGTATTGAGCCCTACTGTATTGTACCCATTCTGCAATCTGTTAATAACATTTTCATTCAATCAATCAATCTGCACGGTGATTGATTGAATGAACATTTTATTTTGAGTAAATTGTAATGAACCAAATGAGAATATCAATACATTTTTTTTTATCTTTGACTGTGAATAACACCATGCTCAAATTGACCAGACCTGAAAAATCTAAGCAAATTAATAGATGGAAGATGATTAAACAGAAGGTTTTGTAGATACAGTACTGAATTCTGCCATCCGGACACATGCAATTTGAAATATGATTATAGAATATAGAATATGAGGCATAAAATGGTAATGCAATTAAAATGCGATTAATTAGATTAATTAATTACAAATCCTGTAATTAATTAGATTAATTTTATTAATCGCCTGACAGCACTAATATATATATATATATATATATATATATATATATATATATATATATATATATATATATATATATATATATATATATATATATATATATATATATATATATATAAATTAAGGCTGTCAAATATATCGCGTTAATATCGCGTTAACTCCCGATTCTATTAATGCCACAAATTTTTTTAACTCAAGATTAACTAAAAAAAAAAAAAAAAAAAAATGTTTTACTAGACTTCACTCAGGTGTATTATTGATGCTCTCATTGATACTATGTTTGTTTCTGAAGTGTGTGTGTGTGTGTGTGTGTGTGTGTGTGTGTGTGTGTGTGTGTGTGTGTGTGTGTGTGTGTGTGTGTGTGTGTGTGTGTGTGTGTGTGTGTCTCGCCGGGATCACCACCTTATTGTGGTGAGGCACTTTGCGTGTCTCCATGACCCCTAGAGCTATGTCGGCGGGAGTCTCGCACTCCTGGCAGGGCCACCCAAGCCGAACAGGTCGAAGGGTAGAGGCCAGACTAAGAGTGATCCCAAAACACCTCAACGGCGGAGCAGGCGGAAGATGGTGGATGTGAGAACCACCACAACGGCTGCGAAGGCGGAGGAAGGGACCCCCATTGCCACATGGGTAAACCCGGGGTGGGTATAGTGGCTAGGGGAGTAAACCCTGAGGAAAAATCTGCCCTGGGGACGGGCACAGGCGGAGTCCAACAGACCGGACCACCGGCAGCCCCCTGCAACTCCTGCCAGACGAAGGTCGTCATGGGTTCTCTCATGCCACTGGAGGTTAATCTGCAAGGAGTGAAGATGGTGGGAGTGAGGACTGCACAGCCACACCCTCACCTTAATCCTTACCTATGTGCAAGCTTCTTGCCCATCCTCCCCCGCCCCCCCCCCCCCCCAAAAAAAAGTCCTGTGGCGTTGTGGAATGGCGGTAGGTACAGGCCAAGGATGTGGCTGGGGGTGTCTAGCCAAACCATGCACACAGGCGACAGTGGAGTGATGGTCGTTGAGACTGCGGGATGGAGCAGCGCATCGCTTCGGCAGCTTCCATTGTGACTGAGCAGCCCCACACTGCTCACCCCTGAGATGGGAAAGGACCTAGAAAAGGTGGTCCAAACATTGTCTGCTCTTCTACTCCGGGCGGTATACCGCAACCGTCGGAGCATCCCCTTTTGCGGTCGAAAAACTAAAATATTAAGAAATAAGCCTTTATGTATTGCTTCGTGGAATGTTCGCACACTGCTGGACCTGGCTGAAACACCTGACAGGCCACACCGCAGGACAGCACTCGTGGCCCTGGAACTCGCAAGGTATAACATCGACATTGCAGCTCTCAGCGAGACTAGACTACATGGAGAGGACTCCCTGACAGAGGTTGGTGCAGGATACACCTTCTTCTGGAAGGGGGTCCCTGAAGGCACTCGCCGCATCCATGGAGTAGGCTTCGCTGTGAAGTCCCAACTGCTGCAACGCATCCCAGAGTCCCCCATCGGTGTTAGCGAACGCTTAATGACATGGCGCATCCCCCTTGCAAAGGGACGCTTCGCCACTCTCCTTAGTGCTTATGCACCAACTTTAGATGCTGAGTTCAACATCAAAGAGGATTTCTACCGAGCCCTCGACTCAATATTACAGAAAACTCCAGCTACGGACAAGCTCATATTAATGGGAGACTTCAATGCTAGAGTGGGCACGGAGCACCTGGTATGGGACAGAGTTATTGGCCGACATGGAGTAGGGAAGATAAATGACAACGGGCTTCGGCTCCTCTCCCTCTGTGCAGAACACCACCTGGTCATAACCAACACCATCTTCCAGATGAAGAACAGGTTCAAAACTACCTGGCAGCACCCCCGCTCTAAACACTGGCATCTCCTGGACTATGTGATTGTACGCCAAAAAGACCGACAGGACGTCCTTACCACCCGAGTCATGCGTGGAGCCGAGTGTTGGACTGATCACCTCATGGTCAGATCCAAACTCCTCATGAGTATCCAACCCCGTGGACCGAGGGTAGCACCTAATAAGAAACTAAATTCTGCAGCACTGAATACCCCCACCTCAAAAAACCACCTCCGACAGCTCCTTGCTGAAAACCTCAATAAGATCCCGGAGGAATCAGCTGACTGGCCAGCTCTGCGCCAGGCTATCCACAGCGCAGCCTCTGAGGCACTTGGCCAGACGAGGAAACGACACCAGGACTGGTTTGATTGTAACTCAGCCAAGATACAGTCCCTGCTAAAAACCAAGCATGAAGCCCACAAAGCCCTCCTGTCCTGCCCTGGTTCTCCCACCCTGAAAGCTGCCTTTGCTGCAGCAAGAACAGCAACCCAGCGAGCCCTCCGGACTATGGAGGATGCCTGGTGGATACAGAAGGCGAAGGAGATCCAAAGCCTGGCAGACTGCCACAACATCCAGGGCTTTTACGATGCCATCAAAGCACTGCATGGCCCCAGGAAGCGGGCGACTGCTCCAGTTCGATCAGTCGACGGTTCTAAACTCTTTAAGGACCGACATGAGATCCTCACCCGCTGGGCAAACCACTTTGAGTCTTTACTCAATCACACCAACCCCACTGACCCACATATCCTGGATAATCTCCCAGACATGCCACCAGTCATGCACCTGGACACCCCACCACACTTCTCTGAGACCAGTCAAGCCATTGCGGGTCTAAAGAACAATAAAAGCCCTGGACCCGATGGCATCCCAGCAGAGGTTTTCAAACACGGAGGGTACCTCCTCACGCGCCGTCTGCACCTCCTGATCTGCAACATCTGGGAACATGAGACCCTCCCACAGGACTGGAAGGATGCAAACATTGTGGTCATCTACAAGCAGAAAGGGGACAGAGCAGTCTGCGGAAACAGCCGTGGAATCTCTCTCCTCTCCATCGCAGGGAAAGTGCTGGCGAAGATCATGCTGAACAGGCTGGTGGAAAACATCTCTGAAGCTGCGCTTCCGGAAACGCAATGTGGCTTTCGGAAGACCAGATCCACCACCGACATGGTCTTTGTCCTGAGGCAGCTGCTAGAGAAGAGCAGAGAGCATCGCAAGGATCTTTACATAGCCTTCATAGACCTAAGGAAAGCCTTCGACACCATCAGCCGTGAGCTGCTCTGGAAACTCCTCAACAAACTTGGGGTACCACCCAAGTTTCTCTCCATCCTTCAGCAGCTGCATGACGGGATGCAAGCCAGAGTCCAGACGGGTGAACTCCAGTCAGAATCCTTTAAGGTTAATGTTGGGGTGAAGCAGGGCTGTGTCTTGGCTCCGGTGCTCTTTAATCTCCTCCTCTCTGCCGTCACCTGCCTCTTCCGCCGAGCCATGGGACATGAAGACGGTGTCCATGTGGAATACCGCCTTGATGGTAGCCTCTTCAACATCCGCCGGCTCCAGGCACACACAAAGACAAAATCCTGCCAAGTATGTGAGCTACAGTACGCTGATGACTGTGCCATCTTAGCTCACAGTCCAGAGTCTATGCAGCATGCTCTCGACACCATATCCAGCCTGTACCAATCCTTCGGTCTCCAGGTCAACATACAAAAAACCGAAGTCATGTCCCAACTCACTTCCCGAACCTCTACACCTCCCAGTTTTCACATAAACGGTGTTCCACTCAAAACAGTGGATCATTTCACCTACCTCGGCTCCACTCTGTCCTCATGCTGCTCCCTTGACGCGGAGATACACACACGTATCAATAAAGCGGCATCATCCTTTGGACGCCTACGCAGCAGGGTTTTTGAAAACCGAAACCTGAAGATCAGCACCAAGGTTGCCGTTTACAACGCAGTATGTCTCTCCACTCTGCTCTATGGAGCAGAATCCTGGACCCCATACCGCCGGCACATCACCAACTTGGACGCTTTCCACATCCGTTGCCTCCAAAGGATCCTCGGCCTGACCTGGGAAGATCGAGTCCCCCACACAGACATCCTCAACAACACCAACTCAATCTGTATGGCCGCAGCTGTGGCCAAAAAACATCTTCGTTGGATAGGGCACACCATACGTATGCCTGACCACCGCCTGCCCCGCCAAGTCCTCTATGGCCAACTGAGAGGAGCAAAGCGGGCTGCTGGAGGCCAAAAGAGACGCTTTAAGGACTACACCAGGGACCTCCTAAAGTGTGCAAACATCACGCAGCTTGAAACTCTGGCACTCGACAGATCAGCCTGGCAAGTCACTTGTGCCACTGCAGTTTCCCAAATACACCAAACGAACCAAGACCGAAGATCTGAGAGGCGCACGCAACGACACCAGCGGGCGGCTGGCATCCCCCAGGTATCTGGCTTCCCTTGCGCCATCTGTGGACGGGTGTGCGGCTCAAGGATCGGACTCAACGCCCACGAGAAGTGGCACCAGCGGCAGTGTCGCTAACTCCCCTCCCCACCCCCCCCTCTCCCCATCCCTGGAGCAAGCGTCATCATCGAACACGATGGACAGCTAAGAGAGTGTGTGTGTGTGAGATATAGAGAGAGAGGGGGGTGAGAGAGATGAGGAAGGGGCAAAAGAGAAAAAGATCTGGGAGAGTGTGTGTGTGAGGGAGAGAGGGGTGTGTGTGATTAATCAGCCCTTGTGTGTGTGAATGTAACAAGTTCCTAACGTTTTCTTTCCCCTATTATTTCATGCACACTTTATTCATTGTTTTAAATTATTATTTTCTTTTAAGTTATTTTGTGCATCACTCTGTTTTGAATTTGATGCAAATTTGCAATGCATGAGGGTCATCCTTTTGTGTTAAATGGCTGCACAAAGCAAGCATTTGTTGACTCGCATGTTGATAAGAGTATTAAAACTTGGAACTTGAAAAAGATCTGTTTAAGGTAAAAAAAAAATGCGATTAATTTGCGATTAATCGCGAGTTAACTATGGACAATCATGCGATTAATCGAGTTAAATATTTTAATCGTTTGACAGCACTAATATAAATATATTAAAATAACCTGCCATGAGAAAGAGCACGGTTGTAAAATAATTCTCTGCCCCACGCTGATCCACGACTCCTGCGAACAGGTGGCAGCTGCGGACATCAATCAAGGTGTGTCGTGACTCGCGTCTGTGTGTCATCACCGCTGGTTTCCCAGCAATGGAGGGAAAATGAGGATAGAAAGAAAAGGTGAAAGAAATAATAAATAAGAAAAAGAAAGGGTATCAGACTTGTAGACATTATGCAGGAGAAAAATGGCCCAGAAAACAATTGATGTTTGTCAAACCCTGCCCTCTTTTCTACATTTACATTTAGTCATTTAGCTGACACTTTTATCCACAGTGACTTACAGATTGTCAACAAGTCAAGCAGGAGGGATACACCTCCGGCGGCTAAGTGGTGTTGTTCATCTAGCAGTGTCGAATATGTGCTACACTCTGTCCATAGTCGTATAGACATATTAGCGGTGTAGGTAGTACTAGTAGCATAGGCATAGTAGCATAGTACATAGTAGGTAGTAGTAAAGGCATAGTAGCATAGTACATAGTAGGTAGTAGTATAGGCATAGTACATAGTAGGTAATAGTAAAGGCATAGTAGCATAGTACATAGTAGGTAGTAGTATAGGCATAGTACATAGTAGGTAATAGTAAAGGCATAGTAGCATAGTACAGTACATAGTAGATTGTAGTGTAGATATAGTAGCATAGTACATAGTAGGTAGTAGTAAAGGCATAGTAGCATAGTACAGTACATAGTAGATTGTAGTGTAGACATAGTAGCATAGTACATAGTAGGTAGTAGTAAAGGCATAGTAGCATAGTACTTTACATAAATTGTAGTGTAGACATAGTAGCATAGTACATACAGTAATAGTAAAACACAGTGTAATATTCATGCTGCGGCCAGGGGTAGTAAGCCCCAAAGATGGACATGACAAGCGAGTGCAGAGACAACAGCACCAGAAGAAATACTATGACAGGTCAGCTAGACCGCTGCCCCCACTACATTGTGGTGAATCTGTCAGGCTACAAGAACATGGACGCTGGAGGCCAGCAGTAGTCATACAACCAGCCGACACTGCGCGGTCATACCACGTTCGCACCCAAGATGGACGCGAATACCGCCGCAACCGCAGGCACCTGAGGGACACAAAAGAGGAACACTTCCAGGACAGCGACGGTATGCCATGTCCAGAGAGCGTCGATCAACCGCCGGAGACCAACGACCCTGAACTGTCAGAGGACTCAGAAGAGAACTCAGCTTCATACTACACCAGATCCGGCCGAGCAGTGAAGCCTCGGGACATTTTAGACCTATAAATGTACAGGGTGCAGGCGGATCGCTGCCCTATTATAACACCATTTACCCCAATAAAAAAAAAAGGGGGGGTGGTGAAATGTAACAAAATATTAATGTATGCTGAAATGATGACTTACTATATGTGTTGAATCTATGACCTACTTACCTTGCTTAATTGTCGATATTTTCCCTTTTTGTTAGCAAGCTAATTCTACAAATAAGAACTGCATATGGTAAGAGTGTTGAGACACACGACCAAATAAGCCATGAATACATACCTTTTCACAGCTGAAGTATTCAAATATTAAAGCAGACTTTCCAGAATAAGAGGGCACACAATACGAACTGTAATACCTTGATACATGGATCTTTTATGTTTAACATATTAATCCTACCTGTTTACATTGCCTGGTCCTGACACAGGTAACGCACTTGTTATTGTTTACAAAGAAACTCTTACAGAGTATTGCACAACCTTTCTTTATTTCAATTTTGTTCATAGCTTATAAAGCTTTCTTTAAAAGAAGGATGATGTAATATTCATGCTTTGAATATATCATTTACTGTAATATTCATGCTTTGAATATATCATTTACGACAGGCGCGCCAGGCGCACCTTCCTATTATGTATACCTGACAAGGGGTCCTGACAGTCAGTTGGCTGCCAGCCGTGGATGGAGTTACACTCATGCTTAACGAGTACTTACCTTTGAATAAATATCTAAATGCAATCTCCTCGTCCTGAAGATTATTCTATATAAATCGAATACGACACACAGTAAGAACATTTCGTTTTTTTTTGTGCATCTTTAGTGCATCTTTAGTCGAAGATTGGACAGGTTTCAGGCCCTGACTGGTGGGAGTTGGTTCCACCGCTGTGGAGCGAGGACAGAGACCAGCCTTCTTCGCTTCGTTGACGCCCCAGGAGACAGAAGATGCAGTGTGTCGGGGTCTGTGATTGGAGACCTGGAGGCCAGAAGACGCAGTGTGTTGGGGCCTGTGATTGGAGGCCTGGTGGCCAGAAGATGCAGTGTGTCGGGCCTGTGATTGGAGGCCTGGTGGCCAGAAGATGCAGTGTGTCGGACCTGTGATTGGAGGCCAGAAGATGCAGTGTGTCAGGGCCTGTGATTGGAGGCCAGAAGATGCAGTGTGTCGGGGCCTGTGATTGGAGGCCAGAAGATGCAGTGTGTCGGGGCCTGTGATTGGAGGCCAGAAGATGCAGTGTGTCGGGGCCTGTGATTGGAGGCCTGGTGGCCAGAAGATGCAGTGTGTCGGGGCTTGTGATTGGAGGCCAGAAGATGCAGTGTGTCGGGGCCTCTGATTGGTCTCTGGTGGCCAGAAGATGCAGTGTGTCGGGCCTGTGATTGGAGGCCTGGTGGCCAGAAGATGCAGTGTGTCGGGCCTGTGATTTGAGGGTCTCTGGTGGCCAGAAGATGCAGTGTGTCAGGGCCTGTGATTGGAGGCCTGGTGGCCAGAAGATGCAGTGTGTCGGGCCTGTGATTGGAGGCCTGGTGGCCAGAAGATGCAGTGTGTCGGGCCTGTGATTTGAGGGTCTCTGGTGGCCAGAAGATGCAGTGTGTCAGGGCCTGTGATTGGAGGCCTGGTGGCCAGAAGATGCAGTGTGTCGGGCCTGTGATTTGAGGGTCTCTGGTGGCCAGAAGATGCAGTGTGTCAGGGCCTGTGATTGGAGGCCAGAAGATGCAGTGTGTCGGGGCCTGTGATTGGTCTCTGGTGGCCAGAAGATGCAGTGTGTCGGGGCCTGTGATTGGAGGCCAGAAGATTCTGTGTATAGGGGTCTGTGATTGGAGGGTCTCTGGTGGCCAGAAGATGCAGTGTGTCAGGGTCTGTGATTGGAGGGTCTCTGGTGGCCAGAAGATGCAGTGTGTCGGGGCCTGTGATTGGTCTCTGGTGGCCAGAAGATGCAGTGTGTCGGGGCCTGTGATTGGTCTCTGGTGGCCAGAAGATGCAGTGTGTCGGGCCTGTGATTGGTCTCTGGTGGCCAGAAGATGCAGTGTGTCGGGCCTGTGATTGGTCTCTGGTGGCCAGAAGATGCAGTGTGTCGGGGCCTGTGATTGGTCTCTGGTGGTCAGAAGATGCAGTGTGTCGGGGCCTGTGATTGGTCTCTGGTGGCCAGAAGATGCAGTGTGTCGGGCCTGTGATTGGAGGCCTGGTGGCCAGAAGATGCACTGTGTCGGGCCTGTGATTGGAGGCCTAGTGGCCAGAAGACGCACTGTGTCGGGCCTGTGATTGGAGGCCTGGTGGCCAGAAGACGCCATGCTGTATATCTTTACAGAGATTTTCTTTTTCCATTGGCCATTATCACACGGCAGCCACTTTGTTCTTATGTCATGCTCAGGTTGGGGTTCCTTTCCACCCTGTTCCCACTGGACACAACCTGAGCATGACACAAGGGCAAAAAAGGCGTGCTGTGTGTATTATGGTCAACATTACATGATGGCGAAGTCCAGCCCTGAAATACAGGAGTCTGAGAGACTGGTCATCAAAGGTTAAAAGTGAATGGACTGCATTTATATTTTATCTAAAGCGTTTAGCAACTTATGCCTCATATTCACGCACACATTCACACACCGATGGTGGAGGCAACCATACAAGATGCCAATCCGCTCATTGGGAGCAGTTCGGGGGTTAAGTCCTTGCTTGAGGACACTTCGACGCACTGCCGTGACGAGCTGGAAGGGAACCTTCCGATTACCTCCTGAGCCAGGGTCACCCCCTTAATCCAATGTTATGGTTACACAAGCATAGCAGGTCAAGTGTAATCCCACAACGTGCCCTCTTGGCTACTGAAAGTGTTGAAAACACTTCAAAAAGGGAATGTTGGGCTTAAAGGCTTATGTGCAGTTGTCCTCTCCCTGTCACTCTCTCTCCCTCTCTCTCTCTCCTTTTTTTTGTCACATTAGCAGCTGATTAGCCATTAGCAGCTGATGATGGAGGTACAATAGGTACAATAGCAGGCAAAGTCAAGTTCAGTCTGAATAAGCCTGCCTTCAACTTGAAAGACAGGAATGTCACCCACGTTTCCTTGTGGTAAACCTCATATTTTTATATTCAGAGGTAATTATATAGTTTACACTGTTTATTTTTCTCATATTCCATTCTAAAAGCTGTCGGGTCGTCTGACCCGTTCCTGGCCGGAATTAGTGGCATTTTCTCCATGGCTGTGCTAGTGTTAAGAGACAAAGTTTCTAAAAGAGAATAATATACATTTGAGGGGGAAGACACTGTACATTGGAGGGGGTTGAGTGGGGGGGGGGGGGGATTTGGACATTTACTGGGGCCAGTTTCGAATTGCAGCCTCCCGTAGGTGCTCTTTGAGAGCGGTTTTGAAGGTGGGTAGGGATTCACATTATTTCACGGCTGTGGGTAGGGCGTTCCACATTGTTGTGGCATAATTGCAAAACGTGTTTAGTCCCTTGTTTGAGCCGAATCCACAACACAGGAGGCAGAAGAATGTTCAACCCCGAAGGGCTTTTAATAATACATTGCAAACATTTATGAACACCAGTGTGGTGTGTGTGTGTGTGTGCATGTGTGTGTGTGCATGTTTGTGTGTGCGGTGTGTGTGTGCGTCTTGAGGCTGGTGGGTGGATAACCGTGACCAGTAGGAAGCGCAGGAGTGAAGCTGTGAAGACAACAGAGAGAAAAACTAAATAAGTCTCCACAGCACAAATGAGGGGAAGCACACAGAAAAAACACGATACAAAAACACGACAAAACATGAGACGTAAAAAAAAAACATGGAACGGGTGGATACACGAAAACACAACGGGAGTGAGGTTAACATAGAAACCACGAAAAACATATTCAGTCGAAGGAATATCAAAGATACTTGCCAGGCCATCTAAAAATGAAGATCTGACGCTAATGCATGGAGATCCTGGTCTCTTGTAGGGTGGTGTGGTGATTAGCAGGCAGGTGCGGAGTCTCCATCCATCAGTGTGATTATTCTCACCTGTGCCTCTTGCTCGTATAGTGCTCCGAAGTGCAGGGAGTGAATGGGACAGACCTGGGGTTAGAGACAGACACAGAGGTATGTGATGGAGACAGAGGGGATTGTGTAGGTGGAACCGTAACAGATACTCATGGGTTATTTTTCTTCACCAGACATGTTTGAGACATGTTGGCAGTTAGCTAATGAAGATGTTTCTTTCAGACTGAGATATCCACTTTCTGAAAAGAATGGGTGCTTTTACTCTGAAAATGATTGAATTACAACTCGCTGTGGATGTAGTCATTTGAGTATCTTCAGACCTTTCCTTTACAAAGAAGTGACCACGTGATTTTGGCTCCTCCTGACAGCATGCCGAAGTGTCCTTGAGCAAGACACTTAACCCCTAACCCTAGTCCAAATACAGTCCATTAAATGGTAATATATCCAAAACACGTATGTAATGTTTTGGATAACCTTCCACTGTGTTTCAACCAGTTTTTTTCCGTCTTATTCTAAATCAAATTATTAAATGAATCCATGGGTGACAGTAGACTGTAATTTTGCATTCAGGTAATGTAAGAGAGGTCATTTTAAACAACCTAATATTTAACTTTCGAAGCTTGGTAATGTATGCCAGGTTGTATTCAGACAAATTAGAGAGAGAGAGAGCGAGAGAGAGAGAGAGAGAGAGAGAGAGAGAGAGAGAGAGAGAGAGAGAGAGAGAGAGAGAGAGATAGACACACACACACACACACAGACGTTTCATGTTTGTTAATGAAACAACCGTTAATATATAAATGAAAAAGTGTCAAATAAATCAAAGTACCTTAATAACACCCCCTACTCTTACACCCACACACAGAGAAAGAAGATAGAGAGAAAGAAGATGGAGAGAGAGAGAAAGAGAGAGAGACAGAGAGAGAGAGAGAGAGGGACAGACCAAAGGAACTAGAGAAAGTCAGCGAGGTGAATGTGTCAACACATTAGCCACACATGGCGTTGCTTCCCCGACACTCACCTTAAATCTTTCATACGTTTCCTCCTCTTACACTCACGTTGAGTTATTTCAACTGTCTGTAATCCCACATGGGGCCTAGATATGAGCCATCGGTACGTAGAGCCACTCAGGGGCGGCGAGCGGCGACAGTGACTGCGAGGACGCGCACCAGTCCACCGCGGCCACCGCGAGACGTCAGTTCTGGAGGATGAGATTGAGAGAGACGCGCTGCGCGGCTGAAGCAGAGGTTGTTTTTTCTCTTCCAGTAAATACCAATATCTCTGATGCCCCTGAAGCCGCATTGTGAGGTTTTTGTAAAGGTCTCGTTCTATTCTCGGATCAGCCGCAGGTGCAGGGCGTGCTGCGCGGAGGGCATCGGAACCTAATCAAGCTTTTGTTCCGAAGTGAGTTTCATATAACGGCGTCCCGAAATCAGATTGCCCCGCGATCAGGTGGACGTCTCCCGGCGACGGCCCCCGAACCGGCCCTCTCCTCGTACATGGAGGAGGAGGAGGAGGAGGAGGAGGAGGAGGAGGAGGAGGAGGAGGAGGAGGAGGAGGAGGGCCGATGTGATGTGGCTGAGTCGCCCGGTGATGAATCCTGTTTGATTTAAACACTCCTGACGTGAAATACCCCCTCTGCTCTGCCACTCTGGACGAATGCGTTTCAACATCAGATGGGACTGTGCACTGAAAGTGCACTTTGAGGTTATCGTTCTGCAAAAGTATGTCTTCCTAAAACGTATCTTTTTTTTTATCTACTTTTTCTCCCCATTTTTAAAATTGTTCTCCCATCCCCAATTTCGCATTGTCCAATTCTACCCTCCCCTGTCTTGAACGTTGTTAGGCCATGCCTCCCACAAGCCGGCTGCAATGTGGATGAAGCCTTGCATCACGTGTCCCCTCCGGTACTCGAGGAGGCAGCCGTCGCATCTTTTCACCTGCACAGCGGGATCTCTCAGCGGCGAGAGTCTGCGTGGGAGGGACACGCCGCCCTCGTCGCTTCCTGATTCTACTCCGCAGGCGCACCAACCGACCTGTAGGAGTCGCTGTCCACAACGTCCGATCCCCACCCACCAGCTTCCCACCCCCTAATACTGCCAATTGTATTAGTATGAACGACCAGCCAAGCCGGAATCAACGCCGAGAGCTGGGCTCGAACCCAGCATCTCCTGCGTTGGTGGCGAGCGCCTTGCCCACTGCGCCACCTAGCCGCCCACCTAAAATGTATCTTATGAGTTTTCTTTTTATCGTCATCGTACAGCACAAAGTACTACAGTACAATGAAAAGATTTTGGCATCTGACCAAAGTGCAAAGGTAACAAACAGTAAAGTGCATACAGTGAGAAGGTTTCGGTGTGGTATGGAAGAGGAGACCCCACTTGCAGGTAACACGAGCAGAGAGAGAAGAAGCTGAGACAACGGATGAAAGTGAACAGGCTTTTACTAGCATTTGCAAACAGGATACACGATAAAACTGTTACAAACAAAAGCGAACTGCAAAACCCGGAAAACAATACACAGCAATGCTGGAAGAATAAGGACTAAATAGGAACGGACTCACGGGGAATACTTAGAGACAAAAAGGTGAGGACGTGACCAAAACCAACTGTGATAACAATACACTAAAACAGGGCAATGGTGCCTGTTGTGAAGGATCAGATTAAACCGAATATATATATTTATTTATGGATATATATTTAATAGTATTTGTATATCGTTTGATATCCCTTGTATATTCTTTGTACATATACACTGAATATCCCTTTAGTCTACTACAGCCCATAATAGTTCATTCTCTCATTGGACAAGAACCTGGCGCCAGCAGACAAGCCCCTTGAGTCAAGTTCAATAGTGCCGACGAACATGTCCCAACTAGCCCCGGTTCCGCGTAGGAATACGGCTACCGAAATACGAATGGTACTATTTGTTCACCGTGCATATAAATATGGCGCAAGTAAAGTAGAACTTTCTTTTAGTCCATTAGTCCTTTACCCTCCAACCTAGTAACAGACGTGAAGCCTCACCCACGACCCACGTGTGGTGCAGTATGGCCTATTTGGCCCCAGAATAGGCATTGAGACCTCGTGTAAATTCATAGCTGAATTGTCATAGTTTGGCACTGTACCGTCGAGTGGGACGTATTTCTATTAAGTTAATAATAGTCTATTATGTATGGTGCATCGTGCGGTATCGAGTTCTAAAGTGAGTAGCACCCCCATCGCCTCCTCGTGCTATCTAGAAGCTTAACCAGGCTGGGCAGACCACGTGTGGTGCTTGCATCCGAGGAGTTCTAGACGAGGACCGAGGGGGACCTGCACATTGGATTACCTACCCGGACGACTGCTGAGCCTATACGGCATGGAATATCTATTTGCTTTGGGTGCTTTGATTTGTGGAGCGGATAACAGCCAACGCCGGTGAGTGTTGGAATTACCCCCGAGAGGAGCCCAGGTGAGACGGCGCTCAACCCAGACCGAGGCCGCCTCGCTTCTCCTTCGTTGTGGACCTACAGCCTACAGCTACCGTCTACAAGAGGGCCCAAGTGTATTCATCTGTGGATCAAGATCCTGCGGGCACTGTGTTCTGTACCTGAATTCTCCCCAGGAATCGTTGGCCAGATGGGATGCAGCTGACGGCTCTCCAAACCCCCCCCCCCCCTACTGACTTACAACCAGCAGGACCCCTTTAGTATCCCGCTATAATCCTTAAGTACCATCGCTATAGTTCCCTAAAGAACCAGGTTGTATACTTGCTTCCTGCGTAACCAGAGATTGGACATTCAGTGTTGATTTGCCTACGAATACTCATTTGCCTTACAAGTGCATTCAAATCATAAATGTAATTAAGTGAATGTTGTATATACCTTTTGCTATATTAAACCTTCGACTGTTATATTTGTGTGGACCTGATTTCATGTGTGGGAAAGTGTTCATCATACTTAGATATCGTGTACTGTATGGCCAGAAGTTAAAGTACATCAAGCGGTAGTGGTTTAATGATACCATACTTATCAATACAGTCAGGGAATTGTACCCCTCAGTTACAATTGGTCCTTCGAGCCGGAGGGTAACTAGTGTAATATTAATATAGTGTTATTAATATTGAAATGGCCTATGATGAACACTCCACGAAACGGTCCTCCTAACGTAGAACGCCTGCGGCGCAGACGACAGACACCTCAGTACTTAGAGGATTACGCTGTCAGTCAACTACCTAGCCTTCTACAGACGGTAAACGCGGTAAAAGTAGAAAGTAAAATTATGTCTGACCTTAACGACCAGGTTACCCCGACCACAGAGGCCCTAGTGGGTTCTAATGTAACTGACCAAGCTCACGGTGGGGACCAGGAGGGAACAGACATGCCTTTACCCCCCGCCAATACCGAAGAAGTAGTCCCCGACCAGCTCCGGGAGGAAGACAACCCTCCAGAGGTGGAACCCTGCACGGAACAAGATGAGGAGAGCGCCGAGGAGATAGAGCTCCAGGACTCCCCAACGAGTACAGCCAGGAGCGGCTCACCTCTACAAGCGTCTTCCCCCAGCGAGGCGGAGAGGATGCTGTCACAGGCGTTCCTCGTCAGCCTGACAGCCTCTACCGAACGCGATCGACTCCAGGGTGAACGCGATCGACTTCAGGGTGAACGCGATCGACTCCAAACACAGCAACGGAGCGAAGAAGAGCACATACGCCTGGAGATGAGACGCCTTCAGACGGAAGAGAATATGGCAAGAGACCGGTCCGACACCCAGCACGCCGCTGACGGTGCCCAAAGAGAAGCAGAGCGCGACATCGCTCTCATCCAGCGCGAAGCCGAGCGCGACAGACTACAGGGCGAGCGCGACAGACTACAAGCGCAGCTAATGGAGCAGCTGATCACCAAGGCAACACCCTCTCCCTCCGCCAGGGGTTCAAGGGCCTCGTCGAGACAACAGTCAAGGGCAGCATCCCCTAACCGACCAAGCGACCCTGAACTTGACCACCAGAGAGAGCCTATACCCCCCGCAGACCCCCTTCCCCGACCGGTCCAAGCGAGACCCAGCTACAAGGAAGGAGCAGCATACACTGCGGAGAGGCTAAATAAACGACTACAGGATCTAGAGGACCTGACAGAAGAAGAAGAGGGAGAGGAGGAGAACCAAGCCCGACGACAGCACAGTACTCCACCGGACCAGGAGGTCCAGTACAGCCCAGGCTATACCCCCGCGGCGCTGCGCTACAGACCCCCGACTCTATTCACGGGTGAGCATGACGCACGACCAGCCCCGAGGAACAGCACCTGGACCAGCGGGCCATGGTACCCTGCCGGTACCAGCCCACAGAGAGGCGCAAGAGGAGACTCGCCTAGGAGGCCTCTCTCCCAACGCTCACCGATGTGCCAGCCATCCACGGCGCCATACATTGGCACACCGACGTTTCCAGACTTCACCCATGAGAATCGAGCACAGTACACGGAGCTCCGGATGTGCTTAGAGACAATGATGGTGGATGTTGTTGACGAATGCCACAAGTATGCAATATTACTGAAGCACCTGAAAGTACCCCGAGCGCACAATATAGCGCTAGCCTATGCCACCTCTACGACCCCATACACCGCGGCTCTAGCAGCGCTGGACCAGAGATATGGACGTATATGGGATTACGTAATCCAAGAGATAAGGCATATTGACCGCCTACCCCCAGCAACAGACAATCGCTCACTAGACGACCTGTCTATAAAAGTGCAGTCCCTGGTAGGGATGCTGGGAGCGCAACGAGAAAAGGGTATGCACGAGCTATACGCCAACTCTAACGTCGAGAGGATTTTAGAGAAGCTGCCGCCCGCCAGACAAGAGCGCTTTAGGCGGCAAAGAGACCACCGTGATCCTAACGGTCCCGAACCATCCCTCCTCGATTTAGCCGACTTCCTGACGAGAGAAGTCAGCAGCCTACGCTTGGATACATTCGTGCGGAGCACACCAAGCTCCAGAGAGGGACCTAGGAGAGTAAACGATGGAAGAAGATCAGTGACTGTCATGCACCAATCAGAATCAGTACCGAGCAGTAAGAACCACAGTACCCCCTCGAGAAAAGAGAAGTGGAAGATGGTGTGCCCGTACTGCGAGAAGGAACACTGGCTGTCACAATGTGACCTGTTCAAGAAGATGAATGCAGAAGAAGTGAGTCAATGGATAAAGTCCAACAGGCGCTGTTACCGATGTGCGCGCAGTCACATGGCAGCCGAGTGCCGCCTAAAGAAGAGGTGCAGTCGGTGTGACGGAGCCCACCTAGATGTCCTACACGACAGTAACAGAAGAAAGCCTGCACCTGCACCATCGAGCAGCACAAAGGCAAGTGTCATGTACATTGACCCCGCCAGCAGCAGCGGCGCCCAGGTGCTCTTAAAGGTAGTCCGTGTAACATTGAGCCACCAAGATAAAGTCATGGACACTTACGGCGTCCTTGATGACGGGTCAGAGAAGACCCTTCTCCTCGCATCCGCTGCGGCCCAGCTGGGACTGCGGGGGAGCGAAAACCAGATGACGATTCGGACAATAAGAAGAGATTTAAAGACGATAAAAGGCGAGAATGTCTCCTTCACTATCGCAGCAAGCGGGCAGCCAGAGAGACGGTATAGGATTACAAATGCTTTCACCAGCCAAGAAATAGGACTATCACAGTACACCTACCCCATCGCCAAACTGATGGATAAATATGTGCACCTGCGTCAACTACCTATCCCGCTCATAGACGGCGCCACCCCGACCCTGCTGATAGGCTCCGACCATGCAGACCTCATAGTCCCGATAGACCGGGTCCATACAGGACCCAGAGGCTGTCCTGCAGCAGTCGAGACCCGCCTAGGATGGACATTACAAGGCCCCCTCGCTAAATCTCTCAACCGAACAGCAGCCACTAGCTGCCTCCACTCCAGAGTGACAGAAGAAGACACCACTCTCCTGCAGCATGTCGAGAGGCTATGGACACTAGAGACAATGCCCTTTAAGAACGAAAAGAAAGACATTCGTTCTAAAGAAGACATTTACGCCATAAACCTCCTCGAGCAAGGGACAAAGAGAGTCACAGTCAGCGGAGTGATGAGATACGCAACTCCACTCCTGAGGCGAGAGGGAATGCCCACCTTTCACGCCACGAAAGAAGCTACGGAGCGGTATCTATTGAACACAGAGCGGCGCCTAGCCAAAGACCCCGCTCAAGAGAGTGTGTACCGCGCTGAGATTGAGAAGCTAATCACAGCGAGACACGTAATGAAGATTGACATTAAAGAGGCCGATCAGACGACCGAATCATGGTACGTGCCGCACCACAAGGTCCACCACAACGGCAAGGATCGCATTGTGTTTAACTGCAGCTACCAGATCGGATCCCAGAATCTGAATAAAGAGCTCTTGCCCGGCCCCACACTCGGCCCCTCTCTACTAGGCGTGCTACTACGCTTCCGCCAGGACAAGGTGGCTATCAGCGGCGATATCAAAGGGATGTTCCTGCAGGTGAGACTAGTGGAGGAAGATAAGCCCCTACTGCGGTTCCTATGGAGAGAGAGGATCGGAGATGAGCACCCAGCTATCTACCAATGGGAAGTCCTCCCCTTCGGAACCACATGCAGCCCGTGCTGTGCTACATTTGCACTGCAGAAACACGTCGCAGAGGACCCAGCAGCAGATGAAGAGGTCCGACACAGTGTGAAGAACAGTTTCTACGTGGACAACTGTTTACAAAGCGTTTCGACCCAAGAAGAAGCCGAGGCTCTCCTACTCAAGCTACGCGCCTCCCTGATCAAAGGCGGCTTTGATCTCAGGCAGTGGGCCAGCAGCGACCCGCAAGTATTGCGCAGCCTCTCCCCCGCGGACAAGGCAGCCAGTAGCGAGACCTGGATGGCGACCATCCCAGGAGAAGCCCAAGAAATGACACTAGGACTAGTCTGGCGCTTCAAAACAGACTCGCTCCACTATAGACACAAACCCCTGACCACGGAGCAGGGAAGGTCGACGGCGATACCGACCACCAGACGGAGTGTGTACAGAACACTCGCCAGACAATATGACCCGTTGGGATGTATTCTACCTTACACCACCAGGGCAAAGATGATTGTACGAGCACTATGGGACAAGGACCAGGGCTGGGACGACCCAATACCCGCACACCTTGCCTCCACATGGAGAGAGTGGGAGACGGAACTCCGCTCACTCCCAGGCGTCAACATACGCCGCAGCTACTTCCCACCCACAGTGAGGCCAGAGACATGCAAGATGGATCTACACGTCTTCAGCGACGCCTCCGAAGTAGCCTATGGATCTGTGGCCTACTTGCGTGCCCAAGAGAAGGGAGGAGAGATACACACCGCTTTCATCCTGGCTCGCTCAAGAATAGCCCCACGAAAGCAACAATCTATCTCGCGTCTAGAGCTCTGCGCAGCCCTAGCAGGAGCGCATCTAGCCACGTTAATCCAACGTGAACTCACCATCCCGGTGCAAAGAACAATCTTGTGGTCAGACTCTACGACAGTACTCACATGGATCAAGTCTGATTCATGCAGATACAAGGCCTTCGTGGGAGTCAGAGTCACAGAGATTCAAGAGTTAACAGAAGCAGCAAGCTGGCGGTATGTGGACACCAAACACAACCCAGCTGACGTCATCACCCGGGGAATGTCCCTAGATGACCTCACCCGTCACAACATCTACAGTGACGGACCAGAGTTCCTCAAGCTCCCGGAAGAAGAGTGGCCTACGCCCACCCCACAGGAGGCGAGTAAAGAGGAGGCTGAAAACAAGAAACCTATGTTTGTGGATTGAGCACAGTCGCCTCCACAGACCCCAACATAGATGATTGCCTCACCCTACAGAGTGCGCAGCTAAAGACATTCCTGTGGCACCACCCAGAGATTCAGCCCACCACTGACATTTCAGCAGCTGACTACGAAGAAGCAGAACTTCTTCTACTACAACGAGCCCAGAGAGACTCGTTCCCCGATGAGCTAGACTGTCTACAGGGAGGAAAGCCCGTCCCATCAGACAGCAGACTGCTCCACCTGGCACCCGAGAGTGACGCCCATAATCTCATCAGAGTGGGTGGTCGTCTGCGGAGAGCCCCCGACCTACCGGATGACGTTAAGTACCCGATAGTCTTGAACAGCCGACACAAGGTCACAGAGCTGATCATAAAGAAATACGACGAGGATGTGCACCACGCAGGAGCAGAGAGAGTCTTCGCGGAGATCAGACGTCGCTATTGGATACTTCAAGGGAGAGAAGCAGTGCGACGCTTCCAGCGAACCTGTCTAGACTGCCGAAAGTGGCGCGCGCAGCCCAGCATACCCCGGATGGCTGACCTACCTCCCTGTCGCCTCCGACTCGGCAACAAGCCCTTTCACTCCACAGGCATGGACTGTTTTGGCCCGTTGTATATAAAGAAAGGAAGAGGAACCGAGAAGCGGTGGGGTATTGTATTCAAATGCATGAACACCAGAGCGATACATATCGAACTCCTTCCAACCATGAGCACAGACTCATTCCTTATGGCCTTCCGAAGATTCACATCGCGGAAAGGAAAACCGTCTACATTGTTGTCTGATCACGGGACAAACTTCAAAGGCGGAGAAAGAGAGCTGAGAGAGAGCTTCCAAGCTATGGGCCCAGAACTTAAGACCCACCTCGCTCCATCCCAGATTGACTTCCAGTTTAATCCCCCGAACGCACCCCACTTCGGTGGAACCTGGGAACAAGAAGTACGTTCTATAAAGACAGCCCTGTAGGCCGTGCTTGGGGCCCAGACTGTGGCGGAAGAAGTCCTAATGACAGTCCTCACGGAGATCGAGGGAGTATTGAACTCCAAGCCCCTCGGTTACGTCTCAAGTGATGTAGCAGATGTCGACCCAGTCACCCCCAACACACTCTTGATGGGGCGGCTGGACCCCGCGCTACCCCAGACAATGTACAGGCCTGAAGAAGCGAACGGCCGAAGAATGTGGAGGTACAGTCAAGTACTGGCTGACAAGTTTTGGAATAGCTTCCTACTCCACTATCTACCGTCTCTACAGACCCGCCAGAAGTGGGTAAAAGAGAGAGACAATTTGACAGAAGGAACAGTCGTCATGATTATCGACCAGTCACTACCCAGAGCTATGTGGCCGGCTGGCCGCGTAAGCAAAGTGATCACCGGTGCCGATGGCAAGGTCCGAGCAGCTGAAGTGCTCGTCCAAGGGCGGACTTACACACGACCCGTGGCGAGGCTAATAGAACTGCCAAGACTCCCAGACACTATCGATGACGACCATGACCCCACGACTTTGTGAGTTGACTGACCCTTACAGCGGACCTTGAGTGGTAGACAGTGCGGTTAATCTGTCTCTGCTTAGCTAATTAGGTGGGACTAATTAGGGGGCGGCTGTTGTGAAGGATCAGATTAAACCGAATATATATATTTATTTATGGATATATATTTAATAGTATTTGTATATCGTTTGATATCCCTTGTATATTCTTTGTACATATACACTGAATATCCCTTTAGTCTACTACAGCCCATAATAGTTCATTCTCTCATTGGACAAGAACCTGGCGCCAGCAGACAAGCCCCTTGAGTCAAGTTCAATAGTGCCGACGAACATGTCCCAACTAGCCCCGGTTCCGCGTAGGAATACGGCTACCGAAATACGAATGGTACTATTTGTTCACCGTGCATATAAATATGGCGCAAGTAAAGTAGAACTTTCTTTTAGTCCATTAGTCCTTTACCCTCCAACCTAGTAACAGACGTGAAGCCTCACCCACGACCCACGTGTGGTGCAGTATGGCCTATTTGGCCCCAGAATAGGCATTGAGACCTCGTGTAAATTCATAGCTGAATTGTCATAGTTTGGCACTGTACCGTCGAGTGGGACGTATTTCTATTAAGTTAATAATAGTCTATTATGTATGGTGCATCGTGCGGTATCGAGTTCTAAAGTGAGTAGCACCCCCATCGCCTCCTCGTGCTATCTAGAAGCTTAACCAGGCTGGGCAGACCACGTGTGGTGCTTGCATCCGAGGAGTTCTAGACGAGGACCGAGGGGGACCTGCACATTGGATTACCTACCCGGACGACTGCTGAGCCTATACGGCATGGAATATCTATTTGCTTTGGGTGCTTTGATTTGTGGAGCGGATAACAGCCAACGCCGGTGAGTGTTGGAATTACCCCCGAGAGGAGCCCAGGTGAGACGGCGCTCAACCCAGACCGAGGCCGCCTCGCTTCTCCTTCGTTGTGGACCTACAGCCTACAGCTACCGTCTACAAGAGGGCCCAAGTGTATTCATCTGTGGATCAAGATCCTGCGGGCACTGTGTTCTGTACCTGAATTCTCCCCAGGAATCGTTGGCCAGATGGGATGCAGCTGATGGCTCTCCAAACCCCCCCCCCCCCCCCCCCCTACTGACTTACAACCAGCAGGACCCCTTTAGTATCCCGCTATAATCCTTAAGTACCATCGCTATAGTTCCCTAAAGAACCAGGTTGTATACTTGCTTCCTGCGTAACCAGAGATTGGACATTCAGTGTTGATTTGCCTACGAATACTCATTTGCCTTACAAGTGCATTCAAATCATAAATGTAATTAAGTGAATGTTGTATATACCTTTTGCTATATTAAACCTTCGACTGTTATATTTGTGTGGACCTGATTTCATATGTGGGAAAGTGTTCATCATACTTAGATATCGTGTACTGTATGGCCAGAAGTTAAAGTACATCAAGCGGTAGTGGTTTAATGATACCATACTTATCAATACAGTCAGGGAATTGTACCCCTCAGTTACAGTGCCAGTGTTCAGGGAGGAGAGGAGGGGGCTCAGCACACAGCCCTATGGGACGCCAGTGTTCAGGGTGAAGAGGGAGTAGAGGTGGGCGCTCAGCTCACAGCCCTGGTGGACGCCAGTGTTCAGGGTGAGGGTGGAGGAGGTGAGATTGTCTAACCTGTTCATTAGGAAGTAAAGTGTCCAGTTGCAGACAGAGGGGTTGATGTCCAGCGCCTTGGTTTTCACGAGGACACCACGTTTGGAGATGAGTTTGGAGGGGATGATGGTGTTGAATCCTGAGCTGAAGTCCATAAACAGCATTCTCCCATGCCATGGGTGTTGCTCTCATTCAGGTGGGAGAGGGAGGGATGTATAGGGGTTGGTCATCTTCAGGGAGAGCTGCCTTGGTGGGCGTCTCCTGGTTGTCCCTGTCAAATTGGGCATACAAATTATTGAGCTCATCAGGGAGGGAGGGGTCAGAGTTGTTGAAGTGCTCTTCAACCCTTAGCGTGTGGCTGTGCTTGGGCCACTTGATGCCTCTATTCAGGTTAGCACTGGCTGAACAGTAGCTGAACAGTGGCCTGGCTGAACAGTAGCCTGTCTGAACAGTAGCTGAACAGTAGCTGAACAGTAGCCTGTCTGAACAGTAGCTGAACAGTAGCCTGTCTGAACAGTAGCTGAACAGTAGCTGAACAGTAGCTGAACAGTAGCCTGTCTGAACAGTAGGCTGAACAGTAGCTGAACAGTAGCCTGGCCGAACAGTAGCTGAACAGTAGCTGAACAGTAGCTGAACAGTAGCCTGGCTGAACAGTAGCTGAACAGTAGCTGAACAGTAGCTGAACAGTAGCTGAACAGTAGCCTGGCTGAACAGTAGCTGAACAGTAGCTGAACAGTAGCCTGGCTGAACAGTAGCTGAACAGTAGCTGAACAGTGGCTGAACAGTAGCTGAACAGTGGCTGAACAGTAGCTGAACAGTAGCTGAACAGTAGCCTGGCTGAACAGTAAGCTTCCCCCTGGGGTCACTCTGCCCCTGAAAGCCCACAAACTCTCAGATCCAACATATGGCTGCACACCTCACCGTTTACAGTACATTTTCATTGTTTATTATGGCTCTTATTAAAATGGAGCCATGAAAACGGCTTTCCCTGGACCCTCTGGATCTCAGTGCCTCGCTTCAGCGCCTGCACGTGGGTCGGCCCGGGTGGTATGGGTCTCATATATATGTTTACATTTCAGTGTTGTAGTACTCAAGTTCGAGTCCTAGACTGATTTTCAGGACTCGTGACTCGACTTGGACTCGAGCATTGACTCGGAAGGTGCAGACGAGGACTCGGACTTGTTAATTGATAAATACAGTTGTTATTATAAAAACAGTTTTGTAATAGGCCCTAATCATTTGGCATAAGATATTGATGGCTATATATTAATACCGTAACATTATTTAATTTCGGTGGTGACCGCTATGTAATTTATGTTTAATGTAGACCTTTTTGTATGTCAGCTCTTTGACTGACAGAGTGGACTGGACACAACCTTGCAGGAACAAGTTGCAGTCACAAGCTGATGACATGTAATTTGCATAAATTAGGAATAGTAGCGGTCCTAGTATGCTTCCTTGTGGAACACCACAGCTCACTGTGAGGGGGGGGGGGGGGGGGGGTAGTGTACCGTTTACCTGCACCATCTGTAGGATTGCATCCAGCTCACTGATAGACTATCAAAACAAATTGCTTTTAGCTTGTCAATCAGAATGGTGTGATTGATAGTGTCGAAGGCCTTTTGTAGGTCCAGCATGACCATGCCGCAGTATTTGCCCGCGTCCACCTCTTGTTTGATGTGGTCGTTCAAATAGAGAAGGCATGTGTTAGTGGAGTGGGATGTTCTGAAGCCAGATTGGAATTCGTAGATTTGCTTCTTTCCGCAAGGTACTCTTCGACCTGTTCGTAGACAATTTTCTCCATGACTTTCAAGATGGAGGTAAGAATAGAAACAGGGCGGTAGTTGCCTGGGTCTAATTTGCTGCCCTTTTTGTGCAGGGGGGTCACTCTCGCAATTTTGAAGTCCTTGGGGACGTGTCCCTGTTTTATGGAGAGGTTTATTATGTGGGTGATGACTGGGGTGATTCAGTTTTTTGAGCACCTCATCTGTTGTTACCATTTTGAGTTTGAAGTCGTCTTTGCGGCCCGCTGTACAACAGGTCAGCAGGAAGGGTACAACTCTGGCAGGGTAAGTATTGTTCCTCAAACACTGTTGAACTTGAGTGCTACAGTCTTGAGTGCATAGTAGTAAAGACATATTAGCATAGCAGGTAGTAATATAGGCAAGGTAGATTACTTAGTAGCAAAGTGCATACTATAAAAGAAGTAAAAGTAGGAGCACTACATGCATCAGAGCACTAGTAATTTCCTGAATTTCCCCAAGGAGATCAATAAAGGAATATCTTATCTTATTTAATTTAAATGTAGGATGATGTAAGATAAAAAAAAAAAAAATTAAAAGAAGTAATAAATCAAATAAAAATGGAATAACATAAGTAAAGAATATAACAATATATACATAATATACATAATATTATATGAACATGTGGATTTGTGTGTAACAGTAAAAGTGACGAGTGTATAAAGTGTTGCATGAATGGGATGAGATACGGGATAACGGAATGAGATGAATAAAATATAAAGTTCATGGAGGATCGATGGTTCTCTAACGATTCATTTAAAGCACGACGTCTTCTGGCGAGGATAAACCTGAGAACATGATGGCATCCGAGAAACAAGAGGTGCAACAATGATGAATAATAATAAAATGAGTATAATGATAACCACAACAAATAATGTGTTGTAACAAATACTTTTGGCGGGTCCAATTTTCAATGGCAAAATTGGACAGGAAACAAATTAGCTGAAATTGCACCTATTGTGTACTCTCACTCATAATGCCAAGGTGATGCTTTATATTTTCTTTGAAGGGATTGGACAAGGGATTGAACACAAATACCAGATACTCAACTAAGTATTTTCTACTCAAGTATTGTGTCAAGTACAATTTTGAGGTACTTTTACTTTACTTGAGTATTTCCATTTTAGGGAACGTTGTACTTGAAGGGAATTCCTCCCACCCGAGTCCTTGGATTGATATTAGTATGGACCAGCTGACAGATATTCAAGCGACAAAGTTGTATTCAAACGGAGTCTTTATTGTCGATCACAAGAACACACAGAAAAGAGAATTCCGTCCAGCCCTTCCACGGGGCTCAGTCTCTCTTTCAGAATGAAGACACACATGACATATTTATACCCTCATGGACAAAGGAAGAGAAGGGAGGGGTGCATGTGCGTGTGTGTGTGTGTGCCTGTGCGTGTGTGTGTGTGTGTGTGTGTGTGTGTGTGTGTGTGTGTGTGTGTGTGTGTGTGTGTGTGTGTGTGTGTGTGTGTGTGTGTGTGTGTGTGTGTGTGTGTGTGTGTGTGTGTGTGTGTGTGTGTCACAGAGACGATATACCAAACAGGATGTACGGGGGGCGCTGTGTGTGTGTGTGTGTGTGTGTGTGTGTGTGTGTGTGTGTGTGTGTGTGTGTGTGTGTGTGTGTGTGTGTGTGTGTGTGTGTGTGTGTGTGTGTGTGGAGGGAGACACAGCCACGGCCCCAACAAATCACGAGGGATGCAGCAACAGGGTCATCAGGTCACTCAAGAGGCATGGGGGAAAGATGGATGAGGCCAGCCAGATGTAAACGGAGACACAGCGGCGCCACAGCATGGGTGCAGCCCGCACATTGTGGGGAGACAATAGGTGCACAGATATATAAGATATTGACATCAAATATTACTAGATCAATGAACTAAACCTATCAACTTTTACTCCACTACATTTATCTAGTGTTACTTTGAAGAAAAATATTTTGCATAGAAAATATGTCAAAACTTATGAAGATAATGTTTTTTCTAATCGGAAGCAGCATAACTGGACCGCAAACCAATTTAACACAAGCTTTAACACATCAAGTGCTAGTCAGCAGGGGGCACTGTGGGCCGTCAGTGCCAGTGCTATGTTCAATGGGGAGATTTATGAATCATTCTGAAATAAACGCTAGAATATCGGTATTATGTTTCATCATGCATGCACGAAAGCGGGGGATGAAAAGCCAACGGCATGCACGCAAACACACACGCACGAAAAGAACATCGGATCAACGCAAAATTGGTAACACAGGGTCCTTACCTCGTCTATGATGTACTGCAAAAAGAATAATCCAATTATCTGATCGCCATTCCAAATATTGATTGCGTCGTGTGTCCAACGTTTATCCACCAAAACACATGAATCCACGGTGCTCCAGTGTCCCCAATCCGTGTGTTATAACGTTACTCATGCCCAAGAAGGAAAACCCGAACCGGACTTCTTAGATCGATGCACAGCCCAAGCCAGAGGGATTCCAATGATGTGCAATACCGGCTGCAAGGCGTTAGGTGGCGGCAGTGTTGGGAAAGTTCACTTTCTAAATGAACTAGTTCAGTTCACAGTTCACAATTTTTTAAATGAACTACATATGAAGCCTTTAGTTTTCATGGACGCTTTGCCGCGACGCGCGCACGGTGATATCACGTTGTTGGAATTAATTAGGAACCCAGGCTGCTGTTCTGTTTTATGAAAGTCGACCGGCGGCGGTCTATTGACTTCCTCATTCATCACTGTGCCTTTGTGTCGATAACAGACGAGCCACTGTCAACGTTGGGACGGCGCGATACTGAGAGAGACTTTATTGTAAATTTAAAATATGCTGGTAAAGTGGGGAGGGAGATTGTTCATTCAAGTAAACTATAATACAGTATTATATGGCCACCAGACATATTCTCTCCGTGAAATTGCATTTATCCGTCGCGCAAAAAGCTGTTTTCTTTTACTTTGAAAAATTGTCACTTCCGCCTCAGTATTGAGCGTTGGTAAGCTAGCGAACATTGCATTCCTTATTCATTTCAGTAACGTTATGTTTTCAAAGAATTAAGGACATGTCAACAACAGGGTGGATCTGGAATGCAACTGGATTATGCATTGAAACTACGATGGCTTTGTTATTACACAGACGACGAACGAGGTAACGTAACGTTTACTCCAGGGACAATGATGGAAATAATGAATGAATGAATGAAATAACTTTATTTAACAGATTGCACGGAATGTTTGTGTCATTATACTTATTTCAGTATGGCTGCCTGTAACCATTGATGACCACTTTCAAAAGAAAATGTCTGTGCAGTGATAGAGTAGCCTAGGTAAAACACTAGAAAAGCATGACATTACAATTATACTGTGACTTGTTTACAAGATCCAGTAATAAGACACAAAATTATTATTATTTTGTTGATATATTTGTCATATATCATTTGTCATATAGCAACTATTATGAATTGAAAATGGGGGACCCTGATGTAAACAAGACGAAAGTCTTTCTCTGGTCTGCATCCCCTTAACAATTGTGTGTATTGAGCTGTACTGTACTGTACCCATTCTACAATCTGTTAATAAAGTTTTCAATCAATCAAATTATCTTTATTCATTGCCTATACATTTTTTTTACAGACAGTCAAGTCAAGAGTTTTATTTGTCACGGCATACAAGTATACAATGAAATGCGGGTGGTCTTGCCCGCAACGATGTGCAATACAGTAGTGTACAACATATAATAGAACATTGTGCAATAAACAGGTAACATAGTAGGGCATATCGGTATTTGTACATAAGTTATTTACAGAGCATGGAGGACATGCTGGAAGAAAGAGAACTACACAAACATTCAGTGCAATTTAGAAATATAGAGTATATAATATACGTTTAATTAAAATATGTCCACTATAAACATTTACACATTGAATAATCAATTAATAAACAAACAGTTCAATGATACTATGTACTTTATCTTTACAGGAGCATGTGGACCATTCCACGTCCCTGTAGTTGGTGACAACATACTGTGGCGGTTGGCAACCAATCTCTCACCTGTTTGGTGTTGGCATGTCCACTGCCTGTCTCATTACCCAAGAGGTTGTGACAGCCATAAACCAGGTCATGCAACGTCAATACATCAAGACCCCATCTGATGCGGAGCTAAGGGTGATCGTCCAGGGCTACAGACATAAATGGGGGTTCCCCCAGGTTGCAGGGGCAATAGACGGGACCCACATTGGCATCCTGGCACCAGCTGATGACCCTGCAGATTACTACAACAGGATAGGATTCTACTCGGTCCTGATGCAGGGTGTAGTGGGGTGTTGGACAGGCTGGCGAGACAGAGAACCCCTATCAGGCCAACCATGGTCGCCACATCAGAGATGCACTGTGTGCCCATTTCACACAATTAGTAGCATTTGTTCTTCTTGTTGTAAAATATTCATACCATACCATTTTTCTGTTTGATATCTCAATGTTTTGTAATAAAAAAAATTATTCTGATTGGACAATAGATAACAATTATTTGCATCTTTATTGTAACAAATGTATGAACAGTCAGCAATAGATGTCAAATGATTTACAGTAATATCAAGTAACAAGTGACTTATATCTCGACCGTTAGCCAATGGAAATGCATCTTCAGAAATAGGATCAGAGAAACAAGACTGACACAAAACCAAATAGGGAACAGGTATTGGTCAGCTAGGTAAGATTGGATTACAACTGAGCTCAACATGATTAGAACACAGACTCAGAATTTGTATATTTACAGTTGAATCACCTGTACATTGTATATTACTGTTGCACTTTACTGCTACATTTGCACTCTGGTTGGATGCCAAACCTCTTTTCATTGTACTGTACTTGTGCTGTATAATGACAATACATTTTAATCTAATCTAATCTAATCTATAGACAAGGTTTAATAAGGTGCAAGGTTCAAAGTAATCAATTATTAGTATCAATTTATTGTTACGATACGATACGTGGTGGTAGAACCCAAGGCAGCAGGAAGAATAAGCAGGGAGATGAGGCAGGAGTCGATGATCACAATTCAGAGTGTTTACTCAAAAGTACATATGAGTACAACAATAGGCACAGTCGTGCTGACACTGACTATAAACCAAACCTAACCAGAAAACGGACATAACACAAGAAATCAAAGATGACAAAAGAGAAACTAATATACACTTACTTTTGGACAGAGCAACACTAATAGGACGAAAGTTTGATACATTACATACAGCACAGGAACAACGACGAATGATACAGACAGCACAGGACCAGGGCCCCGTTCCCTGTACCTGGCTAACTGAGTTAGCCGGATAATTTTCAGCATAGCTTGACTTAAGCCGGACCTTTCCGTTCCCCGAAGTCGGATTTTCTAAATCACCATGGTAACAGATCAGAAAGTTTGAACCTGGTCCGGAGCAGGGTTAAGTTCAGTTAGCTGGATGAACCATGGCCACGCCCTCGCAAAGAAATGCCAGCTCGCTTCCTGAAATATTTCTCACAGTCTAGATCCCATTATACCATTCTAAATTATGTTTTTGTGCTTCGTTTTCCATGAGGGGGCTTTTGAAATGTATAATAATAGAACTAAATGCTGATAATAAATCATATTCAGCCTATAGATTTACTTTGTCCTAAATAAAATAATGCACGTCATATACGGCGCTCGGAGTCGCGATACACGCTGCATGTGGTTATTTTAATAACGGCGCATTGCAAATGTGAATCCCGCAGGGATATTTTTAATGAATGAAACCTATCAGCCGTTTGGCTCTGATTAGTTTCATATATTCTCCGCTGTAGATTTGCTTAACAGAGCGCCCGGATTGTGTTTCATTCAAGCATAAAATTGAAGTGTCTATGCGTGGATTGTGGTTTTTGTGGATTATGAATTACGAGGAATCTGAGGATTGTTGAATTGTATCATCACTCACACGTTATTGTGATATTGTAACTGGGATTAAAATGTCTGATGAGATGCGCTGTTTGACGGATTTGAGCAATTGAATGAGCCGTTGACGTCACATTAATGCATTTGAGAATAAAGAGATAAAACTTCATTCAAAAGAAAAATATTTCGAAACACGGGTCTCTTGTCCATTGACGGATACACAATGGATATATCCCATCTGGCACAGTGGTGCAACGGCTAGTGCTCACTCCTGTCAAGCGGACGACCCTAGTTTGAAACCCCGCGTTTCCAATATAATTTTTTTGGAATATAATATTAATGAATATACGCAAAAGTAGCCTAGTTTTAAGTAAAAATATTATAAATCTACATGTATTGAGGATGTCATTATTTATATAGCTCTCAAAGTGCACCAAATTGAAGCATTTACATTGCAAAAAGAAAAACAAAAAATAGAAAAAGGGGGGATTCGAACGCGGCTCGTCCGCGTGAAAGGCATAAGGACCAACCATCACACCATGGTGGCAGATGAATAAAACATCCACCATACATCCATCAATGGATAAGAGAGCCGTATCCTTATTCTGAAAGAGTTGAACTAATTATTTTCGCTAGCAAGATCTCATTTGATTATTCAATCCATAAGCCTACTGCCAGCAGGCACATTTAAGGGGAGACACTGCAGGTGAATAGGGTAAAAAAATTAACTAATAGATATCACAATGAAACTTCCCCAGTTGATTAGTTATATTAAGACAAGACATTTTTGTATTACAAGTTTTCTGAAATTGTATGTTTAAATATGCAAATGAGGCATGATCTACTTAAATATGCACTAATTTGCATATAATTCCAGGACAGAAATCTGAACATTGGATAAAGCCATTTTCAAAATTATAGTTTCATTTTGTTGACATATTAGAGCCAAAGGTTATTACAGAGGGGATTTTGGATATCTCTTTTTATCACTCCATAAATCAGAAAATACTCCATTCAGTCAATTTTTATGGTAAAATTCCATATTTCGCCATGTTTTTAGGAATAAAATGTGATATAAATCAGGGTATGAAGGCGATATCAACAAACCCTTCTGTAAATACCTTCAGAACATAGATATGAATAGAACTGGAAGGTTTGGTGTATGTGAGTGCTACTGAAGTGGAGATTTCTGGCTCAGAGTATGAGGAAAAACTCTTAAAACTCATTTTTGGGAAAACGCCTTCAAAGTTATGTATTGTAAAATGCCATACTTTTTTTTTTTAAACAGATATTTACAAACACAATACCTAATCAAACCATTAGTAATAGACAACCTAAACACATGCCTGATAACTGAATAATAATAATAATGATGTTATTGAACTGAACAGAACTACACACAGGCTACAAACAATGTAGTACAGTGTAGTACCCCCTAATAGGCAAAAAATATTTGAATAGATATCACTATGAAACTTTCCCAATTTGTTATGTACATATAAACTAAGAAAAAATATATTGCAAGTTTTCTGAAATTTATGTTTATATATGCAAATGAGGCACTTCCCCATTAAATATGTGCACATTTATGGATGCAATAAGGCAAAATGATGTAAAATAAACAACTAAATGTGTGTTATTGACGTTTTATTGTCACTAGTTTCATAGAAGACATGTTTAGGAAACAAAATATAACAAAATCTCAAAATCAACAAAAAAAGTATATTTGACAGTGCAAAGTATATTCTGCAGTGTCTCGCCTTAAAGAAATATAATCTGATTGATTGGGGTAATGAGGGACTTAAAATTTGCCTATAGATGCATTTAACTTGTCGGCGAGGCTATTGAGCCATACTGCATTGTACCCATTCTGCAATCTGTTAATAAAGTTTTAAATCAATCAATCAATCAATGCCGTTAGAAAATCAGGATTTCTGCGATCGACGCCTGCTGTCTTTTCAGCTGAAGCGGCCGCGCGCAATTATCTCAAGTCTCAAGTCTGGTTCAAATGAACGAGACTGAATCAGCGTTCGAGGAACAGGAAAATCCCGGATTCAAACATCGGGTTAATTGAATCTGGATAATGGGACTCATGATCGACTTAGTTGAACCAGGTACGGGGAATAGGGCCCAGGTAACATGAAGGAATGTCTCCACACCCAGGTGAGGGCAAGCCACACATAAATAGCAACCCTAATTACTAATTGCCCCCAGCTGGGGGGAGACACAGGACAGAGCAAAACAACACACTACCAAATAATCAATACGCCCAACAACACTACACAGGGAAACCAATTTACACCAGGGTGGCGAAGTTCAACAACAACAACATACACTGTGACATCCCATTAATCATTCCATTAATTACAGTAAGCAAGTGAGTGATGACATGTATTAACAGTGTCTGAACCAACTGGTTCGTCTGGCCACAAGAGGGAGGTAAAGATAAAGATAAAGATAAAGAGGGAGGTAGAGGAGGTAGTAGACCAATGTTAGGAGGTAGGGGACCAGGTAGGCGACCATTGTCAGGAGGGAGGAAATGTTCACTGTTATTCATATAACCGGACCCGCAAGGCCCGGCCCTGGGAACGTTAAATTTATTTGTCTAAAGATGATCCATGATCCTTTTTGATGACTGCTATGGTCCAAGTGTGAGTAGCACGGTCCTCATCTGAACAGGTTTAGAGTGTGAACTCTCTCAAATGGCAACGATAAATACTAGGTGCTGGACAATTAGCATTTCAATGGTGTGTGTGTGTGGGGGTTGCAGCGCATTCCAATGTTCCCAGCAGCGTGTCAAAGTGTCCTTGAGCAAGACGCTTAACCCCCAATTGCTCCTGATGAGCAGGTTGGCACCTCTGCTGTCTGTGAGTGAATGTGAGGTATAAGTTAGTATAAGAGGTGGGTTCTAGGGGTAAGGTCAAGTAGAAGTCTGACCAGTTTGTTTTGTGATGTTTGTAATCTTGTTTTTAGCGCCTTTGAGGTGCTTTGGTACCATGAGGTGCAAGCATAGTCATAGTACAAATATACAGCACTGTTTAGGGGGGCTCTCTCGCATATAGTAATAATAGAGTATATACATTTGAGGGGGAATAAACTGTACATATACAGCACTGTTTGTGATACAAAAATAGTAGAGTACATTAACCTGGCACACAACATACTTGTTCACATGTCATTTTTCTTTCACTCTAAAGTACAGTTTATTCCCCCTCAAATGTATATACTCTATTATTACTATATACTATTTTTGTATCACAAACAGTGCTGTATATTTGTAGACCTCTTCCAATGTACAGTTTATATGTCTGAGGAGAAGACTGGTACTCATCATCTTCGTCTCCACAAAGTAGGCTACTGGGGGGTCTACTGTATGTGAGACATATTTCCTTTAGAGTGAAAGAAAAATGACATGTGAACAAGTATGTTGTGTGCCAGGTTAATGTACTCTACTATTTTTGTATCACAAACAGTGCTGTATATGTACAGTTTATTCCCCCTCAAATGTATATACTCTATTATTACTATATGCGAGAGAGCCCCCCCCCAACAGTGCTGTATATTTGTAGACCTCTTCCAATGTACAGTTTATATGTCTGAGGAGAAGACTGGGTCTCGGGCTGCCTGTCCTTGGCGGGGGGAGGGGCGGGCTTGTAGGAGCAGACCAGGCTGACTTCTTTTCCCGCTCCTTGATGCTGCTCTCCAGGACCGAGATCATGGCGTTGGGCGGCGGGGGGTCTCGGGCTGCCTGTCCTTGGTGGGGGCAGGGGCGGGCTTGTAGGAGCAGACCGGGCTGACTTCTTTTCCCGCTTCTTGATGCTGCTCTCCAGGACCGAGATCATGGCGTTCTTCTGCTCCAGGTCCCGCAGCAGCTCCGTGTTCTCCTCCTCCTTCTCCTTCAGCTGAGCCTCCAGCTCCTCGCACCTCTTGGCAGCGGACACATGGACCGTAAACACTATTATTAGTACAATACATATGATAGGAGCTGGAGCACATAAGTACACACACACACACACAATCACACATGCACAAGTACACAAACATAAACACAATGAATGGGAAAGACATCGATACAGATGCATGCACACACGCACACACACACATCCCCTGACCATCAGACCATCAGTCCATTAGTACATTAAAACCAGACACTGTCCGCAGACTCTTTACATCTTTACTACCGTAGGCTCCATCACCTTGGAACAGATAATACTTGTGCAGGCTCTATCACAACATTATAGAAAGATGTGTTTGTTATTAATCAAGCAGGCTTGGATCCCATACATGTAGGTTTAACAATAGAGATGTTTACAGGCTCAAGACAGTTTTCTGCTCTGTTGTGAGTCCTGTTTGTTTAAACGGAGAAAGATTTTAACCTTGTCTGGCCAACAGTACCACTTTCTGGCCTGTGATTGTCTCTCTCTGGCCTGTGGTTTTGATTGTGACTGGCTGGCTGTATTCCTACCTGTTTGCAGTCCATTTTGCATTTTCTTACAATGTTGCCAACATCTGCGTAGAGCAGGAGATCATAATGAGTCAAGGTCAGATCTAGCCTGGAATAGAGAACAGAATGTTGATTTTGTGATGTGTAATTAGTACAGTGCAGGGGTGTCCAGTCCAGTCCAGCTTCACCGGTCACCACCCTCTTCCTCTGCCTTCCCATCCTGCCCACTGGAGCTGAGTGGAGAAGTGCAGAAGAGAAGATGTTTAGGTTCAAAGGGACAGTCAATGGCATGCTTGAGGAAGACCGGTAAGGTCAAAACGTTGCATCTACTGCCTTTTTTGTTTATTAAAATCACCTTGGAACTACAAGTGAGTTGCGAGCCCCGCTTTGTTCTTATGTATTACTGTTTTTACAGTTTGGCTCAGCACCAACAAACGGAGGATGTGCGTTATTTATTTTTTCTGACTGTTCAAATAAATAACATGTTATTTTCACACTTGTTATTGTGTTATAAATGTTGATTGATTGATTGAAAACCTTATTAACAGAGTGCAGTACAGTACAGCTCAATACACAATTGTTAAGGGGATGCAGACCAGAGAAAGACTTTCATCTTGTTTACATCAGGGTCCCCCATTTTCAATTCATCATAACATATATGACATACATGACATACAGATAGACAGTAGGCCTACTGCTACATCTATACATTTAATTATGACATACCAGATTTGCAAATACAGTACTGTTTATGATACAAAGAGTCCAGAAAAGAGAGTATATACATTTGATGTACAAACTGTACATTGGAGGAGGTATGGTAGGTGGGGTGGGGGAACTGTACATTGGAGGTGGTTAGGTCGATCTACCACTATGATCTTCGTCTCTTATAGGCTGTGTGATGCAGCAGATGTTTCAGATGTTACAGAGATTACACAGTATGTCTGTACAAGAAAAACAACAGCACAGGGACCATCCAATATCAAACAATTGTTAAGGGGATGCAGACCAGAGAAATACGTTTGTCTTGTTTACATCAGGGCCCCCCACTTTTAATTCATAGTGACAACAGCATCTAAAACAATATATTTATATGTATATTTATATATTGGAAGAGTATATTTATGAGACAGTATATTTTGTACATATGTAACGGTTGTGACAACGTCACCTCAAACTTCTAACGTCACGGGCAACAACACAGACCGCTATACCATCATTCATAGTGTAACACCCAACAAGAATGTGAAACAACTTATTAGTATTGGGTTAGAGTTGTTTGATTTCCACTAACGTAATGTTAGATTGCTATCTGAGAAAGTTACAATGCTAACGTAACGTTAGTCTATGTGAGCTGGCTACACCATTTGCCATGTATAATCTGTAGGCAAAACGGACTGCATATAAACGGCTGATGACTCATAACTTCCTATCACGTTTGAATAATGCTGTAAAGTTAAGTAAAAATGCATTTCAATAGTAATGTATATGAATTAAGAGCTTACCGATTGAGAGCTAAATCCACTGTTGTCAACAGACGAGACACGATATTTACTTCCTAGTTCCTGAGTTGGAGGAATGTCATTGGGAGAAATCAAGTCACTTGACGTTGTAACGCGTTTTGAAACCTACCGTGCTGTTTTTAGTGGGAACAAAGTCCTTTCGGTTGGTATTCTTAATCCACTTCTGGCGAATATCTTGGTCGTCTGCACGGCCAGGGAATCGATGCAAATGGTATGGTCTCAGACACGGGTAGTGGTCGGTCAAGTTGAACACAAGTGAGGTAGAGAGCCACGAATTTCATAATAAAAGCGGCGACTTAAAAAAATTCTAAAAAACACGCTTGCGCCCAAAGGACATTTTATAAAACGAGGCATGATACAATACTATACATACAATACAATACTATGTATTTTAGCCAAAACATGTGGTCAGAACACAGTGGATTTAGTCCATTCGCTCTCATTCTCTCTCTGCCTCTCTCTCACTTTGTCGAGGGCGGAGCTCTTCCTGAATGAACAGAAAGCAGGCACCTCGGCACGTTGTCACCAGCTGTATGAGAGCGCCCAATACGGTGCCCAAACGGTCCCCAAACAGTGGTTCCAGGACTTTTCCCGGCTTTATCTGTAGTTCAGTTCATAGTTCATAATTCAAAATGTTGAACTAAAGTTCATGGTTTCAAAAATTAACTAATTTAGTTCTTTTTAGTTCTTTTTTGAATATTTTTTTTATATAGATTTTTCACGTACAGTTACTTACATTACAAAAACACACATTGGGACAAGGGGGGGGGGGGGGGGTCCTCCAGTTCATCTCTATGCCATCATCCACACCATAAGCAAGCAAAAACAAAACCAAAAGAAAAACAAGCAAAAAGGAAAGCAAACCAAGACAGGCACTGTACAGTATTGCACTTGCCTCGAGCCCATTCACATATTTATTTTTTCCTATCCTACAGATGAAGCTTTTAGTATTCATGGGCGCTTTGCCGCGACGCGCGCACGGTTATATCACGTCGTTTTAATTAATTGGGAACCCAGGCTGCTGTTCTGTTTTATGCCGCCAGGAGGCGCAAAGTCGCCCGGCGGCGGTCTATTGATTATTGACTTCCTCATTCAACACTGTGACTTTGTGTCAATAACACGAGCCACTGTCAACGTTGGGACGGCGCGAGACAGAGAGACTTTATTGTGAATTTAAAATATGCTGGTAAAGTGGGGAGGGAGATTGTTCATTCAAGTAAGCTATAATATATTATGAAATTCGTATTATGAAACAGGAAACACCTCGACCATTGTCTTCAACTTATCTCACTACGATTCAACCTATTGCGTGGCACAACAGAGAGACGTTGTAGTATCCGCGTCTGTGATTTGCCTAAACGTTCGGCTGAGTCTGCACCAGCCGTAGTGGGCCGAGTTAGACAGATCATTAGAATATTATTCTTTTGGTAACGTTTTATTTCTGACTACAGTACAGTATGTATTACTATCTATTACTACCTACTATGGGCCAGCCGTGTATAGGTGTAACAGAGTTATAATAGTTCAATGGTTGTGATGGCGGAGTTACAGTAGCGACGCGTTCACGGTTCCTTTGCATATCGTTTTATTTACTACTACCTACTATGCTGCTATGTCTATACTACTATCTACTACTACTTTGTATCACAAACAGTACTGTATTTGCAAAACTGATATGTCATAAATGTATAGATGTACAGTAGCAGTACTGTCTACCTGTATGTCATGTATGTCATTATGAATTGAAAATGGGGGACCCTGATGTAAACAAGACGAAAGTAAAAATAAAACGTTCAAACTGTTCCAACTTGTGTATTGTTTTCATAAAAGTTGACTAAGATTGTACTCTTGTATTTTACACTGTACAGTATGTCACAGGTGAGCTTGCTAGCCATTTGATTGTTAACGTGATACTCTGCAGTGCAGGTGAATAAAGTAGAAGCACTTCTTATAGTGTACAATGGGGGAAATAAGTATTGTTCAGTAAATGTATTTCCAATTAGCGTATTCAAGCGAAATTTGCACCAGACGTTTGTATTAACTCAAGAAATCTAAACATTAAAGTCCATATGTAAATAAAGTTATGTGTAATCAAGTGGAATGAAACAGGAAAAAAGTATTGGACACACTAAGAAAAAGCAGTACACCACAGCAAGGAAAGGCAAGGAACTAGCTGAAAACCAAACGAATTAGGAGGCAACTCTACCTCCTATCTGTGCTAATAATGTCAACTGGGTTAGAATATATTAATGGGCTATAAAATGTTTTTTTGTTTGTTACCAAGGTGCCACACAAGAAACATCAACTGATGGGTAAAAGCAAAGAGCTCGCCTCTCAAGACCTTCACAAACAGATTGTTACAAATCATGAAAATAGAATTGGCTAAAGACGTATTTCACAACTTCAGAATCTTCCAGTAAGCACCATTGGGGGCATTATCCATAAGTGGAAGCAACATCACTCCATCATCAACCGGCCATGCACTGGTGCTCCTCGCAACATTTCTCATCAGGGAGTCAGAAGGATACTGATGGGCCAAAATCACACCTGAATACTTGATTGATTGATTGAAAAGTTTATTAACAGATTTCAGAATGGGTACAGTACAGTACAACTCAATACATACAATTGTTAAGGGGATGCAGACCAGAGAAAGACTTTCGTCTTGTTTACATCAGGGTCCCCCATTTTCAATTCATCATAACATATATGACATACATGACATACAGATAGACAGTACTGCTACATCTATACATTTATGACATATCAGATTTGCAAATACAGTACTGTTTGTGATACAAAAGTGTCCAGAAAAAGAGTGTATATACATTTGGCGTAGAAACTGTACATTGGAGGAGGTTGGGTGGGTGGGGTGGTGTTGGGTGGGTTGGGTGAGGGCTGTACATTGGAGGTGGGGGGGGGGGGGGGGGGGTGATCATACGGGTGATCATACAGAAAGCATCCTTGAAGCTGTCATTACAAACAAAGTTTTAGTTTTGAATCACTTCTCTTGTAACACAACTCCTGGTCTACAGTTCTCCTGGTACAGTGTGTAAACCCATCTTAGGTCCCGTCATCTATTAACAGTCTATAATGTAGTTGAGGGGAACCTGTGTCAGAAACAAAAACAAAATTACAAACATCTCAAAACAATCTGGTCAGACTACTGCTTGACCTTACTCCTAGAACCCACCTCACCCCTGCCCACTTTGACAACCTAGGATGGCTTAGAGTAGACACAACTTGCAATGGGCCTGGTCTACAAGATACACTACACGACCAAAGTACCCATGTACATGTCAAAATACTTCCCACTTTCAAAAACACTCTCAAAAAACACCTACGGGAGACTGCAATTCTAAACTGGCCCCTGTAAATGTCCTAACACAACCCCCCCCCCCCCAATGTACAGTAAATTACCAAGTATAATAATAATAATAATAATAATAATAATAACTTCGTTTTATATAGCGCCTTTCAGAGGACCCAAGGTCGCTTTACATAGGGGGGGGGGGGGGGAGATGACAAATTAACAAACATAGTGGACAGACACAACATATACATATAAAGTGAGAAAGTTAGGGGTTGAAGGCCAAGTTGAAGAGGTGGGTTTTGAGCAGTTTTTTAAATTAGTCCAGAGTTGGGGCGGTGCGGAGTTCTGCTGGGAGGGAGTCAATATTCCAATGTACAGTTTTGCTTGTTCAGTTGTACAGTGTCCCCCACCCACTCTTCCTACCCAACCTCCCCCCAACCTCCTCCAATGTACAGTTTCTATGTCAAATGTATATACTCTCTTTTCTGGACTATTTTCGTGTCACAAACAGTACTGTATTTGCAAATCTGGTATGTCATAGATGTAGCAGTACTGTCTATCTGTATGTCATGTATGTCATATATGTTATGATGAATTGAAAATGGGGGACCCTGATGTAAACAAGACGAAAGTCTTTCTCTGGTCTGCATCCCCTTAACAATTGTATGTATTGAGCTGTACTGTACTGTGCCCATTCTGTAATCTGTTAATAAAATGTTCAATCAATCAATCAATCTCCCCGTACTGTGGTTTCTTCTCAACCTTGGGGGGAATGGAAATGCCCCAACAATTAGCATTTCAATGGTGTGTTTGTGTGTGTGTGTTTGTGTGTGTGGGGGTTTTGCCGCATTCCATGTCACACCTACAGTACATACACAGTATAGTCACTCTACTACCCCCACCCCACTACCTCCACTCTACACTCTACTACCCCCCCCCCCCGATGGAGGGAGAGACGAGACAGACTGAATGAAA
The DNA here is from genome assembly GCF_963971535.1 of Notolepis coatsorum. Classification (NCBI taxonomy): domain Eukaryota; kingdom Metazoa; phylum Chordata; class Actinopteri; order Aulopiformes; family Paralepididae; genus Notolepis; species Notolepis coatsorum. Next base: position 129,358,440 of record NC_140168.1, read on the forward strand.
ACTTGTTTTCAAGTTTAATGTACATTAAGTTGTAAAGCACTTTGGATAAAAGCTCTATATAAATGCTGTACTCTGTCGTCTACTCTAAGCCATCCTAGGTTGTCAAAGTGGGCAGGGGTGAGGTGGGTTCTAGGGGTAAGGTCAAGTAGAAGTTTGACCAGTTTGTTTTGTGATGTTTGTAATCTTGTTTTTAGCGCCTTTGAGGTGCTTTGGTACCATGAGGTGCAAGCATAGTCGTAGTACCCTTGAATGAGTGCTCCTGCCAGAGTCTTCAGGGTATTCTTGTTTACCAGAGAGGAGATCCGGTACAAGAATCTAGTTCATTGGTTGACTTTTTGTATTACCTTGGATGCCATTTTGTCACAGGAAAGACGACAAGCACAACACCAGCCTCTGCCACAGCGATGCATGTCAAGCTCTCTCTCGTCTGTTGTATATATAAATATACAATATATAAATATATAAATTAGTACTACTGAGTAATAGTGCTAATTACTACTCAGATGTATGTATAGAGTTGTAGTATAATACAGTGATAAATGCTTATGTCATAAAGGACAGTTATTAATGTGATACTGCTTTTGCACACAAGAATCTAGTTCGTTGGTTGACTTTTTTTATTACATTGGATGCCATTTTGTCACAGGAAAGATTTGCCTCTAGGATGGAACCCAGGTAGGTTGGCACAGTCTCTTACATTTCAAATTTTCTAATAGTCTACTAGTACACATTTTTTGATCAAAATGCTGATCCGTAATAAACATATAAACAATTAAACCCTATTAAATAAGTAAATTGATGAGTAGGCTACTGTATATTTGCATATCTCTGTTAGGATCTATGGGTAACAATGTACTGTATATTTGCATATCGTATATGTCACAAATGTAACAGTACTATATACCTGTATGTCATGTATGTCCCTATGCCATAAATGTCATGATGTCATGTATGTTGTGTATGTCATAAATGTCACTATGAATTGAAAATGGGGGACCCTGATGTAAACAAGACAAACGCCTTTCTCTGGTCTGCATCCCCTTAACAATTGTGTGTATTGCACCGTACTGTATTGTACCCATGCTGCAATCTGTTAAATAAAGTTTTCATTCATTCAAACTCGCTTTTTATTTACAAGCTTATATTTGGTTGTCTTTTATTCAGGTACTCCATTCCCAACGAATAAGAGAAAAACCCCTGGAGCCCTGGATAATGCTATTTTCAGTAAACCGTTGTGTAGCTTCATACATTTGTATTGACGTCTTCATTTATATCCGATGTACAGCCTAATTACAAACAACTCCTAATAAGTGCTATTTTGATTTCTATTCTGAAGCTGATTTGCACACACTATACCCATGCTGTGATTTTTATATATATATATATATCTTTTTATTTAACCATGCAGGCAAGCAGCACATTGGAAGGAGGATTTTCTGGAAGGAGGATATTCTGAGTGGGTAACAATTGTGTCTATCAAATAATAAGTTATGTTATGTAAATGAGAGATTATATTGTTGTTAATGCTGCTATTTATGCAATTTCTATTGGTGTGTTTTGTTATTGTTATTAAACACAACGTTACATACAAAACGTTAGGTTATGGCTATAACCAAGTTCTGTTAGTTAGGGGTGACGCTTGGCATCACATTGCACTCCCTCGCGTACGTGCACGCGTACTGAATAAAATTCCACAAAATATACCTTTAATACCAGTATTAGTCTGACCACACCCCTCATCAGCTTACCTTCATAAGCAGGTGTGTGGTCACCTGCTCTCCTCCTACCCAAGTTTTCACCACAAGGTGAGGTCAAGGGCTGCAGCGGTCGTCTGATGCCAAGCGTCACCCCTAACTAACAGAACTTGGTTATAGCCATAACCTAACGTTCTGTTCCGTTAGGGGCTCTGCTTGGCATCACATTGCACACAGGGAGGCCAAGCGGAGCCGCTGGCTGACAAATACACCCCGCTGACAGCCCCCCACAACCATCAGAACAGGGAGGGCCGAGCCCCCCCGACCCCCCCTAATGGAGGGCATCCCCCCTATTAGGGGCTTCACGGGAGGGCGACGGACCCGACCGTGCGAAGAGGCACTCAAGCAACTCAACGCACAGGGTGAGCAGACCGTGGCTTGACCCCACGACTACACCCACGCACAACCCGCATGCCACCCGGGAACGAACGTAGGAAACAACCTCGTTACTGCCCCCAGAATCACGGGATCAAGGGCAAACCCAACCCCGTGGCAAGGCCGTAGCAGCGGAGCGCGAAGGAAGACCCAGACCCACCAAAAGGACTGGACTCCCTGGAATGGGGGCCCGGAGAAGTCCATGATGCCAGCATCAAGACCCCACCAGGTGGGCACCTAGTGACCCCGCCCCCCACATCGCCAGCGTATTCGGACAAAGGCCCCTCAGCCGAGCGGGCCCTGTCCTCCCCAACAGTACACCGCCTGGAACACAGGCCCTGCAACAGGCAGACAGCATGGTCATAACACACAAGAGTTAACCAACGGAAGCAGGCAGTGCACCGGGAAAAAAGACCAGGCAACAGGCTGTCAACCCAAGCCTGGAAACTGCGGACGAGGCAGGCGCCAGAAAGGACAGCTGAAAACAGCCGCCCCGGCGGAAGGGGCGTATGCTGGCGTTGTCGCATAACCAAGCCTTTAAACAGCATGTCAGAAGTGGGATCCTTAGACCACTCGGCCCCTGACAGCTGCCCACAGAAAAAGCCCATACGATCGGCAGACGTCATGAACGTGCAGGGGCACCCTCAACCGGAGAACCGGGAGTTGACACTGCAGCAACACACCAGAGAACCAACCACCCAGGCATTACCCCATGCAATGGTTGGTCCCATAACCCCTCAGGAAAAAACCCCAAAACACACCTGCGGCACCGCCGCAGCCCGCGTTTCGGTTTCCAACAGGGCTATCCCGGGCCTACGGGTCAACGAGCATTACCCCGGACCGGGCCCGGTGATACGGGGGGCACAGGGTCCCCCGAGGAGGTAAAACCACCCCAACAGGCCCCTCAGCGCCAAGCGCAAGAGAAGAGCGTAAAAATGGAAGACCAGCCCCAGCACCCCGCACTCGATATTCCCAGGAGGTCACCCAACCAAGTACCAACCAAGACCAACCCGCACAGCGGTCGAGATCCGACGAGATCGGACGCGTACAGGTCGGCACGGCCGTAAGCCATTACGACAGTGCAGAATACAACGCACCTAACAAGGGTCCCATAACGCTCAACCCTATGACACCCGGACCGACCTAGCATTTTCCCCCCTGAAAAAACCCCAAGTCCCTCAGGGTACCAGAACAGCAGATCTGCATCCCCATCGGACAACGGGTGCAACTGATCTGGACCAGCGCGACCAGAACCAGTCCCGTGCCCTAATCACACCGACCTGCCAACCCCAGGAGAAGGGGCAGATATGCGTGTTGATCCCAACATAAAAAGAAGGCGCCACCCAGACGTGTCGGTATGAACCGCGCCCGGTGGCCCACCCCTAGGGCGTGAGACCCCTCCCCATATGTCCAGACCCATTCCGTCATCATCCCCTGACATGAACGGGAACCCATCGACAACCACACAGGGTGTCGGAAGAGGAAAAACCCCCATCCCAATTGCTCCATAAAAACGCTGTTTCACCCAAGCAATCAAGGCGCGCCAGTCAGCCAATGGCCCAAAAAGCACATCCTGAGCTAGCACTATGTGTGCGTTTGGACATACCCACATCAACAATAGGCCGTTTAGACCACCATATTGAATCCCCAAGACGCCCAGGGAAACGACAAGAGGGGCGAGATGCAATCAACTCCATGAATGAATGAATGAAAAAATTTACCCAACAGACTGCAGAAGGGGTACAACCCAATACGGCAATACACACAATAGGTTAAGGGGAGGCAGACCTGAGAAAGACGTTAGTCTTGTTTCCATCAGGGACCCTCATTTCCAATCCATCAAAGACACATTCAACTCTTTATAAAAATAAAGAAAAGGCATCACCCGTATGACCCAACTGCACAGCTGGGAGTAAAAAACCCTGTTTTTCACATGATTTCAATCCAGTCACTCCTTTTAATCAGAGTGTAAGACCAGACCCTCCCAGAAACACCTTCCCACACGAGACCATGGTCAAGAAAAAGATATGTAAACTGTGAGACACGTGACCAATTGACTCAAGTTTGACACAAAAACCGGGCGCAGCAGGACCGTGAGCCCTGCGCCCAACCTCGACATCTTTAAGACACCAGCTCATGGAAGGCGTCGCCATAGCAACAATGCTACAACGGGCGGGGAAAACCTACCGGATCCTGTCATGAAACAGGAGTCGGTAGAATACCCCTCCCCCCCCTCCCCTGCCAAGCACTGGCTTGGCCCTGACTGGCTCAGCAGAAGAGATCAAAAATCCCCTAAACCAATCAAGTGGGAAAGGAGGGGTTTATTCGACACCCCCTCCCGAAAACACACCATTTATCCCTACACACAGAAAAACAACCGTAGCCATCTTGAAAAACCTCCGGTAGAAAGCAAAGCATAGCGAAGCTAATACAATGCCCGCTACCCACAAAAAGTGTAAAAGGTTTTACAACAAAACACAAGTCGCCTGTGCGTGAATCCTATACCTGTTGCCTATGTCATACATAGGAAAAAACGCTGAACGAGAGTAAACGGCTAGGCCGTGAAATGTGTGCGTACGAGTATTACTGCAACCAAACAACACAGCATTGTGAAAACACATATACTTAGTTAAAGCAATGGAATAACACCAGTTCTAACTGCATGTGGAGCATCAAGCTAAATAGAACCTATTACCGAGTGTACGTTGCAGACCTTGCTTAACCTCGTAACACAACACAACTCACCCCACAACGTAAAAAAGGGCAGATTCATATATACACAACCCCACCATATGATTTGTTTGAAGAAACACACAGTTTGTTCGGCCAAAACACAGTCCCCCTCCATCGGGGAACTTTTTTATTTAATAACTAAATAGTGTCAAGGCACAAAACCATAGAGGGGCCGGGGAGGGTGTAGGAGAGGGGACACAGAGGGGAAAAAGTCACTCCTAACGGCGTCTGCCACCTCGCGCCGCTCGAGTCTTGCCACCCCGGGGAGCCCCGGAGGGACGGTAGGTTACAGTCTGCTGGACACGACGTTCCCTACCGTCTCCTCCGGTCTGGGATGGGCCGGCGGTGGCAGAAGCGCCGTTTCGTCCCCTGGCCCTCTTGGCAGGGCCAGCAGCGGCGGCGGAGGCAGTGGTAGCGGCGACGGAGACAGCTCGATGTCGCGGAATCCTTCTGCCTCCACCGGCAAGGACGGGAGGCGGAAAATGGGGTTGGAGGATGGATCTCTCCTCTGCCATCTCTCTGCATGTTGAGGTCATCAACCGCAGGGCCTTCCCGAACAGGCCAGCGTCGGAGAGGGCGGCCGTCAGAAGAGGAGCTCTCTTCTTCTCTGGCACACGGGCCTGCTCCAGCCAAAGGTGACGCTGGCCCAGGGTGGCCAGGGCGCGCACTTTCCCCATGGCTATGGCCAGCACCTGGGAAAGGTGCAGGACAGCTCCCGCAGCCTGGGTGATCTGATCGCATTTCACCTCGGTCAGATCCGTGCCGCCCGTCATTATCCCTGATACAAATCTAGCCAGGTGGGCGATGTTAGACGCCGCAGCCAGCGATTGTGTACCAGCGATAAATGACTGGTCACCCCAATAAGCCAATCGCCTAGCCGATTTCCCCTGGAGGACCGGCTTGCATAGTGGTTCCCACACCATATCCGGACAGAGGAGCGCGGCCATCGGACTGTCAAGCCGAGGCACGCCCTCCCCCATACCTTTGACCAACCCCGCTACCCGCGTAACTGGTACGTAGGTAGGAGTTAGTCCCATGATGTTGGTCACCGCCTGACCCCGACGAACATAGGCCCCCATCGATGGGAAAAATGGGTAGACAACGTCCACCCCTCTCACTGGGGGACGCTGCCAGGGATGGCCTATGAGGTCATCAGGGACAGGTGCAGGCAATGGCAGCGGCAGCGGCACACCGTTTGCGGTGGCGGCTACCGCCATGAGCTCGGGAAACAAGGCCCGCAGTTCCCCCTGCGAACCTTCCTCCACCGACCCCGCATCCCTCACATACAGCAGGCTGCGACTGGTCAAGGAGCCACAATCCGATGTGGCCGACAGTAGGGCATCCTGCCGATGAGGCCAAGGTGGTTCCTCGACATCCTCGAACAGGGCGCCCCATGGAGCCATTTCCCCCCCCTCCGGGGTCTCCTGAGGAGGGATACTCTCCTCCACGGGGCCCTCATACAAAAATCCGTCCGCCTCGTCCATGAAGTCCTCAGTCTCCATCGGAAATCCCGAGCCGGACGCATCTTCGCTGGTCTCCAGCAGCTCCCCAAACCCAGGCCGTTCGCGTCTGCACGCCACCATCTTGCGACGCGAGCGAGCAGACGCGAAAAGTTTGCGTCGCAAATCCTCTGGCTCCAAAACAACCCCCCGTTCACCAACGGGCGATTCCCCAGAACCAGAGGAACCAGAGTCGAGATCAGGCCATCGCCGGAGCGACGGCACCGAACCCTCGGCTCTTCGGTGAGGAAAACTATCCACCGGCAGTCTCCCAAGCTGGGTCGGCAACCACGAGAGTGGCAACAGCCCAGCACCGAGGCGCACGACGGAGGCGGGAATGGAGAACCGGTGGTGAAGAGTAGGTCTAGCGGGTCTACTCTCCGCGGAATACATTATGACCCAACCTTTTCTTGTACAACAGATGTGAGAGAAGAAAAGATTAAGCACAATGTAAACCAGTCACAACTCTTTTCAACTAACAACACATCAAGTGGGGTACTACCGAGGCACTTCCTCGTGGTGAAAGCGAGGAGGAGAGCAGGTGACCACACACCTGCTTATGAAGGTAAGCTGATGAGGGGTGTGGTCAGACTAATACTGGTATTAAAGGTATATTTTGTGGAATTTTATTCAGTACGCGTGCACGTACGCGAGGGAGTGCAATGTGATGCCAAGCAGAGCCCCTAACGGAACAGAACTGTCTCTTCTGTTATTCAAGTGTTCTGATGGGAATGGTGTATTGTACCACACATAAAAATAGGGAAACAATGTCCAGGCACGCACTCCAGGTTTTTCCAAATTTATTGGCAGCCTGAAATCATATCATGACGTTTCGGTGTGAAACGTTTGACCAATTACTTGACAAATGACCTGTCGACCAAGATGGCCACAAGAACAAGAAAATACAATCAGATGTAATATAACAAGCTGTACGCAATGTATATAAAGAAACAAGAGGAATTAAAATACAATTATATAGGATATAGTGTGTTTTGTCTCAAGTGCCATGCTTTCTCAAAATCCTGCAAAACTGAAGATGTCCTCCACAAAAAAACAACTCAACATTGTGATTGTGCAAAATACAATAAGTAAATACCCTAGAAGCAGTGGATATTGACACATTGAATGCATAACACAGGAAGGTTGTAGAAACATTAAGCCTTAGTCGCATCAATGTCAGCATCAGCGTTTTGGTTTTCAGCTAGTTCCTTGCCTTTCCTTGCTGTGGTGTACTGCTTTTTCTTAGTGTGTCCAATACTTTTTTCCTGTTTCATTCCTCTTGATTACACATAACTTTATTTACATATGGACTTTAATGTTTAGATTTCTTGAGTTAATACAAACGTCTGGTGCAAATTTCGCTTGAATACGCTAATTGGAAATACATTTACTGAACAATACTTATTTCCCCCATTGTACACTATAAGAAGTGCTTCTACTTTATTCACCTGCACTGCAGAGTATCACGTTAACAATCAAATGGCTAGCAAGCTCACCTGTGACATACTGTACAGTGCAAAATACAAGAGTACAATCTTAGTCAACTTTTATGAAAACAATAGACAAGTTGGAACAGTTTGAACGTTTTATTTTTACTTTCGTCTTGTTTACATCAGGGTCCCCCATTTTCAATTCATAATGACATACATGACATACAGGTAGACAGTACTGCTACTGTACATCTATACATTTATGACATAGAAACTGTACATTGGAGGAGGTTGGGGGGAGGTTGGGTAGGAGGAGTGGGTGGGGGACACTGTACAACTGAACAAGCAAAACTGTACATTGGAATATTGACTCCCTCCCCGCAGAACTCCGCACCGCCCCAACTCTGGACTAATTTAAAAAACTGCTCAAAACCCACCTCTTCAACTTGGCCTTCAATCCCTAACTTTCTCACTTTATATGTATATGTTGTGTCTGTCCACTATGTTTGTTAATTTGTCATCTCCCCCCCCCCCCCCCCCCCTATGTAAAGCGACCTTGGGTCCTCTGAAAGGCGCTATATAAAACGAAGTTATTATTATTATTATTATTATTATTATTATACTTGGTCATTTACTGTACATTGGGGGGGGTTGTATTAGGACATTTACAGGGGCCAGTTTAGAATTGCAGTCTCCCGTAGGTGTTTTTTGAGTGTTTTTGAAAGTGGGAAGTATTTTGACATGTACATGGGTACTTTGGTCATGTAGTGTATCTTGTAGACCAGGCCCATTGCAAGTTGTGTCTACTCTAAGCCATCCTAGGTTGTCAAAGTGGGCAGGGGTGAGGTGGGTTCTAGGAGTAAGGTCAAGCAGTAGTCTGACCAGATTGTTTTGAGATGTTTGTAATTTTGTTTTTGTTTCTGACACAGGTTCCCCTCAACTACAGTATAGACTGTTAATAGATGACGGGACCTAAGATGGGTTTACACACTGTACCAGGAGAACTGTAGACCAGGAGTTGTGTTACAAGAGAAGTGATTCAAAACTAAAACTTTGTTTGTAATGACAGCTTCAAGGATGCTTTCTGTATGATCACCCGTATGATCACCCCCCCCCCCCCACCTCCAATGTACAGCCCTCACCCAACCCACCCAACCCCACCCCACCCACCCAACCTCCTCCAATGTACAGTTTCTACGCCAAATGTATATACACTCTTTTTCTGGACACTTTTGTATCACAAACAGTACTGTATTTGCAAATCTGATATGTCATAAATGTATAGATGTAGCAGTACTGTCTATCTGTATGTCATGTATGTCATATATGTTATGATGAATTGAAAATGGGGGACCCTGATGTAAACAAGACGAAAGTCTTTCTCTGGTCTGCATCCCCTTAACAATTGTATGTATTGAGCTGTACTGTACTGTACCCATTCTGCAATCTGTTAATAAACTTTTCAATCAATCAATCAAGTATTCAGGTGTGATTTTGGCCCATCAGTATCCTTCTGACTCCCTGATCAGAAATGTTGCGAGGAGCACCAGTGCATGGCCGGTTGATGATGGAGTGATGTTGCTTCCACTTATGGATAATGCCCCCAATGGTGCTTACTGGAAGATTCTGAAGTTGTGAAATACGTCTTTAGCCAATTCTATTTTCATGATTTGCAACAATCTGTTTGTGAAGGTCTTGAGAGGCGAGCCCTTTGCTTTTACCCATCAGTTGATGTTTCTTGTGTGGCACCTTGGTAACAAACAAAAAAACATTTTTATAGCCCATTAATATATTCTAACCCAGTTGACATTATTAGCACAGATAGGAGGTAGAGTTGCCTCCTAATTCGTTTTGGTTTTCAGCTAGTTCCTTGCCTTTCCTTGCTGTGGTGTACTGCTTTTTCTTAGTGTGTCCAATACTTTTTTCCTGTTTCATTCCACTTGATTACACATAACTTTATTTACATATGGACTTTAATGTTTAGATTTCTTGAGTTAATACAAACGTCTGGTGCAAATTTCGCTTGAATACGCTAATTGGAAATACATTTACTGAACAATACTTATTTCCCCCATTGTACACTATAAGAAGTGCTTCTACTTTATTCACCTGCACTGCAGAGTATCACGTTAACAATCAAATGGCTAGCAAGCTCACCTGTGACATACTGTACAGTGCAAAATACAAGAGTACAATCTTAGTCAACTTTTATGAAAACAATACACAAGTTGGAACAGTTTGAACGTTTTATTTTTACTTTCGTCTTGTTTACATCAGGGTCCCCCATTTTCAATTCATAATGACATACATGACATACAGGTAGACAGTACTGCTACTGTACATCTATACATTTATGACATATCAGTTTTGCAAATACAGTACTGTTTGTGATACAAAGTAGTAGTAGATAGTAGTATAGACATAGCAGCATAGTAGGTAGTAGTAAATAAAACGATATGCAAAGGAACCTGACGCGTCGCTACTGTAACTCCGCCATCACAACCATTGAACTATTATAACTCTGTTACACCTATACACGGCTGGCCCATAGTAGGTAGTAATAGATAGTAATACATACTGTACTGTAGTCAGAAATAAAATGTTACCAAAAGAATAATATTCTAATGATCTGTCTAACTCGGCCCACTACGGCTGGTGCAGACTCAGCCGAACGTTTAGGCAAATCACAGACACGGATACTACAACGTCTCTCTGTTGTGCCACGCAATAGGTTGAATCGTAGTGAGATAAGTTGAAGACAATGGTCGAGGTGTTTCCTGTTTCATAATACGAATTTCATAATAAAAGCGGCCCGCTTAAAAAATAAATAATAGCTTGTGCCGTTTCAACTTTGACAGTTATCAATCGCTTGCGCTCAAAGGATATTTTATAAAACGAGGCATACAAGATACACTATACGACCGGGGTGCCCATGTACATGTCAAAATACTTCCCAAAGGTCAGTGAATACCACAACCACTACACCAGAGGAAGCTCAACAAATCATGTTAAACCCAGATTCGGCTCAAACAAGGGACTAAACACGTTTCGCAATTATGCCACAACAATGTGGAACGCCCTACCCAAAGCTGTAAAGGAATGTGAATCCCTGCCCACATTCAAAACCGCCCTTAAAGAGCACCTACGGGAGGCTGCAATTCGAAACTGGCCACCGTAAATGCCCAAAACCCCCACCACCTCCTAATAGACAGTCTCCTCCCCACCGCATGTATATATTCCCTCCCCGCCGTATGTATATTCCCCTCCCACCCACCCACCCCCTCCTAATGTACAGTCCCCTCCCCATCATATGTATATACTCTGTCAGGATCTAGGGGTAACAGTACTGTATATTTGAATACCGCCTATGTCACAAATGTATCAGTACTAAATACCTATATGTCCCTATGCCATAAATGTCATGTATGTTATGTATGTCATAAATGTCTATATGAATTGAAAATGGGGGACCCTGATGGAAACAAGACAAACGTCTTTCTCAGGTCTGCATCCCCTTAACAATTGTATGTATTGAGCCGTACTGTATTGTACCCATTCTGCAATCTGTTAAATAAAGTTTTCATTCATTCATTCACACAATATAATACTATGTATTTGAGCCAAAACATGTGGTCAGAACACAGTGCATTTTGGCCATTCGCTCTCATTCTCTCTCAGCCTCTCTCTCCCTTTGTCGAGGGCGGAGCTTCTTGAATGAACAGGCACCTCGGCACGTTGTCACCAGCTGTATGAGAGCGCCCCCGCTGGTCATTGTTAACATTAACCACGCAAAAACGGCATCAAAACGGTCGGCAAACAGTTGTTCCATGGCTATTTGTGGCTGTATCTGTAGGCCTGTCCATACAATGGGGCACTGGGCCTTTAGAAGGATCTGAGAAATTTCAGCAGGAAAATAGTCTAATAGTGTGGCCCACACCTCCTGAAAGGAAGCGTCGTTGCCTCTATGCATTGCACAGTGTCTTTCATGGGGTAGCACACCGAAGATCTCTCTATACCACATTTGTAAAAATGGAGGCTTATCCTTAATCCAGTTCATCAGAATGCATTTCCGGGCTGAAAGTAGAAGTTTATCAAATAGTTTGAATTGTAAATGGTGTCACCCCTCCTACCCAACCCCCCCCCACCCACCCAACCACCTCCAATGTACAGTCCCCCCCCACCCCACCTACCCAACCTCCTCCAATGTACAGTTTCTACGTCAAATGTATATACTCTCTTTTCTGGACTCTTTTTGTATCACAAACAGTACTGTATTTGCAAATCTGGTATGTCATAAATGTATAGATGTAGCAGTACTGTCTATCTGTATGTCATGTATGTCATGTTATGATGAATTGAAAATGGGGGACCCTGATGTAAACAAGACGAAAGTCTTTCTCTGGTCTGCATCCCCTTAACAATTGTATGTTTGATTGATTGATTGATTGAAAAGTTTATTAACAGATTGCAGAATGGGTACAGTACAGTACAGCTCATATACAATTGTTAAGGGGATGCAGACCAGAGAAAGACTTTCGTCTTGTTTACATCAGGGTCCCCCATTTTCAATTCATCATATATGACTGAGCTGTACTGTACTGTACCCATTCTGCAATCTGGTAATAAAGTGTTCAATCAATCAATCAATCAATCAATCACTTGGCCCCAGAACCTGGATAAACACTTAGATTCCCAAAAGAAGTGATAGACTGTAGGTACCCAGGTCTGTTTGACATTTCGAACATAAAGGAGATATTGAACGGCCCATTTTGTTAATTCTTTTTTCAATACGTTGCTGCGAGCTATTATTTGTAAAAAATATTGAACCACAGACAGCAATCAGAATACTGGCATTTCCATAACGCTTTGCTGCCGCCCATTCAGTCCACACTAGTAGCTGCAGCTTTCATCTCTACAGTATATTTTCAAAAACATGAGGACAATTTGCTTGAATTGTCTTTATTATGAAAACTAAAACAGGACGTTTGCATATTCTCAATGTTGCTGTCGACGACTCGACGTCGATGTGCGAACTTGCTTCTTCAAACCGGGTAGACAAAGTTTACAGACAAACGTTAGATTGTTTTCGTCTGAGTCAGTACTGACTTTAACGTTAAACTCTTTTAAATGCTCAAACGTCGACGTCTAGAGGTAGAGTCTGACTGAGCGAGTGCTGCTGCAGCTCTCGGCTTCGTCCATTATACTGCTCGCCGATTCCGCTGGTTCACTGCTTGTTGTGAGGAGTCTGATAACGTAGCCAGGGGTGACAGGCGCGTTGCCAGATCGGGTGGTTTTTCCGCGCACATTTGAAGCCTGTTTACAGTGTGTTTTAACTGGGTTTTCGGCTGAAATGCATATGAAATCTGGCACATCTTTGAACATCTTTGAACATCTTTATAATAGACAACAACTACAGAGAAAACAAGCAGGACAATAAACGATAGGTTATGTAGATAACCTAGTTATATTAGTATTGGCTGAGCGTCCCGCTCTGAGCCTTATGAGATAACCCTTATCTCCTATGATACCTACTGTATCCCCAACGAACAACTACATGCACCCACACCTGTATGGGGCCCCGCCCCTATGGAGGCGTAGCCCATATAACCATGACTCTGGTCATCAAACACCCTTCCTCGCCAAATCCCGTTCTAGGAAAAGATCCCTCAAGAGGGAACTCAGGGCCGCGCAGAGCGGGACTCTCAGCCAATACTAATATAACTAGGTTATCTACATAACCTATCGTTATAAATCGTATTTGCTTATCGCATCCCGCTCTGAGCCTTATGAGATATGGGGAAGAGCGGACGCGAGACCCGACAGATGTACCCCCTGAGGACCCGTAAGCCCACATCAAGGGGTGCGGGGAGCCCTGTCACCCCATCCTTCCTAATGAAGGGGGGGCGCAGTCAACTCCACCTGAATGCGAACAAGAGGGAACCAGAACCCCTTGAACACACCGTACAGGCGGAACCACGTGTGACTCAACACACTGTGGCCCATACCCATACACTCCTGCTACCCGACCAAGGACGGGAAGCAGGAAAGGCCACAGACCCCAGAACCGCCTGGGAGACAGAACCCCCGGTCATGTCCATGAGGTAAAACCTTACAAAGGGACCCGGGGAGGACCATGAAGCTGCAGCACAGATGTCCTCCACCGAGGCCCCACCCAGGAGAGCGGCAGAAGCAGCCACACCACGAGTGGAGTGCGCCCTGACGCCCCCAGGGGGATCCTGCCCAGCCAACGTGTAGCAGTAGGTAATGCCCTCGCACAACCAATGGGACAGGCGCTGCTTCGACAGTGCCTTACCAGCACGAGCCCCACCGTAACAGACAAAAAGCTGGTCGGTAACCCTGAAGTCCTGAGTACGGCTGAGGTAAATCCCCAAAGCACGGACTGGACATGACAGGTGAAGGCCTGCATCTAACTCACTAGTGTGAGGAGGAGGACGAAACGCCTGAACCACAATATCCCTGGAGCGGAAGGAATTCCGGATATTCTTAGGCACGAAAGCAGGATTAGGTCGCAGAGTGGCACCGCAATCGGTCCGAAAAGACAGGCACTCTGGACGTACCGAGAGAGCACAGAGCTCACCTACGCCTTTAGCGGAAGTGACAGCCAGTAGGAACGCGGTCTTGAAGGACAGCTGTCCCAACGGCGCCTGCTCGAGCGGCTCAAACAGGGCCAAGGACAACCGACCGAGGACCAATTGAAGATCCCAAGTCGGAGCCAAGGAGCGTTGCACCGGCTTAACGCGTCGAGCGCCAAGCAGGAAACGCTTTACAAGAGGGTGGCTGAACAAGACATCCCCTCAAACCCCTCATGATAGGAGGATATAGCTGCTGCATATACCCTCACCGTCGAAGCCGACAGTCTATCAAGGAGAGACTGGAGGTAACTAAGGACAGCATCCAGGGGGCAGGAGACTGAGTCCCGGCCCCCCGCCTTACACCACACTTGGAACATACGTCATCTGCCCGCGTAAGCGCGACAGTGGAGGGAGCATGCGCATTCCAGATGGTAACACCATCAGGATCAAGAACCTGCGCCCCTCAACGTACCCGTCCCAACAACTGACCTAACAGATGTATGGGGAAGAATCCCTGGCGGCACGGCATCGGTCCCAGACCTGCCTGGCCATGTCCAGACGTAATCCTCACCCGTCAGGATGAGGACCGCCCCGCGACAGTACACCTGCACCCACATTCTCCCTGCCGGGGATGTGGGGAGCCCTCAGGCCGCGCAGATGGAGGACGCCCATAGCCAGCCGCCCGCCGCCTGGTGCAGACAGGGGGAGCGTACTCCTCCCTGTCTGTCGATACACGACACTGACGTCGTATCGTCCGTCCTGATCAACACCATTTGTGGACCAGAAGGACCGCTTTCAACACCAACACATTGAACGTAGCGCAGACCGGGCAGCATGGTTTGCCAGCTGCCCCCTACTGCGTTGGCCCGACGCGTCACCAGCGAGGGAGGCGTCAGTGAAAACGCGACGTGAGACAGCGCCGTAACCGTCCTAGGACGGAACCTCCAGAGCGTGTTGACAACACGCTCTGAGATGGATGCCCACAGCCCTCCAACCGTTGACTGGGAAGAGGAGTACTCTACATCCAGTCTACAGCAACCCCAGGCTGGTAGAGACCTGCCTGGTACGAGACCTGACGATCCACCTTGACCGCGAAGGACCAGAACGTCATCAGGGCAGAACACTCCGTAACCCCTGACGACGCAGAGGCCCCAGTGCGGCCTCCACGCAATTGGTGAAGATGCGGGGAGCCAGAGAAAACCGAACGGCAGCCTCTGGTACTCATACGCTAACCCTGCAAAGGAAGCGTAGGTAAGCCCTAGGATGGAAGATCGGAGATGCGCATACGCATCCTACAGGTCTATGGAGGAGAACCAGACCCCCACCTGACAGTGTTCAACAGGTAGGAGACGATCCAAAAAATGCTGAACCTTCCCATGGGACAGGTCCAGCCTGGGTCTTACACCCCTCCCTCCCGACTTCTCAGGCAGAGAACACCGGGAGGAGAACGCCACGACGATGGCTTGCTTCGTCCACAGAGATTGGATCTTGTTGACCAGAGCTGTCACTGCTGGAGACCCTGACAATAGGGTCTGTACCAAACCTGAAAACGGGTGGGGTTGTGTAAACACAAGTCCCCGCCTCAGCGTTCTCTCCATCCACCTCGACATATGGTACTGCCGTAGTCATATGTGACGACACTCCCAACGCACCCGCCGTCACGTGGCGCAGGTCCGCCAGGAACTGTAGATAGTTGGCCCGGTCCCCCCGCTGTGCGTAGCCAACCCTGGAACCGTGCGAGCAGCGCGTTCCGTGTCGGAACATCTGACCCTGACACCACCCACGAGGCAATCGCACCCAAGGGGGAACCCCTCCAGAACATGCTGAGGAGTTGTTCTGCAGCCGGACATGCAAGGTGTAAGGCCCCCATGGGTTCCTACACACCGTAGCCCTGCAGCGATATTACTACCACCCCAAATCACGTGTGCCTGCGACCATTGCCAATATTTCAGGAGTGGGAGGCACCAACATGATACCTGGCCTGGCGAAGGCGAGGCCGGGGAAGCCTGCACTGTGTGCCTCAAAAGGTTTCGAGCCCCCCTGCTGACAACACTCAAGTTGACAGACGTAACACCAGGCTCAACCAACACAGCTCAAGGTGTGGGAGCCGCTTGACAGCACAACATTCTCACGGACAGACCCAAGCTCAGCCATCAACTGGGTGTCAGCCCCTGTCCCCATGAGAAGCGAAAGGGGGGCCGCCTGCGCATCAACGAAGACACGCGGCCCGCAGCCAAAGGAAACAATCAGAGCCCACTTTTTCCGCTGGTGTTGGGGAAGGGAGTGATCGGAGAGCGGGCTGCTCGCGGCAGGACGGTGACGGCTTGTTTGTTCAAGCCGAACCCATCCTACATGGCCGATCCCTCGGCCGCCAAGGCTGTCGGCCTTGTGGACACCTGTCGAATCAACGCCCAGGATACCTCCGGCGGGGGAAAACATGGCCGCCTGTCGAGGGCCTTGTCATCGCCGCTGACGAGGCCGTGCTCTCTCTTATTCTGGCTGCGCGGTGTGAGGCGGTGTAGGGCCTAGGACAATACCGCCCGCGCTCCAGCAGAAGACCAAAATCCCCTGCGGAGAGGGGAACCCTGAGCGGTTATAGCTTGCGGCTGGGTCAAAGCTAATAACGTCAACAACCTCGCGCGATGTGTCGACGTCGGCTGGCCCTCAAGGCCCCGCCACCAGACACCATTTTTTTAATAGAAAAAAACAGCAATTCGAACACAGTTCTAATCGTTTCCAATTCCATACCGTGGCGGTACAAGGTTTTAACAGCCCACCAGCCACTCGCCAGGCCGACCCACCCATGGCGTCGGCCGGGCGGGGCACTGTTTCAATATGTCAAAAACAAAGGACTGATGTTAGCAAACAGCAACCTCCACTGTGGTGTGCACCATGAAAGGGTTAAATGAATCAAAGAACTAAACCACAAAATACTGTAGAATGAGCAAACCCATACACACAACGTTAAGGGGAGGCGGACCAGAGCGACCTAGTCCCGCCTTCATTCAAAATATTCACAACAGCACACCAGCCCTAGCTTAGCCCATTTACCAAAAAAGGTAAACAAAGCCCCCCCCGCACTACTCCCCCAGTATACCGATTCACCGTCAGTATGAATGGTTGAGAGGAGAGAAAACTGTAGCAAGACAGACCTTCTCATAGCAGAGTGACAGAACGAAACAATAGCCCACTACACAGGGCCGCCTCAGGGGGTGGGGGGCCTCGCGTTTATATTCGCACAGGGCCTCACATTTCTCCCAGGCGGCCCTGCCCCTATACTACTACAGCCTAGCGTGAGGCGATGTGGGACCCAGATCAACAACCGCCTGCGCACAGACACGCAACATGTTTACCATGTCGGCTGGACCCATAGCCCCACTACCCGACGCCAATGTGGATAGGAACTAGCCAGCTGAGCCATAACCCGCCGTTAAGTCCCATCCTGCAGTAATATAGCTCTACTGCTACACCGCCGAGCTCACGCATCGCCCCAGATGGGGACACCGTTCCATAGACCCCGCCGGAACACAAGGTAACATACCTGGCTAGGCTACCTAGCCACGGCCTACCCTGTTGTCAACCCATTTACCCGAAAAAAGGTAAATAGGACTCAGCAAAAAAAACCACAACAGCTACCGACTGACCTTCATTGATGAACCGGGCAAGAGGAGGGAGAAGTGACAACATCTCACGGCGGAGACATTAGAACAGCGTAGCAGTTAGAAGTAGTAGTAGCATGTGGCATTAGCGATAGCATGTAGCATAGCATTAGATGTTTAGTAGCATGCCCAAGACAGCTTGGAAACCATTCCCTGCAGTGAACGTTCACCAAACCATCCTGCCCCCGGCGCCAACACACAACATGGTTGTGTAACAAAACAAACCAGCATTACTAACACTACTACCCATGCCTGAAGACACAGGGCCTACCTGGGTACAAGCTGGCCCGACAGCCAATCTTGTACAGCTGAACCTCGATCTGCTGTCATCAGACGAGGAACATCAACATAGGCCGGTCGTGTCGCCGAAAACATTCGTCGAAGATGCCAAGGCCCAGCAACCTCCGGTAAGCTTTCAACATTATGACTCTGATCTTTTTCATCCTGCTAGTTACGTATGGTGCACGCAGCCAGTACGCTGGAACGAAAATAGAGGAAGGGTGTTTGGTGACCAGAGTCATGGTTATATGGGCTATGCCTCCATAGGGGCGGGGCCCCATACAGGTGTGGGTGCATGTAGTTGTTCGTTGGGGATACAGTAGGTATCATAGGAGATAAGGGGTATCTCATAAGGCTCAGAGCGGGACGCGATAAGCAAATACGATATATAACTACAATTTAAACGAGTAAGGACTGAAGAATCAATGAACGCTTTCAAAAATGATTTGCTACTACAAAATTGGGAGATAGTATATAAAGAGGAAGACACTGATAAAGCATATGAAACATTCTTATCTATATTTAACTTACTATATCACAAACATTGTCCAATAAAAGAATATAGCAGTAAACATAAACACTCAGACAGCCCATGGATCACAAGGGGATTACAGAATGCATGTAAAAAGAAAAATACACTATATAGAGAATTTATAAAACATAGAACTAAAGAGGCAGAAAATAAATATAAGAAATATAAAAATAAGTTGACTAATATTATGAGAAGATGTAAGAAGGATCATTATAGTAGAATATTAGATAACAACAAATATAATATTAAAGGTGTTTGGAAGATATTAAATGGTATTATCAGGAATGGATCAAGACAAATAAACTATCCTCAGTATTTTATGGAAAAGGATCAAACTATTAGCAATATGGATGATGTGGTTAACAACTTTAATACATTTTTTGTAAATATTGGACCAGAATTAGCGGGAAAAATCCCAGATCCAGTGACTCCTGAAGACATAAAAGACAATTATATTGAAGGAAATCCTAGTTCAATGTTTCTGGAAGCAGTAGATGAAAATGAAATTATAGAAACTACTAATAAATGTAAAAACAAGACATCTACAGACAGTAATGAAATAGATATGAAAATAGTAAAACATTTCATTAGTGGGATTTCAAAACCACTCACGCACATCTGCAATTTATCATTCAAAACTGGTCGATTTCCGAATAAAATGAAAATAGCAAAAGTCATACATCTGTTCAAGACTGGAGATAAACACCACTTCACAAATTATAGGCCTGTTTCTCTACTTCCTCAGTTTTAAAAAATATTAGAAAAACTCTTCAACAACAGATTAGATAAATTCATTGATAAACATAATTTACTCACCGATAGCCAGTATGGATTCAGAACACACCGGTCAACATCACTAGCGTTAATAGAACTCATTGAAAAAATCACAAATTCCATAGATAAAAAAAAACATGTAGCTGGAGTATTCATTGACCTAAAAAAAGCATTTGATACTATTAATCATGATATATTAATCAGGAAATTGGAGAGATATGGGATCAGGGGGGTAGTATTGGACTGGGTGAGAAGCTATCTAAATAAAAGACAACAATTTGTGACAATGAGAGATTATAAATCTGAATGTTTGGACATTGCTTGTGGTGTCCCCAAGGCGTCAGTTTGGGGCCAAAACTGTTCATCTTGTACATTAACAAGATATGTAAAGTATCCAATATATTTAAATGTATTTTATTTGCGGATGACACTAATCTTTTTTTTTCTGGTGAGAATGTCCAGCAGCTTTTAGAGGTCATCACATCTGAAATGAAGAAATTGAAGGAATGGTTTGATATAAACAAATTATCATTGAACTTGAGCAAAACTAAAATTATGTTGTTTGGAAACTGTAGATTGGATACTCAGGTACAAGTTAAAATAAATGATGTGATTATTGAAAGAGTTTATGAAAATAAATTCCTAGGTGTAATAATAGACCATAAAATCTGTTGGAAACCTCACATAAAACATGTCCAATCTAAACTCTCACGAAGCATTTCAGTCATGAGTAAAGTAAAGCACATTCTGGATAGAAAATCACTCTACATTCTCTACTGTTCACTAGTTTTACCATATTTAAATTACTGTGCTGAAGTCTGGGGAAACAATTATAAGTCTACACTACAACCACTTTTTATACTCCAAAAAAGGGCCATAAGGATAGTTCACATTGCAGGTTATCGTGATCACACTAACATATTGTTTTTGGAGTCAAAGACATTAATGATCTTGTGGAATTTAAAACGGCACAATTAATATATAAAGCAAAAAGTCATGCACTTCCAAGAAACATTCAAGAATTGTTCTTTGATAGGGAGGGGGGTTATAATCTGAGGGGAGAACGTTAGGTTATGACTATAACCAAGTTCTGTTAGTATAGCGACGCTAGTGACCCTGCCCCCCACATCGCCAGCGTATTCGGACAAAGGCCCCTCAGCCGAGCGGGCCCTGTCCCCCCAATAGTACACCGCCTGGCACACTGACCCTGCAGAACAGGCAGTCAGCATGGCCGTAAGCACACAAAAAAGGTTAACCAACGGAAGCAGGCAGCGCACCTGGGAAAAACCAGGCAACAGGCTATTAACCCTAGCCTGGAGATTGCGGACGAGACAGGCGCCAGAGGGGACAGCTGAACACAGCCGCCCCGGCGGAAGGGGCGTAAGCTGGCGGTGTTGCATGACCAAGCCTCCATTTAAAAAAAACCCACCCAGAGGGGTTGAGGCAGAGAAGGCTGACACGATTGGCAGACGTCATGAACGTGCAGGGGCACCCTCAAACGGTGAACCCGGGAGTTGACACTGCTCCAACACACCAGGGAATCAACCACCTTGGTGTTACCCAATGCGGTGGTCGTTCCTATAACCCCTCAAGAAAAAAGTCCAAAACACACCTGCGGGTATACACCGGCTATACCGCAGTACAAGTGTTTCAGTTTTTCAAAAAAGGGTTAACCCAGGCCTACAGGTCGACGAAACATTACTTCGGACCGGGCCCGGCGATACGGGAAGCACAGGGTCACCAGAGGAGGTCAAAGACCACCCCAACAGGCCCCTCTTCGCCATGCGTGAGAGAGGAGCGAAAAAGAATGGAGAACCAGCCCCTAAGCACACCGTACTTGGTATTCCCAGGCGGTCTCCCAACCAAGTACTAACCAGGACCAACCTGTGTAGCGGCCGAGATCTGACGAGATCGAGCGTGTACAGGTTGGCATGGCTGTAAGCCATTACGACAGTGCTGAGTAAAAAACGTACCCAACCAGGGTCTCCATAGTGCTTAACCCTGTGACACCCGGACCAACCTGGCATTTTTCCCCCTGAAAAAAGCCCAAGTCCCTCAGGGTACCAGAACAGCAGATCTGCATCCCCGGCGGACAACGGGTTCAACTTATCCGGACCAGCGTGACCAGAACCAGTCCCGTGCCCTAACCACGCCGACATGCCTACTCCAGGAGAAGGGGCAGATATGCGTGTTGATCTTAAACATGAAAAGAAGGCGCCACCCAGACGTTCGGGCGAACCGCGCCCGGTGGCCCACCCCCAGGGCGTGAGACCCCTCTACATATGTTCAGATCCATTCCGTCATCATCCCCCAGACATGAACGAGAATCCGTCGATGACAAAAACCAGGTCGTTGGATTTGGTCGTCGGAAGAGGAAAAACCTCCATCCCAGTTGCTTTATAAAAACGCTGTTTTAACCTCAAGCAACCAAGGTGTGCCAGTCAGTCGCCTGTTTACAGAACACCCCGAGCTAGGACTATACGTGCGTCGGGAGTCGGGAAGCACCCACATCAATGAACAGGCTATTTAGACCTGTCATTGAATCCCCAAGGCGCCATGGGGAACGACAAGAGGGGTGTGACACTTCCTAACTCCAACTCTTTTTAGTAGAAAAGAAGGAAGCACCAACAGTATGTATCCCAGTCTACACAGCCGGGGGTAAAAAAAATTCACATTTTTACATCCCACCGCCCTCCCATAGGAAGGAGACGGGAATCCCCAGAGAGACTTCCCACGCGAGCTGTACAGATTGAAAAGAATATATTGCACCTTGAGCCATGTAAAAATTTGGATTTAGGGCTCTCCGGGGAGGAGGCACTGAACCCATACACACTCAATAATCGAATTGAATCGAATACATACACAATAGAGTAGGACTCCTTCTAGAGGGTCCACTCACCTTGACAATCTGAGGAGGAGGCTCTGTACTCTGAAGGAGGCTCCCTCACATGGAAGGAGGAGTCCCAACTCACAGAAGGCCCAAATAGGAGCTTGGTGAGGAGGAGCCCTGACTACCCCCCGAAACAGATCCATCACATGGACCTGAAAAGCACACGGAAGTCCTACCAACAGAGACGTGCACGGTGACATACTCTATGGCGGGGGAATTTCTGCGGTGCACACGCCCAATATTCCAGGCCGTGGGACCATGAAACTCCCCCCCCCTCCCCCCCCCCCCCCCCCTCACCCCGTAACGTGCGGGACCGCAACGTGACAGGAACCTTGAAGGACAGGGGGTGTACCCCTGACCAACAGAAAAAAGGGGGAGAGGAAAGGTTACCAGTTCACCCCTTTACGACCCCACACCCATGATACGATGTAATGACAAAAAGAGAGTATGACACAGTCATAGTCGGCTCTATGAAGCGTCTGACAGCTTCACACAGCGCATGAGCTAACCTGCTATCTGATTTTTACTAAGGAAAAAACACAGAATAGAGAGGGCTCTCTAAGAGCCCCGGTCCAAACTTACACATGTGCTTCTGTGGCCAGTCCAACCCAGTTCTAGGTCACATGACACACACAACCCATCATCACCTATAAAAAATGGCAAAAACACTCTACAGAGGAACGCCGTTTTTCATAATGAGAGAATACATAATTCTCGATTAGTATCGGCCACAGGCCTTGCTAAGCACACACGAAAGCGACCAACAATCTTTTCTTTTAGGAAAATAAAGTTACTCCAGCAGATTTAGCACAACCTCAGCAATCAAGCTAAGGGTTACATCGTATCCCTACCACACAGTGACACAATGTAGTGCAACAACATGTCCACTCTGATAGGAGGATGAAGAAGTCCCCAGGGAACCGGGGGGAAACACAATCCTCCTACTTTACCCTTAATACGGCCAGTTAAAACAGGAAAACCTGTTAATATGTGAACACACTGTTTATTGTCATTACAGGCTGAGAAAAGAATATTCTTTACTAATTTGTCACTAAGCATAGCTTTATAGGTTAGTTAACCCCCTTAGTTGTGAGTACACGGTACATATAAACACACATGATGTTTCTCAACACAACAAACCAGATCATTTTCACATCTGAAACAACAACCCTATTTGCACGGAGAAGCTAAATACCTAGTGACAAGACAATTCCAGAAGAAGTGTACAAGGTCTGGTCAGACCTGGACTACCCGGAGCGTAGATCAACGAAGTGCAGTCTCAAGACACCGTAGAAAACACAGCCGTCCTGTGTTGTTCGATCTGGGCAGCGTCGCCGCTCCAACCCGTCGCTATGGTCCCCTTTGTTGACGTAGGCTTTGCCGTCCTGGCCCAGGGCAGGTTCGACGAACATCCTCTGTCAAAGATGACGTCGTAGTCAAGAGTGTTTAAAACATGTTATAATCAAAGCAGGTTCAACAGAGTAGCATTAAGCCAACGGCCGCTCCAACCGTCGGTCGCTACTGCCCCTGCCCGCGAGACGCCGAGCGAACGGCGCACGCGACCAGAGGGGAGCTCGCGGCGGCGCGCGAGGAACCGGAGCCACCCCGCGCTGGGCCTTGGCCGATAGCAGCAAGCTAACGTTTCCTAGTGATCACAGCAGGCTAGCGCCGCAGCTAACAACTGACTGGCTAACAGTAGGCCCAACCTAGGTAGGTCACGCAGTGATCACAGCAGGCTAACGCCGCAGCTAACAGCTGACTGGCTAACCGTAAGCTAAGCAGCTATCACCTGAACTTGTACACAATGATATAACACTCACCCAGACAGGCCGCCGTTCTGAAACCCTCCTCACTTTTTAAGAGAAAAGAGAAACAAGATGTTAACACAGTTTTACAACGGTGATTTTACCAACACCCGACGGAGCCAGCACAATACCCAACTGGCCTGTGTAGCTGACTTGAACACAGATCTTCCGCTATCGAACATCTATGCCCATATCTCCTTGTGAAGGAATACTCTCATTTGGATATGAAAGAAGGGGCTACACGGTGACAGAGAGATATCCACTCGTCCAGAAAACACAGGGATCACCAGTGTTAATGGTCGCGGCCCACTAGTTAAAACTATAATGGGCTTCAGACCAAGGTCTTCTGTCGCCTAAGAGGCTGAACAAAGGACCCTAGCCTGGGGCCGGTTTTCATAAACATTGTCAATTAGCCCCCATAGCACTAACAGACAAGTGGAGCCTGCCAGCAAAACATAACTCACCAAACCTGGAACCCACCGCTTCTCACAACAGCGGCGCGTCCTACAGCCCAGCTGTGTCTTTACCGCAACCAGCACACAGCAAGGACTGCAGTTGGAAAAGCATGTAGCGGCGCAAACTCCCAATACGAAAACCGGTGGAGGATTTTTAGAATGATCATCATCTTCCAGACACTCCAGTACGAAGGCAATATCGCCGTATTTTCTCGAAAATAGTGAGAGAGAAAATAAAGATATGATGTCAACGTATCCTTGCTTTCCAACTCTTCTCCTACCATCACATCACTTCAAGTGTGGGGATCTACCGAGGCACTTCCTTGTGGTGAAAGCGAGAAGGAGGCGAGTGGTTGGCCCCACCCCTGCTTATATTGGTAAGCTGATAGGGGTGTGGTCAGACAAATATTGGGATTAAAGGTACATTGTGGTCTTTATTCAGTGCGTGTGCACGTGTGCGAGGACAGTGCAGAAAGTGACGCCGAGCGAGAGCTATACGATACAGAACACAATTTAAAGGTGCTAAACGTACGCACTACCATGAGAAAACACTGCATCTCGATATGTGGAGTGAAACTGTGGAACAGTCTAAATGTGGTGCTAAAGCAATGTCCAAACATGAGACAATTCAAACTGATGTATAAGGAAATTATGTTCACAAGGTACAGGGATAAGGAAGGGACTTGATATTCACAGGTGTTTAAATTTTTATTTTGTTTTCTATTTTATTTCTTTTAGTTTTTGTTTTTTTGTTTTGCATATATATATATTTTTTTCTTTTCTTTTTTATGTTTAAAATAGTACACTCATTTGAGTAGTGGAAAAGGGGTAGGATTAAATAAGTGTATACTTCTTCCTACTCCTTTTCGAACATGCAGATTGAGTTGTTTTGCTTTTTGTTATTGTTTGTTTGTATTCATTGCATGTTCGAAATAAAGATTTCAAATCAAATAGAGTGCTGAGAATGAAAGCATGTTTGAACGCCGTTATACAGCGCTGAGAATGAACGCGTTCTCAATTGCGTTCATTTAGCGGATATACAGTACGTTCAGTTCACGTTCGCCCAAAATACGAACACGTTCATGAACGCATTCGGGTACATCACTGGGTGGCGGTATTGGCCATCTGAGATCTCAGACACATTCAGGACAGCATGCACAAGGTGCCTCGATGGATTATAAATGGCAATAGCAAATAAAAGAAATAACTAAACAGAAACGTAGATCTACATGAACGGCAGTCAATGTGTTAATCAGAGCAGCATAACTGGACCACATTCAACTTTAACACAATCTATAGAGACCAATGGATCAAGGGTTGAATGCTCCCAAGCACTGGAATACACAAAGGTCATGTAGAATGCATACATTTACTTTAGATACTTAAGTACATTCAATATCGAATACGTCTCTACTTTTACTTGAGTGAAATTTTGAATGGCGAACTTTTACTTTTACCAGAGTACTATTTTATCGGGGTATTTCTACTTTTACTCAAGTAAAGGAACTGTGTACCTCTTCCACCACTTACCCACACAACACGACGAAAGTCTTTCTCCCAAGACGAAAGTCTTTCTCTGGTCTGCATCCCCTTATCAATTGTGTGTATTGAGCCGTAATGTACTGTACCCATTCTGCAATCTGTTAATTAAAGTTTTCAATCAATCAATCATGTGTAGGGTGCCCACCTGTCCCGCGATTTGCGGGACAGTCCCGATATTGGGACGTTTGTCCCGCGTCCCGCTACAACAAAACATGTCCCGCAATTCAAAGATAGTTTATTTTTATTTATTTTTTTAAAGATTATATATATATATTTTTTTTTTTATGTTGTTAATTTAATGCCTCGTTCCAATACCCTCGTATATTTAAAATAAAAAAATCGGGCGACGTCACAAACCAATGCATTGCGCAGCCGAGCAATAGTATCCAGCTGCAGGACCACAGCACCGAAACTCTCAGGACCGCGACACTTTGCGGACCCACACTCTCCAGACCCTCGCTCCCATTGGCTGATTTGAGTCACGTGACCGTCCCACCCAATGGCTGAATTGGAGTGGGACGGTCACGTGACCCAAATCAGCCAATGGGAGCGATAGTCTGGAGAGTGTGGGTCCGCAAAGTGTCGCGGTCCTTAGATAGACGGTGCTGTGGTCCTGCAGCTGGATGCATCTCCAGCCGAGGCTGCCGAGCAGCTCACTCGAGTCTCGCGAGTCGCGCTGCCTGTCACCTGTCCGAGCGAGGCCGGGGCAGCTGTGTGTGTGACGTCAGTCACTTGAGTAGTCAGAAGAAAGACCGCCAATATTACTGATACAAGTTGTTTAGCTAGCTAAGAAACACAAGGAAATGGAGGCAAAAAAAAGTGACTTTGCTCATATAACAGAGACTGGGACAAGAAGTATACGTGGCTGAGATCCGTTTCAGATGATCCCCAAAAGGTAGAATGCAGGATCTGCCACAGGAGCTTCACCATCACCCATGGAGGAGAGGGGGACGTCACGTATAATTGTTCAGAGGAGCGCCTCTTCAGCAAGTCTGGCCCGTTATTGAGAACTGAATCAGAGGGTCAATTTGTTATAATAACAGAATACACAGGGAGTATTGCCGGGACACTGTCCAGAGGGAAATAAAAAATAAATTAAATTAAATACTCCCCCCCCCCCCCACCTACGTGTCCCGCATTGTCCCGCAAAAGCAGTGCTGCTGTCTGTTAAGAGCCGATGGGCTTGTCTCTAATTATCTCAGATCACTTACTTGAGATATAACCCTTTGGCCGCTCGATATCCCCCAGCGAGGTGCTAAACTCGCCAAGTTCTCAAGTCAATTACTATTTCTGTCAAGATTACTTCAAGTCACTGGTCTAGTTATATCCAGTTGATATGAAATGTAAGCATGAAGAGTTGTTAATCTCTTCTTGTTTGCAGTATTGGGCAAGTTACTTTTAAAAAGTAACTAGTTACAGTTACTAGTTACTTCTTCCAAAAAGTAACTAAATTACTTACTCAGTTACAAATTATAAAAGTAACTAGTTACTTCAGAAAGTAACTATTGCGTTACTTTCAATATATTTTTTTTTACATAAACAACATACACAAATCTAAACTATTTTAATGTTGCTGTGGGACAAAGTGAGACTAGCCTCCAATCAAATGCCATGTATGTAGATATTATAATTACTATGTTTATATAGTGGATCATACAAATACAATAGATGTTTTGGAACTTTTTATATGTATTGCCCCTCAACAGGCCACAACTGGGCAACATTGAATTATGCTTGTTAAGCACAATACCAAAAATAAATAACAAATATATACTGATTGATTGAACATTTTAATTAACAGATTGCAGAATGGGTACAGCAGTACGGCTCAATACACACAATTGTTAAGGGGATGCAGATCAGAGAAAGACTTTCGTCTTGTTTACATCAGGGTCCCCCATTTTCAATTCATGACATTTATGACATACACAACATACAGATATAAGAATCTAATCGAATCATTCTAAACCAGGGGTCTCAAACTCAATTTACCTGGGGGCCGCTGGAGGTAGAGTCTGGGTGAGGCTGGGCCGCATCAAATATTCCACAAAAAAAGGGTTTAAAGTATTCAAAAAAAAAGTACAACTGATCCAATCTTCTCACAAACAAACTCACTAAAACCTCACAAACACCAGCAACTGAGTATTCTCAGTGGTGTCAGTGGACTCATCCACAGCTATGGAAATGCATGTGCATTTTTTTAACAATAATTCTGCTTGCAGCTTGATATGATTTCATTCCATTTATTTTTGTGGTTCTTAGCACTGAATTCTGAGGAAAGGCTGCATCAAAATAACTGTGTTTTGTTTCATAGTGGCGTTTCATATTGCCACTCTTCACAAGAGCTACCGTTTCTTGGTGCTGGGAGGATGCATGCACGCATATGTTTTAGTCCATGCAGCTTTGAATTGCAGCGATTTTCACTGTCGACTTTTCTTTTACTTTCTTTGAACATGCCACATTTTTCTACTAACTGCATGCTGGCGAAACTAGGCTACTAGCTACATTTATCTCACGGGGATACAACTGGGAATGAGGTTACTAGCTACAGTACACGCAGATTAGACTACCTGTCGATGCGCTGTCAACTCGCTCTGACTCTGCCCCGCTGAAAGACAACGTGCATTCCGTGAAGACCCGCCCTACTCTGCTCTGATTCGCAGAATGTGGGTGGGGGGAGACACGCTGACGGGACGCTGAATGTGATTGGACCAGAGTAGACAGACACACACAGTGGAGCAGTGCTTGCAGAGGAGATGAGTGGAGAATTTGCGCACTAAACAAGGAAGAACATATTGCCCCTCAGCGCAGATATCTGTCTGATGAAAGAAACAGGTTCATTCATAGTAACGCGCCGCATTTATTTGCAGTAACGGTAATGGCGTTATTGAGATTGGAAGAGTAATCCGTTAGATTACTAGTTACTGAAAAAACGAATGCCGTTAGTAACGTCATTACTTATAGCGCCGTTATTCCCATCACTGCTTGTTTGTAATAAACCGAATGTATGTCTAGGAGAACCATTATTGCCTATAATAACAATAATATTATTATTATCATCATCATCATTATTATTTTACGAAAGGGCTTGTAATACTGCTCATTTGAAAGCTTGGTTGTATTACTATTTTTTTAATAAGTATTACCACTGTTAATAATGTAACATTAGCGTACTAACAATCATTATTTGCAAGCCCCAGTACCCCTTATCAATCCGACAGATCCATCGATCCGTGGTACCGGAATCCGCAAACAACAAACATTGCCATGTATAGTATTTATACAGTACATAGCATATATATATATATAATATATAATTTTTTGCTGAAAAGCATTAACCAGTCAATTGATTCAATCCGTAATAGTCACCTTCAATAGGAAATCAGGGCGCGGCCGGCATCGTGGCACATTGCTGGCAGAAATCAGTCCAAGGATTCAATGGATAATTAGAAAAAAGTAATCTTTATTTCAATGAAGTTACAAAAAAGGACTGTATTGGATATGTCCATTACAGTTTAAAAGATTATATAATACAAAACATCTCATCTCTATGATCGCAAAGGCCTAACACGGCTTGTGCCTGCCATAGCAAAATCCTGCATCGCAACAACTCTGTAAAATCTGAACATCTGAAAAATCTGTCTCATAGCAAAAAACTCTCTTTGTCATTTTGAGCAAAAGAGCAAATGAGCTAAATAACAAAGCTTTGTCCGGGGGACTCCACTTTGAAAAATAGACCGATTCCATTCCTTACGGTATCGGCTGCTAGAAGAAAGTGTCTGCAAGCAAAATCTGAAAATCTGAGCTCTCGAAGTAGGAGCAGTCATTTTTATATCATATCAGGACCTCTTTGCCATTGGTCCAAAAACAGTGATGTAATTTCACTAGCCAATCAACATCTCACACATCAGGACTGACTCTCCTCCCCTCCTAGTTGTCATTGGCTGCCGTCTATTCCACTGGATTGTAACTTGAAAAAGTACTTGTAACGTTTTTGCTGGAACAGAATACGATATTGTGGAAAGTCCCTCTCCGTTACTAGCAGAGGCCCAAGGTCGTCTTCACATTCCTTAGTGGCCAAGCAGTATTGAAATGGAAGCAACTTGCCCTGTGTAGTGTATAATACATGAACACACTTCTTGTATGAGTATATAGTACATATAGCATACACAGTATATACAGTACATAATAAACATTTGGTTTATTACAAACAACAACTCTATGCAGGCAAGACAGGCAAGGGTTAACATGTGCCAACCTGCTGTTTTTCATTCTGACCGGCAGGAGCTGTCTCTAAGGCCACATTCTTAAGGTTAAATCCCTACTGCATGTTCTAGGAAAAGGCCCTGCAGTATTTGAGAGAGAATGGCCTGTGTAGTGTTATAATAAATGAATACACGTCCTGCATGAATAGTCTTATACGCTTATATATATATATATATATATATATATACAGATATATACAGATATATATACATACCTATCACATCTAGACGCATACAGTAACATATGCCTAGATTTAAAACAGATATATTTTTACACAAGTGGGAGGAAGAATATACAGACATTCCTCATAATCATATAATTAACATAAGAACAGGATGTCATAATAACCAGTGTCACTAGTTGGCTGTGACACTTCACACTGTCCTGCGACTGAACCATTTTGACCTGGTCACCCTATGCATGTGTGGTGTGCAGTGGCGGCTCGCCACTAGGGGCGCTCGGGCGCCGCCTCCCCTCAGGCCCTACCCTGGTTATATGAGAGAACAAGAAAAATAAGTTTTTAGTTTTTAGTTTTATAGCCCTATAAATAATATAAACATGTTTAAAATTAATAATATTTACTCATTTTAAGTATGTTTGTGTTTCCAATGCACAATATAACGTTATTATCGCAATTAAAAAACACTCGTTTTCCAGAGCAGGAAGTGACATCACGTTTTTTTAATTTATTTTTATTTTTTCGTATTTCTCGGCCCGGGCTATACGCGATAGCGCTCTGAGTGCGCGTCACAGTTTGATCGCTGTATCCGTCACAGCCAATCAGTGCATAACGCGTTGTGCGTTGAAATATGACTATTATGTTGGAATCCGGGCGCGATTTGAAGCGGTCTAGCCAGTAGCGCCAAGAATATCTGTAGCCGCATTTCGCGGAGACGCTCTCTGATTGGCCGACGCCAGTATTTTTTTCCGTAGCATAATTTCACAGAGACGATATCTGATTGGCCGAATCCAATTTCTAATGTTCCAAGGTTATTCCTAGGTTGGTCGGTGGAGATAGTTGTGTTGTTGTGAGAATGATGCAGGCAGCTGTTTGTCTTAGACGAGCGTGCCGTGACTGCAAGTTCTTTAGACTGTTAAGCTTAGGCACTCTTTCAAAGTTGGTTAAGGTTAGAGTTTGTCTTAGAGCATGGC
The DNA here is from genome assembly GCF_963971535.1 of Notolepis coatsorum. Classification (NCBI taxonomy): domain Eukaryota; kingdom Metazoa; phylum Chordata; class Actinopteri; order Aulopiformes; family Paralepididae; genus Notolepis; species Notolepis coatsorum. The sequence continues at coordinate 129,390,178 of NC_140168.1, forward strand.
GATAGAACGCCAGGTAGTTTGCAGGCTGTTCGAGGCGGAAATGGACAAAGACACAGCTCTTCACTCACACAGCTTGTTGGCTAACAACAAGCTATATGGATGCGGAGGGACAACAATGGATGGACATCAACACAGGCTGGATGGACAATGCCATGGAGTGGATATACTTTATCAACAAGCCAACAACAAGGTAGATTAGCGATCTTAACTCTAGTTTAATACATGATACGTTGTCTACTGATGCCGCATAACGTTGTAACGTTACAGCTTTCAGCTAACGTTAGCTACTGCTAGCTGTTAGCTCCGTTATCTTAGCTGGCCACTTTTATAATCACTTCATGGAAACGGAGTAACGTTAACGTTTAAACGTTATGTCGAGGTCATACAATACTACAGTCGACATAAGGTTAACGTTACCCCGTTTCCATGAAGTGTTTAAATAGCAGCAATCTTGTTGAAAATGTAACTTTACTAAAATGCTCTCTCTCTCTCTCTCTAATTTCGCCGCATGTGGGGCATAACCACTCAGACAATGAATGGTAACTTGTTTAAAATAACGAGCTTTACAAATGTGTTTATTATTGAATGGATCTGACATCATCTGAGAGAGAGAGAGAGAGAGAGAGAGAGAGCGAGAGAGAGAGAGAGAGCGAGAGAGAGAGAGAGAGAGAGAGAGCTGTGCGTGTTTGTGTTGGGCTATTGGAAACGTCGTTGCATTTGACTGACTGATCATATATTGATCGATGGCAATGGTGATAATATTCGCCAATGCATGCCTTGTACATGTTTGCAAAATGTTTGGTATAGCGCCCCTAGTGGCGAAGTACCCACCGGCCGCCACTGGTGGTGTGGAGATGACAACAACACGCTCAGTCTGAGCACTAGTTGGGTTCTACTCGCTGGGTTTCCCCCAGTGTGTCGGCCAGAACACCACTTATGGACATATTTTGAGTATGAATAAATAAAAAGCAGAGAGATGGTTGATATACTGTTTTTTTTGCAGTAACTCATATTCCAGTGCTCATGCTGAATGTTATGATTGTGGTTTCTATAAAGAAGGAATGACAGAAATACAACTGCAGGATAATAATATGCCCACCTTAATTCCACCCATGTGCATAATATTACCAAACAATAATTGTAAACAGAGGAAGTAATACAATGGCTATAATTTACATGTATCTCTTATCTCCTCATTACTTGTCTCTCTCTTTACAGAATCACAGCGTCTCCAAACACTCATTACCCAGGATTCTCAGACAGAATACACTGTTACTGCTAATGTTGACATAACACCTCCTGTTATTTATTAAGTTGAGGTTAAGTTAAGTACTCCCGCTGATGAACCGTCACGATGCTTTTAATGGACTGCATTTGCACTGCATTTATATAGCAGTTTTTATCCAAAGCGCTTTACAACTTATGCCTCACATTCACCCATTCACTCACACACCGACAGCAGAGGTGCCAACCTGCTCATCGGGAGCAGTTAGGGGTTAATGCTTATTTCAGCTTGATATCCAATTCCAGTCCCTAAGTCTTAGTGTGGACAGGGTAGGAGTGTACAGCTTTCATGGCGTGGAACCCAGTGTTAGGCCATGTCCAGACGAAGTATTTAAGTAGTAGTAATTATTTTTCAATTCTTTTGTTGGCAAGTTGTTTGCATTACTTTTCAGACTTGCCAACAAAATAATTGAATAATAATAATAATAATTATATTATATAATTATAAATAATTTTGCAAAATAACTGTCAATTTACAATGATAGACATGCATAACTGTATAGTCCCCAGCTCCAGTATACTTCTGGAGGAAGCTCATACAATAGTTTCATGTCAAATACTATTGGATTACGTGATTAATCATGACAGGAAACCAAAGTGTGAGCTTCTGCCAGGAAGTATACTGGAGCTGGGCTACAAAAATGCACATATGCTATTGTACATTAAAAACAACAGTCCAAACGCACAAATGAGGTAAGCCATGAATGGCATTTATTGTCAAAAGACAGAATTATACAAATAATTATATTCTTGAAATGGTAAATGGCTGTTTTTTTTATTTTTTTTTTACAATTTGTGCACATTTTACCCATAGGAAAATCCCATATTAACTCTGAAGAACTGGTCCTCTGCGAAACGCTCGTTGTACAAGTATCACAGAGAAAATTCAAAGGTACTCACAGTTGCACAAGGGTTTCGGACAGAGAAACGCAATGGTTTGAAAGCTTGGCGTTGCTAATAAACATTTTAAATATTCTTTTATAAACTGCTGGTCAACACTGCTCAAAATGGCTTTAGCTGACTGATGCACCTTGTACAACGAGTTAATTATGTGATTTTATTGTCAAAAGACAAAATAATCATATTCGTAAGTAAAATGGTAAATTACTGCTTTTTTATTTATTTTTATTTATTTATTTTTAATTTTTTTAAACATAACATAAAATTAGACACACAAGCATTAACAGTAAATATCCAACGTAAATCACAGAACTATACATTCCATTTGAATCAATATAAATGTAGTTTACGAGATATATACCTAATACTTGCAATCCAATCCAATACATACATATGCTCCTGCTCGCTCTTCCCCCCAGGACCCCCACTTGGATAATCCATCCATTTTCATTCGTTTCTACCAGGAATTACAATTCATATGCTAGCCTTTATTCTCTCCGCCACTTCTAACCAGATTGCAATCCTGGTTTCACTGACACCTAAAATTCTTGCTGTAGATATCTCTAGATAAATCACATCGAGATAGGTAAGAACCCATACCTTCCGGCACATTTTATCCGGTTGAATCCATCATGATGCTATCAGCTTTTTAGCTGCTGTGAGACCGGACAAAACTAGTCTCTTTAGCTGTATAGAGGCTGCAAACTGAGAAACATCATTCAACAGCAATACAGAGGGCTGTACAGGTATGTTCAGAAATAAAAATTCTGATAATTGCAGGGTCACTTCTTCCCAGAATATCTTAACAGGTGGGCAATCCCAATACATATGCATAAATGTACCCTCATCACCATTTGTACATAAGGAACATAGAGAATATTGTCTAAGTCCCATTCTGTTCAATCTTATAGGAGTCAGGTATGTCCTATGAATATAATTAAGATTAATTTGTTGATGATCCGGGTTGCGTGACGCAATTCGAACGTTTGCCCAGACTTCTTGCCAATCAAAATCTACTTCCAAGTCTGGTATATCCCTCCTCCAGACCAGGCCAAGTGAGCGGATCGGCGCGGCCGAGAAATCCGCTCTTCGCTCTTTAAAGCTTGGTCCGCTCCGCTAATCGCTCATGTTGACCCCGCCCCCAAGTCGCTCTCCGCTCGCTCCCCGCTCACCTTGAATCGAGCGCTCCCCGCGCCAGATCGCTCGGCATTTTTTTATTTTTTTTGGAGCATGGTGTAAATTAGCTCAAACTACAACAGTCTACACCCCCTGGGCCCCTTAACAATTGTTTGTATTGAGCCGCATTGTAATTGTACCCATTCTGCAATGTTAAATAACGTTGTTTATCCATTCACTAGCTCTATTAAGCGATGATAGGCTAGCCGAGCCACAATGCTATGGTCGCTGCCATTAACGTTAGCATGTAAGCTAACGTCAACAACAATGGCGTCGATACTTTTTCTAACAGGAGTGAGTGAAGGAGGAGGAGTGAAGCCTGAACAGGATATCACAGGTTCACCCTTCTCATTGGTTGAAAATGGCCTTCATGTTTGTACATCGCCATCTGTTGCTTTGGCATTGTACTGCATGTATATTACATCAACAGTGTTAAACCACTGTGAGCGACCTGGAGTGGATTGGAGCGGAGGAGAACTCTGGCTCCGGACGTCGCGCCGACTCATTTTAAAACCCACTCCTCGCTCACGTCAAAACCGGCCGCTCCGTGCCCCGCGCCGCTCACGCTCCGATCCGCTCACATGCACTGCTCCAGACTGAGTCTAGGGGAAGGATTCCATACGAAGACGTTAGTAAGTGATGATAAAAGTCAGATACAAAGCCTCTCGATGTCTCTCTTTCATAGAAGAATTTGTGATATCTGTGGTGCTCAATTGGTATCTTTAATGGGACTCCATGAGCCTTCAAACATTCCAATAACTGTGCGTAGAAATAATATGTGGAACTGGTGAGGTTAAATTTGTTACGTATATCTTGATAGCTACAAAAAACCCGTTTGTTGAAAACATCTCCCAATGTATGTATGCCCTGCTTTTCCCATTTGGGGTATCTGATAGGTCGTTTTCCAATAAGGAGTGCATTGTTATTGAATAGGGGAGTATGGCTATGCCATTTATGTTGGTTAGAATATTTTTTCTGTGTTTCACGCCATATACGAATCACATGTGTAATAAGAGGGCCAAATTTCAATTCGCATTGCTTAATTGATAATATGGTGTATACTATGTCCTGCAGTCTATGTGGTGCTACTATATTTTCTTCTAAGTTTCTCCAGGATACAGATGCTTGGGAGTCAAACCAGGTTGTCAGTGGTCTTAAAGAGTACGCTTTAAAATAGTGGTAAAAGTCTGGAAATGCTAAACCTCCATCGGCTTTGTTTCTCTGTGCGGTGGATATTTTTTTTCGTGGAGGTTTGTTATTCCAAATAAATTTATATGCGGTGGAATGTAATTTTTTCCAGTAACTATCAGGAGGGGGTAACGGTAACATTGAGCTGATGAAGTTGATTCTAGGTAAAACATCCATCTTAACTATTGATACTCGGGCCTGTACTGAGTTTTTAAGTTTGGACCACCTGTCAAAGTCGTATTTGATCTTATCTTGGAATTTTGTGTAATTGTACTTCACCGTTTGGCATATAGTAGGGAATATTTCAACTCCTAGACATCTGAAGTGTTTTACCATTGGTATTCTTTCTGGAAGGAATATATTCTATGCAGGGGCATTGAGTGGTAGGAAGGCCGACGTTGGCCAATTTATCCTAAATCCCGATAGATTGCCAAAATCATCAATCAACTTGAGAAGATGAGGCATTGAGGTGGTAGGGTTTTGCATGAACAAGATTACGTCGTCCGCATATAAACTAATATGATGTTGTGTGCCCTTAATTGCGATTGGTTCTATGGATTGGGATTGTCTTATAAACTGTGCTAAAGGCTCTAATGATAAAGCGAATAGTCCGGGACTAAGAGGGCAACCCTGTCTGGAGGAGCGCAATACAGGAAAGATTTCGGAGGTAATTTTACCTGTTGTAATCATGGCCGATGGGTCTTTGTATAATACTTTTATCATATCAATGAATCCGTTTCCTAACCCCATCCTTTCTAGTACTGCCCATAAATAAGACCATTCCAACCTATCAAAGGCTTTCATCGCATCCAAGGACAGCATCGCTATAGGTGGAGTGGCATCCTTGCTGGCATCTAGCACATGTAGTAACCGTCTTATATTATCCGTGATCAAGCGGCCTCTTATGAAGCCAGTCTGATCAGGATGAACTAAAGATGTCATATGCGTTTGAAGTCTGATGGCTAATACCTTGGAATACAGCTTGATATCGGTTCCGAGGAGGCTCAAGGGTCTATAACTACTGCAATCGGTGGGGTCTTTGTCTTTTTTAAGGAGGACTGTTATGAGTGCAATATTGTCTATCTTATGGAAATTCCCCTCCTTGATTGAGTATAAAATCATATTAAGTAATAGGGGTCCAATTACATCCCAGCATGAGAGGTACAATTCTGGAGGGATCCCATCCCTTCCAGGAGCCTTACCAATTTGCATTTCAGATATAGCCTCCCTAAGTTCATCTAGTGTGATGGGTGTTTCTAACTGTTTAGCGTCTTCCTCTGATAGTTTAGGTAGGTTAATTTGATTAAGATATATATCCATTTTGTTTTGATCGAAAGCCATTTCTGATTTGTAAAAGTTGGAGTAAAACTTTTTGAATGTCTCGTTAATTTTTTTGAGGTCTGTAACAAGTCCTTGCTGGGCCTTAATAGTAGGGATATCTGCAAATTTTGCGTTGGCTCGTATCTTCATAGCTAGTAGGTGACTTGGTTTAGAACCCTGAAAGTAATAATGTTGTCTTGTGCTATGTATTTGAAATTCAGATTGTTGTCTTAAAATGGCATTAATCTCTTTTTTTAACACATTAATTTGAGATTCCAATCGAACCGAGTAGTTGTATTGTAAAGAGGAAAATAACGATGAGTAAAGCGTTTCCAGCTCTGCCAGTTTTGAGCAACAATTCTTACGTAGTTTGGAGGAAAAGACAGCAGTGAAATCCTTGATAAATCCCTTTACCGACATCCATAATATTCTGGGGTCCTGTACCGATTCCGCATTCTCCAGCAGGAATTCAACAAGTGCTTCTTTGAATTGTGTAATGAATTCATTGTTTTTCAGCAATATTGAGTTAAATCGCCATCTTGGGGCTCGGGATGACAGTATACCAAATTATCCTTTTAGGAGTAAATAGCTGTGATCTGATGCATTGGGAACCATTTCCACGTCATAGTTATCAAATAGTCTAGGGGATGCAAAAACATAATCTATTCTGGAGAATGTCTTGTGTCCTGTAGATCGACAAGAGTACTCTCGGGCCGTTGGGTTGAGTGATCGCCATAGGTCATTTACACCTGTATTCTTGGACCAATCCTTTAGTGCATTAGATGCATGTTTCTGATCATTGGAAATGGTGGGATAAGATTTATCCATCCAGGGATCCCAAATGGCATTAAAATCCGCGCCAATTATAAATGAGTATTCAGGAAGGTTTAACATTGTTCTGGTGAGTGTAGCGTAGAGGTTAGCCTCGTAAAGATTTGGGGCATATGCCGCTACCAACGCTATTTTTCTGTTACTGTATACAATTTTAGCTATGGTTATCCGACCATCTATATCAGACCATACGTCATGCAATTCAATATTCAACTTCCGTTTCGTGACTATAGCAACTCCACGGGATCTCGTTCCAAAAGAAGAGTGGCTAATGTTATGATATATGTTGTCCACTAGCTTTACTTTGTCATCCACTAAAAGGTGCGTTTCGCTTAAAAGAGCCACATCAACCTGTTTGTTTTTCATCAGTGTAAGCACGCTTTTGCATTTATGTTGTTTGTTTATTCCCCCAGTATTCCAAATCATTATATTCAAACTAGCCATAATCTATAGGAAGGAAGATGAGAAGATGTTTAGGAAGAAAGGAAGATGTTTAGAACTAGATTATAGAAATCCCAAAAATGTGAGAACAACTGCTTAAATTCTTTAAATAACTTTGCCAAGCTTACACATCTAGATGAAAAGGAGGTTTTTAAATACGTGTACACAGTTCGTCCCTTGGGCAGTAATCCGCTATGAAGGTTGTTGTTCTTCCAGATCTGGTTCATGTGCAGGTCACATACCGATGTTATTGTTCCAGGGCATTCATTGAAAAAGTCCAGTGTATTCCAGAATGTTAGCAACCTATCATGACTTGCAAAAAGCTGTTGTTTATGTTCCAGGGCATTCTTCATGCCATAGAGTAATATCATTCCAGTATAAAGGACCAAGACAAAGACCAAGGAGATGGTACTGGACTTCCGCAGGTCGAAACCACCTCTGCAACCAGTCAGCATACGGGAAAACAACATTGCGACGGTGCAGTCATACAAATATTTAGGCGTGCACATAGATGATAAGCTGGCCTGGGCTGCTAACGCGGAAGCAATTTACAAGAAAGGACAGAGCAGGCTGTTCTTCCTTAGGAGGCTCAGGTCTTTTAATGTGTGTGGGGAAATGTTGTACATGTTTTATCAGGCAGTGGTGTCAAGTGTGCTCCTCTACGCCGCTGTCTGTTGGGGTGGTAATACCACGGCCAGGGACACCAGACGGCTGGATAAGCTAGTCAAGAAGGCTGGCTCAGTGGTAGGGAGGAAACTGGACCCACTGGGGACCGTGGTGGAGAGCCGCACTCAGAGCAAGCTGCTGGCCATCATGGGCAATACCAACCACCCTCTCCACCACACCCTGGTGGGGCAGAGCAGCAGTCGCAGCGGACGGCTCATCTCCCTGCACTCACGGACTGAGCGGCACAGGAGGTCCTTTGTCCCCACAGCCATCAGACTGTACAACAGCGTATTATAGTGAAGGGGACCTGACCTCTGACCCACACACCTGTTTTTACACCTGTTTTTACACCAGTTTTTTTATACACTGTTTTTATACACCTGCTTTTATCTAATCACGCTCCTATTTTAATATTGATGGGTATGATTTAATTGAATTTTATCATGTACTTATCTTTAATTCATGATGCAGACATAACGTGTAACAACTGTATGGGAACGGTCAATTTCTGTATACTATGTGAGCTGCAAGATACCCTGAATTTCCCCAAGGGGATTAATAAAGTATCTATCTATCTATCTATCTATCTATCTATCTATCTATCTATCTATCTATCTATCTATCTATCTATCTATCTATCTATCTATCTATCTATCTATCTATCTATCTATCTATCTATCTATCTATCTATCTATCTATCTATCTATCTATCTATCTATCTATCTATCTATCTATCTATCTATCTATCTATCTATCTATCTATCTATCTATCTATCTATCTATCTATCTATCTATCTATCTATCTATCTATCTATCTATCTATCTATCTATCTATCTATCTATCTATCTATCTATCTATCTATCTATCTATCTATCTATCTATCTATCTATCTATCTATCTATCTATCTATCTATCTATCTATCTATCTATCTATCTATCTATCTATCTATCTATCTATCTATCTATCTATCTATCTATCTATCTATCTATCTATCTATCTATCTATCTATCTATCTATCTATCTATCTATCTATCTATCTATCTATCTATCTATCTATCTATCTATCTATCTATCTATCTATCTATCTATCTATCTATCTATCTATCTATCTATCTATCTATCTATCTATCTATCTATCTATCTATCTATCTATCTATCTATCTATCTATCTATCTATCTATCTATCTATCTATCTATCTATCTATCTATCTATCTATCTATCTATCTATCTATCTATCTATCTATCTATCTATCTATCTATCTATCTATCTATCTATCTATCTATCTATCTATCTATCTATCTATCTATCTATCTATCTATCTATCTATCTATCTATCTATCTATCTATCTATCTATCTATCTATCTATCTATCTATCTATCTATCTATCTATCTATCTATCTATCTATCTATCTATCTATCTATCTATCTATCTATCTATCTATCTATCTATCTATCTATCTATCTATCTATCTATCTATCTATCTATCTATCTATCTATCTATCTATCTATCTATCTATCTATCTATCTATCTATCTATCTATCTATCTATCTATCTATCTATCTATCTATCTATCTATATTCCAGTATATTCCAATATGACACAGAGCGTTGAAAAAATCCAGAATATTCCAAAATGTCAACAACAAATCATGACCTGCACAAAACCATAAATCTAACGGGCCCAAACAGCGAACCTTTATATAAATATAGTGTCTAGCGTCTCGTATTAAACTATTACTACATCAATGTTGTCAAAGCTTGTTTGATGCCGTTTTTGATGTCCGAGTTATAACAAAGTTATTCAACGAAGATAAAAAAAAAAATATGAATACAGTTATCCTCCACGTTGTGGTTTCTTATCTTATCGGTGTCTGTCAGGAGGCCAAAGTGGGAGAAAAGCCCAGTCTGAGAGAAGAGAAAAGGCCATTCCTCTTTGACCTCCACCATCGTTGGTGCAGGCATTTTGTTCAAGTACCGCCGCAGGATGACGTAGGTCCTCTCCATCAGAAGTTCTGCTCTCACTGTCCCACCCATCCCTTCCTCTGTGTACAGATATACAAATACATGTATTGAGTACCCAAGTAACAACAATTAGATTTGATGTTGCCACATCTGGGAAATTGAGTGGCAAACCTTTAATTGTATGCTCTCTCATCATTACTCATTCTGAATATTAAGGTGGCCTTTTTGCTTAATGTGGGATGTTTATTCAGGTGTAAATTCACCAAAAGTAAAGTAAATTGCATGCCTGAGTAGATGTTCCGCAGATCCATTTTCAAAGCCGCCAAGGTTTCCTCGGTCTCCCCGTCCAGTAAGTCTGCTGGGCCCCACCTCACACACCTAGGGATAGGAAGGAATCATAGGTTAACTCAATACTATTGGGGGAAATTATTAGGGCTGACCCCTATTAGTTGATTAATCGGTCGAAAGGATCCGTAGTCGACTGCCAACCTCTTAGTCGAATACATAAAAAATAAAAGATTTATAATATATTTTTTTGTATCATTCTTTCCAAAAGAAAAAAGGCCTCTAACGCTCACGCATACCAGAGGCTAACTGCTTACGAAAACAGGCACAGAGGCACTGAAAGAGGATTTCACCCATTTAATGAACACACTAGACTAGACAAATATCAAGATTAAGCACCACCACAGCCCAAATGGAATGATAATTTATAATTTTTTTTGTATTATACTTTTTTTTTTCTTTTTTTTTTTGACTAGCGGCACATTTTGGCCAATCATAGTCGACTATCCAAATCCTTAGTACTGGACATGTACTGCTATTCCTAGCACTATTTGGGCAACTTTACACAATCTTGTTAGTCTATTGAAGACATCTGTAAGGTTTAAAAAAAAAAAAATCATTGTTTTATATTTCTAATCAAGTACTCAAAACCATCATTTTTCAGCTTCAAGATTTCAGGCTGTTATGGCCTGGCTCCGCCCATAAGCACTTTGAGTGATAGAGAGAGAGAGAGAGAGAGAGAGAGAGAGAGAGAGAGAGAGAGAGAGAGAGAGAGAGAGAGAGAGAGAGAGAGAGAGGGGGGGGGGGGTGCGAGAGAGAGAGAAAAAAAAGACAGGCCGTCTCTTCCTTTCGTTTTTTCTCTCCCTGCGGCAGCTTGTGGGGGGGGGGGGGCTCCCTTCCTCCCCTCTCACATGTGGCGCGGCAGGTCCCCCCCCCCCAAGTGCTCCCTCCCTCTCTATCTCTGTCTCCCTCTCTCTCTGTCTCTCCCTCTCTTTCCCTCTCTCTCCCTCTCTATCTCTCTCTCTCTCTCCCTCCAGTGTAGGCAGAGGTGTCGGGTTTCACTCTGCCTCGCAGTATGAGGAAGTGGTTTTCCACTCGCTGTCTAGTCTAGGTAGATTGTGGGCGGGCATTAGCTACAACCACAGAGCCAATCACATCACTGTCTTCTACCCAGAGCTTGAGTAACGTCATTCAGGCCTTCAAATCAGGATGGACTAATTTACTGGAGCAGGAAATTATCTGAGCTGAATCAGAGCAATCCGCCAATATGGTATTTAAACACTAAAACACATTGATACTAACTCCTATTACTATAATACAATGCTAGAGACTGAAAAATGACATTTATAGTACATGTCCCCTTTAAACATTCAATCCAAATAACCTAAGTTAGTCTAGCATGGCAGTGCCACTTTAACCCCTAATTGCTGCGAGTGTGAATGGAGAGGACACTGGCGCCGTTTGTTTTGCCACCCCTACCCGCATTGGTTGACAGGACCTCTCGTCAGCCTGGACTCTCCTGCCACACCAGTGGGCCGTCTTTCCTCTCTGCCTCTGCGGCGTCTAGCCAGAGTGTTGTTCCTGCTTTTATACTCCACTCTTGTTTTTACTTGTTGGAGAAGAGAGTGGCATCTGTCTCCAACAACTTCACCTCGCCTGCTAATGTCAGCAAAGGATTTTGGATGGCTCCTGACAATTGTTCGGACGATGCTGAGGCACGTGGTTCTGGTTGGGTTGTGCTCGTGCTCCATCATCTGATCCACCAAAGCGTTCACAAAGGCCCTTCTCTCATCTGGCTTTGGTCTCTCTTGTGCATAGGATACTTGGGGAGCTGCACAACAGAGAGTGCGGGAATGATTGCATAGAGGTGTTCGGAGAGGACAGAGTGTTCACAGAGCTCGGTGTTGGGGAACTTGAAGCAAATGGATGGGGAGGGAGTACCTCCATATTAAGGGTTACTAATCCTATAAGAGACAAAAACAGTTATGCCAATGTTCCAAGGGCATAGTTCTAAGTGTCATGTGAGTCTAAATATGAATTTACCTTTATTAATACCATCCATCAGCTTCCGACACTGGATTGGTTTGAGGTGTCGGACCAGATCCACCCTCTCCATTAAGGCCAGATATTCGACACTCTCCACTCCAAGATCCTCAAGTAGGGAGGTCAGTAAGTCATCAGGGAGGCCCGGTAAATATGACCAAACTGCTTCCTTTATAGCTTCCTGTCTGTTTGCAGTGCACTATATGCGGTTAACTGCCAACATGTGCTCGCTATACAATCAACAATACGAATGTAAATACAAAATCAACTATCTTAAGGTTACTTAATATCCTGCTCCACTTACGTCTGTCCTCAAGTCTGTCATATCCTCCCTTTCCTGTTTAAACTGCTCCTGGAAAAGAATGGTGGAGCGCAATAAGCATCTGATCATGCTCGTTGTATGCTGGAAGAGGATAGTAGTCCAGTACATCTTCGTGCTTAATGCACACATAATCCTCTTGGGCCACTCCTAAGTCACAGTACACACCCATGTCAATAAACTTCACACAAATGTGTTTATCCGAGAGAAAGTGGACAGAGTTATGGGCAACAATGACCAGCATAATCTTCCCCATGTGAAGTCATTCATCACTGTTCCCAAGCAAGATGAACATCCCCTTTCTGTAGTCTGTGCCTTTGACTGTAACATTGTTACAAGCCACTGCAGACTGAGACTCAAATTGACAACTGGCTACAGATGCCCTGATCTTGTTGTTGTAATCATCCAAATAAAAGGCAGTCCCCTTCTCTACCTGTATAACAGGAGGAAACAAGTTTCCCGCACTAAAGGTAGGCCTGGAGGAGTTGGTGTCTCTCTGCTAGTGTTTTGCACAGATTTTTGAAATTGTGCAATTTTCTGGCACAAAAAAAGTATGTTTGCTTTCAAACCGCAGAGTCCACAGGCGAATAAGTGGGCCAAAGTGGATGATTAGATCTGGATAATGGCCAAGATAGTGATGCTTTGGCCTCAGGGGGGCATTGGGGAATAGCCTTTTCCTGTTGCATATGTACTCCTCTGTGCTGACTTTCAGATATGCTACCTGGCCTTCTGTAATGACTGGTGCACAGATAAGCTCAACCATCTCTCTCAGCTGCAAAATGAGCTGCCACACCTCATTGTCACAGGGATCTTTAATCCTGCCACCCACCAAGAGAGGGAGTAATCTAAGGAAACACCAGTTTTGAACGGCATGCCCACTTAGTTTGTCACTGCTGGGAGAGAGGTCACTGGTTTGTCCCTACCATCGTTCCCTTCATATCGGAACTTGTTTTTGCACCGATTTAACTGCAGGTAAGTAAAATGATTCTCCTGGACTAAATGGCGAATATATAAAGAAGGTCATAAGCCATGACTCCCTCAAATAAATCATGGCCTAGACATGGTGGGAGGCCAGGCTGGCAAACATGGAAATGAGAAAGCTGGTTGAAAGGAGAGTCAAACTTGATACCGCATACAGAGTCTGTGGCACTTGTTTCCAGGTCTTGCAAATTACTTGTGTATGATTGGACCGTTCTTGTGGCACCACACAACACTGGATTCTTCACAAAATCTTCTCTCTGTACCTGACAGTAGCGACAAAAATAATTAGACCGACTGAAGTTTTCTAAAAATCCCCCAATAGAATGGGATCCTAAGTTGTCTCCTGCAATGGCAACCAAAGAGCCCTTTAGTACAGTGCCATCAGATATGACTACACCTACAATTTTGACCTCTGACAAGTCCATGATCTCCAGTAAAGGGGTGATAGCATGCGGGTTAAGTGATCATTATATGATTTTCTGTACCCGCAAAAAGCTAAAACAGAAGGCCGGCTGTCACAAAACAGTCACATCTAGAGACCTCAAAACTTACTCTAGAGAGGCCTTTAACCTAGAACTGGGGAGCTTGGACTGGTCAGATGAGCTCAGTGGTACACAGGTTGAAGAAACATGGCTTGGATTCAAAACCAAATTCACAGCAATACTCAACAACATGGCACCGATAAGAACCACCAGGGTTAAAAATCGCGCTGAGGCATGGATGCACACTGAAATACTGGCCGCTATGAAAACCAGAGACAAAAAATGCTCTGAACTTCATAAAAGTCAGACAAAGCTTTCCAAAAGCTCAAACAGTGAACTCCAAGCCCACGTGGTTGAACTAAAAATCCAAAGAAACAGACTAAGAAATGACGTAAACACCATGATCAGAACCGCAAAAAGAAATTTCATCAACGACAAAACTGAGGAAAACAAAAACAAACCCCGCGAACTTTGGAAATTACTCAATAATCAACTAGGCTGCAGTAAAAAACTTAAAACCAGATTCTCAAACATAAACATAAAGACGGACAACACGCTCATCACAGACAAGCTGGATGTAGCCAATTACTTAAACATCTTCTTCACAAACATAGCCACAACACTGGTAAACAAACTACCCTCCCACTCAGGGCATTATGGGGTAGAACACATAGTAGCATACTACAAAAACCTAGGGGTCCACAAAGACGACTTCAAACTTGAAATGGTAACAACCGATGAGGTACTCAAAAAATTGAGCGCCCTCCAACCTAACAAGGCCACTGGCCATGACAACATCCCCTCCAAATTCCTCAGAGACGCAGCAGCCGCCATCACCCCAGTCATCACACACATAATAAACCTCTCTATAAAACAGGGGCACGTCCCCAAGGACTTCAAAATTGCGAGAGTGACCCCTCTACACAAAAAGGGCAGCAAATTAGACCCAGGCAACTACCGCCCTGTTTCTATTCTTACCTCCATCTCGAAAGTCATGGAGAACAGGTCGAAAAGTACCTGGCGGAAAAAAAACCTAATCTACGAATTCCAATCTGGCTTCAGAACGTCCCACTCCACTGACACATGCCTCCTCTATTTGAACGACCACATCAAACAAGAGGTGGACGCTGGCAAATACTGCGGCATGGTCATGCTGGACCTACAAAAGGCCTTCGACACTGTCAATCACTCCATTCTAATGGACAAGCTAAAAGCAATTGGTTTTGATAGCCTATCAGTGAGCTGGATGCAATCCTACCTGGAGGGGAGAGAACAGATGGTAGAGGTAAACGGTACTCTATCCCCCCCCCCTCACAGTGAGCTGTGGTGTTCCACAAGGAAGCATACTAGGACCGCTACTCTTCCTAATTTATGCAAATGACATGTCGTCAGCCTGTGACTGCAACTTGTTCCTGTTTGCGGACGACTCAGCCCTGCTGGTCTCTGACAAGAACAAATTGCAGGTTGAAAAAACCCTCAGCACGGAACTAGGCAAAATCTGCATATGGCTCGCTGATAACAAACTATCATTACACATGGGCAAAACAGAGTCCATTCTCTTCGGTTCAAATAACAAACTCAGCAAGACCGACGGCTTCTCAGTTACAGTGGGTGACAATATTGTCACAAGGAAAGACGAAATTACCTACCTGGGTTCCATCCTAGAGGCAAATCTTTCCTGTGACAAAATGGCATCCAATGTAATAAAAAAAGTCAACCAACGAACTAGATTCTTGTACCGGATCTCCACTCTGGTAAACAAGAATACCCTGAGGACTCTGGCAGGAGCACTCATTCAAGGGTACTATGACTATGCGTGCACCTCATGGTACCAAAGCACCTCAAAGGCGCTTAAAACAAAATTACAAACATCACAAAACAAACTGGTCAGACTACTACTTGACCTGAACCCCAGAACCCACCTCACCCCTGCCCACTTTGCCAACCTAGGATGGCTTAGAGTAGACGACAGAGTACAGCAACTTGCAATGGGCCTGGTCTACAAGATACACTATACGACCGGGGTGCCCATGTACATGTCAAAATACTTCCCAAAGGTCAGTGAATACCACAACCACTACACCAGAGGAAGCTCAACAAATCATGTTAAACCCAGATTCGGCTCAAACAAGGGACTAAACACGTTTCGCAATTATGCCACAACAATGTGGAACGCCCTACCCAAAGCTGTAAAGGAATGTGAATCCCTGCCCACATTCAAAACCGCCCTTAAAGAGCACCTACGGGAGGCTGCAATTCGAAACTGGCCACCGTAAATGCCCAAAACCCCCACCACCTCCTAATAGACAGTCTCCTCCCCACCGCATGTATATATTCCCTCCCCGCCGTATGTATATTCCCCTCCCACCCACCCACCCCCTCCTAATGTACAGTCCCCTCCCCATCATATGTATATACTCTGTCAGGATCTAGGGGTAACAGTACTGTATATTTGAATACCGCCTATGTCACAAATGTATCAGTACTAAATACCTATATGTCCCTATGCCATAAATGTCATGTATGTTATGTATGTCATAAATGTCTATATGAATTGAAAATGGGGGACCCTGATGGAAACAAGACAAACGTCTTTCTCAGGTCTGCATCCCCTTAACAATTGTATGTATTGAGCCGTACTGTATTGTACCCATTCTGCAATCTGTTAAATAAAGTTTTCATTCATTCATTCATTCATTCATTCATTCATTCATTCATTCACCTCTCTCCTTGAGGATTTTGAGGTCCTCAATTAGATGTGCAAAAACCTTTTTTAGCTGAAAATACTTAAAGTCCTGCTCCCTACATAAGAGAACAAGTTGCATCTGATCTATAGAAGATCTATTGTGAGGCAAGATGTCAGTCAGGGTTAGGTAAACAGCTAAGACCTTGTGCTTTTCCCCCCCTGAGCCCAGTGGATTAACAACCTCGAAGGCATCTTGGTACAGTATCAAACCAAGTGAGGAAGGGTCAGCTTTCAACATTGGATTACTTTGAAATCCTTCTCCATCCTTGACATTCTGATAGACAGCATCAGTAGATTGCTGCAAACGTGTCATGGTATACTGTTCTCGTAGAGACTTATTTTTTAACAGTGTCACCAATGTCTCATGTATAGGTACATACTGAGCAAAGCATTCTTTGTCATTTTCATCATTGCCCAAGAGCAAAGGATGGACATGGTTGAAACACTCTTTAAAAGCAGCCTTCCTCTTTGCATCTGTACTGAGTCTTCCCCTGTTATAGAGTGTGAGTAGATCCTCTCTGTTCAGTTCATCAACCATGCTGCTTATAGTGGCCTGAGGGATTCCAAGTTTCTTCAATTTCTCACTCAGAACGTTAAGTGAATGAGACAGGCCAAGTTCATGAGCAATTTGAAAGTCCTCAATAATGGTTTGTATGGTGCTTGCCGGTAAGAGTAGCTTAGATTGCAATTTCAAATAGAAAAGTGTAAGGTTCTGTAAAAAAAAGGGTTTCGTCCACAGCTAATGGCACTTCTGGTTCATCATCATGTTCACCAGCAGCTTCTGAATACGACTGACTGGGTTCTGGCAATGACTCTGTAGACTTGTCTAGTACCAAGTCATCTAAAACTGAATCCTTGTGTTTCCTGGAAATATGTGAAGCAAAAGTCATTACGTTTGTGAACCTGCAATCACAACCTCTAAATGGACATGGCGATTCCATTCCTCCCTTTATGTGTGTCTTCAAATGCTTGATAAGAGAGGCTAAAGTGTCACACTTAAATGCACAAGCCTCAAGCACACATTTCAAGGATGTGTCAGGTGGTAGAGCTGATGTAGGTCTAGGCGGCTGACCAGCTTGCAGGTAGCACCTATGCAGCCTATATATATGAGATCTCAGTGCTACGTGTTTTCTGAACCTCTGTGAGCAGTCAGGTACCCCACACTGATAGTGATAATTGGGGCCATTACTGTGGAGCTGTGTGTGCTGGACAAAGGTATGCACAATCTCAGACACATGCTGACATTGAATATATTTACAGTGGAACATTGTTGTGCGTGCTAACTAGTACCTACCAAATCATTAAATCTGCCTCACACTGAACAAGATGGTTAGCCTGGCTGCCTCACACTGAACAAGATGGTTATTGGCTGCCACTGAACAGGATACTGTATGTTAAAGACCTCTCTGATTACCTAGAAAAAAGGAAACCAGAGAAAGGAGAGATTACAGTTTGCATGCAGATTATGAACGTATAATATAGGCTAATCTCAGGTGTACTGCACAGGAAACAAATATAGTCTATAAACTACGATCTGTGTTGCATATAGCCCTACCTATACAACCAGGAAGCAATCCGTGCATGGATCTAGGGAGAGGTTTAATCCGTCAGTGCAGATTACTGTCCTGTACGCCTCGCGCCAACCGGAAACGGGAAATTCAGGCAGGCAATCAGTAGGCCCTAGAAGACAAGGGAGGGAGAGGCAAGGTAGTTTGGTAATCCATATATAAACTGTATCATCCATTGTGCTATAGTCACCCTCCACAGTGTTCCGAGGACTGCAATTAAAAATGAACTATATACTTAAATAAAATAATGTATTTGAGATTCTCTTAAACTCATTTTATCTATTGAACTGTATAGTTGCATTCAACAGGTCGTTATTGCAAAAGAGAATTAGTTATCAATAACCTGTATAAATAAAGGTTAAAAGTTGTTCCAAATATCACCTCACTACATATCAAAGATGCATTCATTTCTTATATTCGTTAACTACCTTAGGTGATACTCAAACTCGAACAGTCGCTATAGATTTCTTGATGGCTGGCACATGCCAAGAGGATGTCAAATCTGGATTAGAGGCAAGGCAGTAAGAAAAAAAACACAGGGAACGACGCATAAATTCATGTCAAACAGTACTGGATGCTTTTGTCTCATCACGACTGGACTACTGTAATGCACCTTTTTCAGGCCTACCTAATTCAAGCATCAAAAATCTTCAACTTGTGCAAAATGCGGCTGCACGGATCCTAACTAGAACTAGAAAATTTGATCACATCACACCAGTTTTGTCCGCCCTACACTGGCTTCCTATTCAAGCCCGATCTGACTTTAAAGTGCTACTCCTCACCTACAAAATGTTTAATGGGCTTGCACCGTTCTATCTATCCGATCTCATCTCCCGATACTCGCCCGCTCGTGCTCTACGCTCACAAAATGCGGGGCTTCTATCGATTCCTAGGGTTAAAAAGAAATCTGCCGGCCACAGAGCCTTTGTCTACCGCGCTCCCTACCTGTGGAACAAATTACCTGCCGTCGTCAGGGGCGCCTGCTCTGTCGAAGCTTTTAAATTCCTGCTTAAGACCCATCTTTTCTCTCTCTCCTTCAACCTACCCTGATCTCACCTGGTCGGGGACTGACCTTTAGATTAATCTGTCTAGTTTAGTTAGGATGTCTATTTTCTCCCATCTCTGCTTTTCCGCAGCACTACAAACATGGGAACTCTCTAACCCCCCCCCCATCTCTCTGAGTGCCTGTCTCGTAGTGCTGACCAAGGTGATGGATGTCTCGGGGTCTTGGCCAAGATTGCAGAGACTGCTCTACATGCACCACAAGGCCACGGATCAGCTCCTTACCGTGGTCTGTCAACGTGGTTTCATTGCTGGGTTAAGTACTTCTATTCTATTCACATAATATGCTTACTTCATATATCTACTCTATTCACATATATGCTTACCACTTGTATCTATTGCTATGTCCGCCCACTACAATCATGTGAGCTGTCTAACGCCTGTCCCGTCTCCCTGTCTCCCTGTGAGTTGCTGTCCCGGAGTGTTGACCGGAGTGTCGGACGTCCCGTGATGAAGGCCGGGAGGATGCGACCCTCTCTGCGTGCCCTCCTGTCTCCCTGTCTCCGGCGGTCTCGTAGTGGTGACCGCAGTGCTGGACGTCCCGCGATGATGTCGGGGCGGTTGCGACCCTATCTCCCTGTCTCCGGCTGTCTCGGAGCGATGACCGGAGTGTTGAACGTCCCGGGACGTTCGGAGTGTTGAATGACCCTCTTTGCGCCGCCCCTGTGCCTCAAATAGATTCGCTATCAGCTCTATCTTTAATCTTTCAAAATGTTCAGTTGCTATCGCTATCAGCTCTATCTTTAATTTTTCAAAATGTTCAGTTGCTATTGCATGCACTCATCTGTGTTTCACTACACACATGAGTGCATGCTTACCAACTGTTAGTCTGCAACACTACTATCACCGACATCTAAGAAGGGAGATAACCCCTTGGATGGCCCTTCTAAGGTTTCTCTCCTCCACACTGCCTGTGGTGCATTTTTCCCTATTGTTAGGTTTTAGTGAGTTTTTCCTTACCTTCGCGTGGGGTATGTCTGGGAGTGCTTGCATTCATTCATTTATTTGCATTTATTTTTAAATGTGTTGGACCTTATGGTGTTCTTGTTTTGTTCTTGACTTATTGTTATGTTTCTTCTTGACTTGTTTAAAGAAGACGTGTCCGGCCCATGGGGACATTAACGTGTGTTGTCGGGCCTTACAAATACATTTTATTTGATTTGATTTGGATGAGGTGATTAATCTCAGGTGTACTGCACAGGAAACAATAGTCTATAAACTACGATCTGTGTTGCATATAGGCCTACCTATACAGGGAGAGGTTGAACCCTTCAGTGCAGATTACTGTCCTGTATGCCTCGTCGGTGTCGCGCTGGCCGGAAAATTCAGGCAGGCAATCAGTAGGCCCTATAGGACAAGGGAGGGAGAGGCAAGGGAGTTTAGTTGCATTCAACCGGTCGTTATGTGAAATATTGCTATGTTATTGTGAGATTACAAAATCTGATGTGATATTACAGAGGATTTTGATTACAGTATTTTATTGTGAAATAATAATTAAATTATGTGAAATCAAAGGATACTGTATGAATGTCACTGTAATATGACACTCATAACAGAATTAGTTAGCAATAACCTACCTGTATAAATTAACAGTGCTCTGAAAATGCTCTGAGAACATGTGCTCATCATTCACTGTTTTAAGCACGAAGACATAAGGGAGGGAGGGAGGGAGAGAGACAGGCCCTGCATGCCTGCACCCTGCCATGTTGTTGGTTTACCATGACAATGTTGTTCCAATTTCCCCCCCCCGCATAAATACCACTATATATCAAAGATGCATTTCTTATTAGAACCCCTTATATTCCCGTTTTTAAATGATCGTTTAATAATGAGCACATAAGCGGCATGCATTAAGCGCAAACTTTGCACCGTCTGTGGGTGGGTATTTCACGGAAATCTGACGAATTTATGAAGAACATTGTAAGAGCAACTAACGTTACTTGGCCAACTTTGATACTGATTTAGATTAGACGATTATACCCCCCCAAGCACCTTTTAGCAAGCAAGCATATATGGTATCAGCAATGCTAAGCTAACTGATTGTGCGAGTGTATCCTGTTAAAGAATACAGCATAAGCCACATTTTGAAACGTTACTGACGTTAGCCTACATAAAATGTATAACAGTATATGCAACAGGTGGATATCACTAAACACCAAGATCAAGAAACATTCATTATAGCTAACAGCTAATGTTACTAGCTAAATTAGCTTCAGCTAGCAGGCACGCATAACGGTTAATATAACATTCTCTACCATGTAAAAACGAACACGGCACTACTCCGCTGGCATTTGCAATCGAAAGCATACATACAACATACAACATAATATCCACCATCGACTTTATTGCCATGCAGTACTCACTTATTGTTCTTAACGATGCACAGAGACACAAGGTAGTTGCCAGGAAGATGCCGCACAGCCAGGTGCATTCTGGGAGGCGGGGCACAGGTGTAGTGTAGTCTGGGAGGCGTCCAGGAAGATGGTACGCTGCACGTGTGCAGTCTGGACAAGTCTGAACTCATCTAAGTCATGTGCATTATATAGTGACCTCGAATACGCAGCTGCAGAATGGGTACTGATTGATTGAAAACTTTATTAACAGATTGCAGAATGGGTACAGTAACCTACAGCTCAATACATACAATTGTTAAGGGGATGCAGACCAGAGAAAGACTTTCGTCTTGCTTACATCAGGGTCCCCCATTTTCAATTCATCATAACATATATGGCATACATGACATACAGATAGACAGTACTGCTACATCTATATACATTTATGACATACCAGATTTACAAATACAGTACTGTATTTACAAAAAAGAAAAAAAAGAGAGAATATACATTAAGAAACTGTACATTGGGGGAGGTGGGTGGGGGGTTGGGTGGGGTGGGTGGGGGACTGTACATTGATTTTGATTGCAATATTTTATTGTGAAATAATAAATAAATTATGTGAAATATTGATATGCTATTGTGAGATTACAACATCTGATGTGATATTACAGAGGATTTTGATTGCAATATTTTATTGTGAAATACTAATTAAATTATGTGAAATGTTGATATGCTATTGTGAGATTACAACATCTGATGTGATATTACAGAGGATTTTGATTGCGGTATTTTATTGTGAAATAAGAATAATATAATGTGAAATCAAAAGATACTGTCTTTTTTACGTGTATTTGTTGGGATATTACAGGGGGCCTTGATTACAATATGTTACTGTAAGATAATACTGTTAAATGTTGTGAAATGCTGGTAAATTTTTACCTTTCATCCACACAGAACTGTGTTCTGGCAGCCTGAAGACGCTACTTTCTGAGACAAGCTTCCAGAGTGCGCAATTCTGAAGACGCCCCCCTTGCGTCACCATATTTACAAGTGTTGTATCTCTTAATGATACACTGTTCTATGTACTAGCGTTGTTATCAAAGCAAACATATAGTCTTCTAAAGAACGGGTTGTCCAGACAAGCGCTCCTGATTTGTTGCAAGTTTATTAACCGAAGCAAGACAATGGCTGCTTCTTAAACACTTGCTGTCATTCAAAAACACTGGAGTTATACAACAATTTAAGGTCGGAATCCGCATTCTCCAAGCTAATCTAACAAAAATGTCCGCTGATCGTATCTCGTCTCTGGCGCGTCTATACAAATAGTAGCTCTAGTTCTGCAGACCCCTCTCTGATTGGTTGAGCTCCATTTCTGCAGCCCCCTCTCTGATTGGTTGAGCTCCATTTCTGCAGCCCCCTCTCTGATGAATGAATGAATGAATGAAAACTTTATTTAACAGATTGCAGAATGGGTACAATACAGTACGGCTCAATACATACAATTGTTAAGGGGATGCAGACCTGAGAAAGACGTTTGTCTTGTTTCCATCAGGGTCCCCCATTTTCAATTCATATAGACATATATGACATACATGACATACAGATAGTCAGTACTGCTACATCTATACATTTATGACATACCAGATTTGCAAATACAGTACTGTTTGTGATACAGAAGGAGTCAAGAAAAGGGAGTATATACATTTGACGTAGAAACTGTACATTGGAGGAGGTTGGGTGGGGGGGGTTGGGTACATTGGGATATTGACAACCATACTGGGTAATTTACATTGGAGGTGGTTGGTGGGGGGGGGGGGCCGGGGGGCACACTGTATAAACAAGTAACACTGTACATTGAGGGGGGGGGGGGGAGGAGACACTGTACAAACAAACACAATTGTACATTGAACTATTGACAAAACCATACTAGGTAAATGACTGTACATTGGAGGGGGTTGGGTTAGGATATTTACAGGGGCCAGTGTTGAATTGCAGTCTCCCGTAGGTGTCCCTTGAGAGAGGTTTTGAAAGTGGGTAGTGATCCACATTCCTTTACAGCTTTGGGTAGGGCGTTCCACATTGATGTGGCATAATTGCGAAAACGTGATTGGTTGAGCTCCATTTCTGCAGCCCCCTCTCTGATTGGTTGAGCGAAGCCCCTCGCGCGTAAGGTTATCGAGGTGCTTTGAGGTGCTTATCGCGGAATCCGCCATGATTTTCATTCAGCGCTTCAGCTCACCTGGCAGAGCAGCAGTCCTGCGGTCCTGCGGTCCGTTGTTGACGAGTTCGAATCCCATCAAATTTTTTTTTTAACGTGATTTTTTTTTTAACGTGTATTCTTTCGCCGGTTAAGGTTAGGCATGGTTAAGGTTAAGGTTAAGGTTAGGCATTGTTTCGGAGTTGGTTAAGGTTAGAACGGTTAAGTTTAGGCGCTGTTAAGGAGCTGGTTAAGGTTAGAGTTTGTCTTAGAGAATGGCAATATTCTTTCTATGGTTAAGGTTAGGCATGGTTAAGGTTAAGGTTAGGCATTGTTTCGGAGTTGGTTAAGGTTAGAACGGTTAAGTTTAGGCGCTGTTAAGGAGCTGGTTAAGGTTAGAGTTTGTCTTAGAGAATGGCAATAGACAGCCTATTTCCGCGCGACAGCTCCCAGCAGAGGAGCTGCAGAAATGGAGCTCAACCAATCAGAGAGGGGTCTGCAGAACTAGAGATACTATTTGTATAGACGCGTCTCTGGCAATGTGGATATAGCTTATCCTTCATCGATGGGGCAGCCCGTCCAAACGTCTTCTTCCGTCTTCTTACGCCTCACTGATCCTCTCGTCGTCGTGCGAACCCACCTGTTGGAGCCAGATTCAGTCCTTAATATTTATTTATTTATTTAGTTAAAAATATGAAGCAATATCGTTTGGAAAATGAACTTGATTGATAACATCTTTTATTTGTTATGACTTGGATGTGTGTTGCTTCAACGTGGAGGCATGTCTGGTCCAGCCCATTTTGAACCGGTGATTACAGCACCCTAGTGTGTGAACTCACTTTATCAATGGACTGGTGCGCTAGTAAAAAACATGACACTGGAATGTAAGGCATGCAGCCCAGACGGTTTTTGACCGTTGCAAGCGCTATGGATTTGGAACTTTAGAAATTGGAAACAGGACACCATGCAACGGGAATAAGCCAGCACACCTCCACGTCATCCGGTAGGAACCCATTCACGCTAAACAAAGCTTCAAGTAAATGACAATAAATACTCTTTTCTATAAACCAAACAATTCATCTCAGCTGTTTTCTTACGGAAAAGCGCATGTGCGCGTCAACCAAGGCTCTGGATCTCACATTGTCAAAAACCAGGCATGCAATACTTGCGCCTTTGTATAAGGAACATCACTGGAATTGATTGCTGGAAATAACGTTACGTTTGTTTGCTTTGAAAATTGTGTATCGAACATTCCACGTTACTACTGGGAACGAGGTTAACTATGGACGGAGTTCAATGAATGGATACGCGCCACTCATTGGATGCGTGTCTGTGAAGCACTGACGTCATTTCATAGTGTTATCTGTTGTCAGATAATAATCAAGAAACGAATCAAGTCGAAGTATCAGTCGACGACGATGTTTGAATTAAATTGAAAAGCATGTGCAATAAATGCACCATTTCAGTTATTTGTT
This sequence comes from Notolepis coatsorum, assembly GCF_963971535.1. Taxonomy (NCBI): domain Eukaryota; kingdom Metazoa; phylum Chordata; class Actinopteri; order Aulopiformes; family Paralepididae; genus Notolepis; species Notolepis coatsorum. Next base: position 129,415,446 of record NC_140168.1, read on the forward strand.
GGAACCAAATCAAACATTAAAGGAAAATGGAACGTTTGGTGGAAGAAATTGACGCTGTACATTCCAATAGATTACAAGAATTGAAAGCATCTAGAAGCGCCAAATTGGGTGTTTTAACCAGAAGGAAAAATGAAATCTTTGATTTAATGAAGCATACATGCCAGGTGGAAATCGTTAAATCAAAAGTGGAAAACGAGTTCAACAAAGCATATCAAGAACTGAATGATGTAAATGATTGTGTCAAAACTTTATTGTCAGTAATGTCAGAGGATAACTTGATCAAAGTGAGTGGTACATCCCTAAAATAATACCAGTGGATGAATTCAAAGACTGTGTATTACAATGGATTGATCAAAATGAAAAGGTGACTGATGATGATGCTACAAGGAATATTGCAATTACAGTGGATGATATTGCCCCAAAGGACAGCGTTTCCAATGTGCGATCAAGACGCTCATCAAGATCCTCAAGATCATCCATAGCATCTCTTAAAATGCAATTGGAAAGTGAACAAGCTGAACTAGCAGTCAAGGCTGAAGGGCTTAAAAGGAAGCAACAGCTTGAGATAAAAGAAGCAGAGCTCCAAGCCGAGAAAGAAAAGCTTGAGATGGAGAAGGAAAATATTGAGATGGAAACTCAGATGGCTGCTAACAAAGCAAAGTTAAGCATTATCAAAGGATATGAATTATCACATGAATTAACACAAACTGTACCTAAAGAAATGCAACAATCGGATGGAATGAATGAATACTTGGAAGAATACATTCAAGAGGAAACGGAACAACAACCAGAAAAGCTGTCATGGACAGCTGGTTTGGACAGCACCAACATGGATGATGTTCCAACCAGATCAAGGCCCACTCACAAGGAACCAGTGGAAAGAGCAACACATGGAACTATGACAGAATATGAATCTGTGCGTAAAAAGATACCATCACAACCAACATATCAAAGGCATCAAGAATATGACCCTTTGACCTCAGTCTATGCCACGCATACAATTAATCCTCCTCTAGGTGGCACCAAAGTACAAGCTATGTCATATGAAAATACTTCATCTTTCAGACCATATGACCTCCCTGCTTTTACAGGTGCACGCCACTTCATGCCACACGGTACAGATGCACAAGGACACGTAGGACCATCAACACAACCACACAGTAAAGGACCTACAACAAATACCCAGGACACAAGTAAAAGGCATGAATTTTACAGTCTGGTGAACCTAATGGAAGGTCAAAACAGGATAACAGAAACTCTGATTAAGCAGCAAGGACAATTCACTTTGCCATCAATCACTATCCCTGTCTTTAAAGGAGACCCTCTGGAATACCAATTCTTTATAAGAGCCTTTGAACATGGCATTGAGAGGAAAACTGAGAACCGCCAGGATATGCTGTATTTTCTGGAGCAATTCACATCAGGTCAGCCAAGGGAACTGGAACCAGTGGAAATCAGTTGCCAATACATGCTTCCAGACACAGGTTACACTACAGCAAAGGAGCTTTTAAAAAAGCATTTCGGTAACGAACACAAGATTGCCACTTCATACTTGGACAAAGTGCTCAGCTGGCCAATAATCAAAGCTGAAGATGCAGAGGCCTTGCAGGCTTATGCTGTGTTTCTCAATGGTTGTCTCAATGCCATGAGCTCTGTTGAGTACTTGGAGGAATTGAACCATCCAACTAACATGAGAGCCATTCTCAGTAAATTAGCCTACAAGACGCAAGAAAGATGGAGATTCAGAGCTTGTGAATTACAGGATCGTTATGGAACAAGGCCAAAATTTCCAGAGCTGGTGGAATTTATAAACTATCAATCCAGAATCCTATAACATCCGTTGTTTGGAAGCTTAAATCCCACACAGACAAGAAGGCCTGTCATACCACCACCAGGCAAGCCCTTCCTCTCTAAAGACAGAAGGCCTAAGAGTGCATACAGTGGATTCGCTACCAATGTGGCAAAGGTGACAGGCAGCTTCTACAAGCAGGCTGTAACCGAATGTGTGGATAAAGCACCAAGATAAACAACCAACGAATGTTTACATTGCAAGGGAAACCATGAGCTCAGTTCATGTTCACAACTGAAAAAGAAAACGCATGAAGAAAAACTGGAATTCTTGAAGAAAAAAAGGAGTGTGTTTTGGATGTTTTGAAGTGGGTCACATGAGCAAAGGTTGCCAAAAGAGACTTACCTGTCAAGTGTGTTCTCTCAAACATCCCACAATCCTGAACATCAACAGAAAATATCCTAATATAGAGAAGGATGAAAACTCTAAAGATACAGCCGTGACAGTATACACAAATCAAGCTGAGGTGTGGAGTGACACTGGGGCCGGTAAATCAGAATGCAAACTCGCCATAGTTCCTGTAAAAATCAAAATGAAGAAAAGTGATAAGGTGATTCTCACATACGCCTTCATGGATCCAGGAAGTTCTGCAACATTCTGCACAGAGTCCTTGCTCAGACAGCTGCAGGCCACAGGAAGCAGAACTACCATTTTGTTAAGAACTATGAACGAGGAACAGGTCATAAAGACATCCATGGTAAACGGCATGGAAATCAGTGCTCTTGACAGCAACGAGTATTTGGAACTCCCAGAGGTTTACTCACACTCTGCGATCCCTGTGAAAGCTGAAAATATCCCAGACCAGGAGGATATAAAGCAATGGCCATATCTACACCAAGTGAAACTTCCTAGAATAAAAGCAGAAATCGGACTGCTGATCGGCAACAACGTTCCAAAGGCTTTGGAGCCATGGATGATAATTAACAGCCAGGGAAAAGGACCTTTTGCTGTTAAAACCACTCTCGGATGGACAGTGCAGTAGTATTTTGATAACCATAGATCTATATTTTGCCTGAAACTGGTGTTCAAATTAAAATCATGTGTTAAACCTTATATGACCAGAGTGACAAGCTTAGAGAGTGTGTGTGCTTGCAGAGACGTGGGCTCACAACAGGAGGTCATTTGCATACAACTGCTGGCAGCTGCAGACAATAGATCAAGGGTCTGTTAAACTGGTCCTGTGGCTGATTATAGCACAGGAAGCCGGTATCTCATGCCCCAGGGCTAACAGGCATGCCAGGTAATCTGGTCTGATTACAACATGTGAGGACAGCTGCCAGGGGAGGAGCAAAGCGTCTCCATTCTCCTGCCTTGCTTAACACAAAGTACAGTTTCAAATGTCTATTACTATACTTAGATTAGTTTAATATGATGAATAAGAATCACAGAGTTTGAAATTAGGCCACGTTTGAATCTACATTGGAAAATACTTAAATGTGTTGAATACTAACTGTATAAAAGAGATATTGATGTAAGTTAAAAGAATGATTAGGAAACTAGAAGAAGTGGACTTATTTATAAACCGACTGTGATCCTCATGTAGCATCAAGATAAACTGTTCAATTATGATATCTCTGTGTTTATGCAATCAATCTCAATTCGAATGTATATATCTTGGGGTTCAATAACCAAAGTATTATGTTAGTTAGACGATGTTTATTCTTTGATTGGAAAACAAAGGAAATAGAGGGTTGGCTTACTGAGGACAACCCTCTATTTCAAATTCAAACTTAGAGAGGCCGTGATTGGAGGAACAGATCTGCTCGACGTCACTTTGGTGACATCACTCAGACACTCCAGGCTTTTGAGATAAGGGGGGTGTTGTGACTGTGGAGGAACACTCTAAAACGGAACCACCAGGACAACACCCCACCTCTTCACACAGCGGACGACGCGGGCAGAGGAGAGAACAGACAAAGAACTTTTGGAGGGAGAATAGACTGCTTTGTTCATCAGCCAGAGAACAAAGACCATCAACAACTTATCAACTATCATTATTTAATCTGCTTTCTTAGAAGGACGAGCGGCATAGGGCTCCGGTACCTTGAATCTTTTAGTGTTCTTTATTGTAATTTGTATACACACTGAACTTTGATTAAACAGCTGCCAGTACACCTTCTCCTCCATTTCTCCTGCTGCTTAGCTGGTCGTCGAACAAGACCATTTGGTCTTTATTGAAAGTACAAGGGTTTTTAGTAGGGATGTCCCGATCGCCTTTTTTTGCTTCCGATCCGATCCCGAGCATGTGATTTTAAATATCTATCGATCCGATCGTTTCCGATCCGATCTTTCACATTAGTAATCAATTTTGACGCATTTGTCAGAAACTGGTGGAGCGAGACAAGCCCATCTGTTGCCTATATCCGGGGCGCGAGCGCGGAGGCGTTTGTTATTACATTCACCCTGAGAAATGTGCTTCTGCTTCATATGAGAAATATTAAAAGTTTCAATATATGTTTGCACATTAGTATACATTCAGTGTTCGACTTACGTAATGGTCCATTCTGGTCTGAAACGCTGACGATCATCCTCAGTCACGTAACGTTATCCTCCAAAAGTTAGTCTGAAAACTTCGCCTCCAGCCGGCTGTCCTCCTTGCAAACATTGCAACTGGCTTGACTTTCTATTTTTAAATGCTTAGTTCCAAACCTCTGACATTAAGTCTAGCTGCTCAAGTCAGTGGATATTAACCGTGTTTCGGGAGCGACGTGTTGTTGTTGTTGTGGTTGAGCCGCGTGTAGCGTGTAGCGTCTAAATTAAAGGGGTGTTTGTTGCAACGGTGAAAATTAAAGGGGAATGTGTTTGTTGTGGAAAATTATTCTGCTCTGTGTGACAATAAATACATTAATGATGATATATTATATGTAATTTAAAACCAAAACTAAGGCCTCCGTATGAGTTTAAGACGTGGACATGGTCATGTTTGTTGAATAAAAATTTTCTTTTTTTGACTGCCGATTTTTATTATAATTTTTTCCCGATCCCCGATACTCTGAAAAGCACGTGATCGACGCCGATTCCGATCACGTGATCGGATCGGGACATCCCTAGTTTTTAGGGGGGACAATTCACAACGCAGAGGACGATCCAGCCGGTTCTGATCTTATCAGAACCAGAACAGAGACCTTTATGACTTCAAAGTGGTGCCGTTGACCACCCGGGAACCAGCAGCGACCTTCAATTGAGATTTCTTTTCCGACAACAACACTGGATGATTTCAGAAAAGCTACCGGAGGACTTCGACAAGCATCAGAACGTGAAAAATAGGTGAGTGTAATGACGGAATATGTGGTCGCTCAGTTCGAGCCAGGGGTTGACAGTGTATTACCTCATATAGTGATAGATATATGAGGCGGTGAGGGGCATAACAACTGTGATCATATTGTATTAGTTCAATCGCGGATTGAAGCGTCGGGCTACATTGAGATGAAAGGCCCATTGAATCGTGGGCTCGGTAAATCTGGTGTCGGCAAGTCTCGACAGGGCATATTCTGGGGAATGGACGGACCTAATCATTTAACCCAGAACCGGGCGCAGCTAAGGTGGTAATTTTTTACGTGTCGGGACGATGGGTGAATTGTGTGTCTATGCTGGCGGGATGGAGCGGATTCCGGCCTGGAGCCGTAACTCAAACGGCAAACGGCGGGGGTCTGATCCATCGGCGGGACATAGGGTCGTTAATACAATAATTCAACATTGTTTGGGTCACGTAATCAGAAGATGTGAGTACGCAAAGCGATCAATATGATACAGGGGGCATGTGATGGATCACAAGCATTAGCGTGGAAGTGATATGACGGGGGAGGCCTTTCTGGAGTTAGCGTAGGCCTTATTAACGTATTATCCAGGGGCAGCCGTGACGTTTTAATTCGACGGAACGAGCTCTCTGTATTAATATCGACCGGACTAAATGAAGATTGTGCCCACATTAGGGTGTGATCGAAGGATCAAGACGAAGGGTTGTCTACAAATGGAGGTTTGTGGATTACAGAAACCCCATAGTTGGGGGCGATCCGTTTTTAGTGCGTATAAACTCTAGATCATATTACGACACGTCCGTCGTGATTTCGGCGAACAATAGTACTTGATAGCGATTCGGTTCAAAATACTGTTTGTAATCTTAAACATTCAGTACAGTTAAAGTGAACGATTGCACTTAATCTCGTTTTTAATAGTCGCGCGGAAGCTATTGAAAGAAGTAAAATGAAATGTGAATTTTTAAAGATGGCCGCGCGGGCGATCTATAACAATAGCATGAGATCAAAATCTGTATGGGTGTTTGTGTGATATCTGAGGTAATGTGTTGCAAGGATATGTATGTTTGAATGGCTGCTAGGGTTAGGAATGATTGACGAAACGTAAGAGCTTATTGTTGTATTATTATGAAATTTTAATGACCAACAGCTGTGGGGAAATGTAATAGTTGAACGCCGGTTTTTCGAGGGCCGTTGGAACGCAGCAGCATTTAGCTGCTTCATTAGCCTAGGGGGCGTCCGGGGGATACTAGTGACGGGGCGGCGTAGTTTCGAGTGTATGTAGTCGATCGGTAGTATCATGGGACTACGGGGATGTGTATGGCACTTTAAAATGTTCAACTTTGATGCGTTTAAGGTAATTGTTTAATGTATTAAGGGATCGAATGGAGTGAAAGTTTGACCCGGAAGTCGTCCTGGGCACTGCAGAAACGAAGGCGGTGGTGTCAAGCTAGTGTTTTGAGAGGGCCTGTGTGATGTAATGTTTTTATTTTTTGATTAAATCTGTACACTAGCGGTTTGAGAGGATTTGAGTTCTGTTGTAGAGTGGAGCGGTGTTGCGTTAACATTGCGAGGTGTCTGCCCGCGCGGCGAAATGGGACAATGGGCCGTTGGGGAACGTTATTATGGTGTCGTGGGTGAAGCTAAGCTAATGCTAACTAGCCGCGCTAATGGAGCCAATGTTGGCTAAGGGGTCGCCGGTTGTGACGTCATAAGGGTGCGTGGAGCGGTGGACGGGCTGGCTACCTGCGCTGAGCTAAAGCTAACGAAGCTAATATGCTAAGCTACCTGTGCTAACGACATAGCATGACGAGACTCTCGGGATATCTCGCGGTGAGGCGGCCATCTTGGGAAGGGGCGCCGGGCGTCCATTTTTGAGGGGAAGGTGGTGTTTGTTTAGGAATGCAGTAGGGGGCAGCAGAGGCCAGGGTAAGTTTCCATTCGAAACTGTTTTTGGGTTTATGTGGTTCTACACACAGGAGATTTTTCTTTTAGAGGTTAGTTTGATAATAGAGTTAGATTGTTATGCTGTGATAGTTTGGTGAAATAGTTTAATCTGGTGGTGGAATGTGGGGCCCAGGTCCCCCCCCCCCTCCCCCTCACTCTCCCTACCCCCCTCCACCTCTCTTCCATTCCCTATCCCCCCCTCAACCCCCCTCTCTCTCTCCCTAACCCCCTCTTCCATTCCCCCCCCTCAACCTCCCTCTCTCTCTCTCCCTCCCTCCCTCGCTCTCCCTCCCTCTTTCTCTCCTGCCCTCCCTCCCCCGCGCCTCCCTACCTCTCTCTCTCTCCCTCCCTCTCTCTCCCTCCCTCTCTCTCCCTCCCTCTCTCTCCCTCCGTTTGAGGAAGCCACCTTTATGGTTAGGTGGGCCTGGTGACTCATGCGGGGTGTGTGTGCAGCTGGGTTAGGCTGGGTCAGGTGTGCGAGTTTACGATGGTATGAGCTCTCTACGCTCTCTCTTTCTCTCCTATTTGGACTTGTTTATTGTTTATTGTTATTCTCTGTAGGTTTCAAATGCAGTTTATTGTTATTATTTGGGGGTTTCTAGTGCTGGTAGTGGTATTGGCCGGCGTGAGGGCGATGATGTTGTAGCAGCCAGCGGTGGGACCATACTCTCTGGCTCTCGCCAGGTCTCCGTGCCAGTGGTTTGGGTGTTGCGTTCATGATGGTGGGCCGTAAGTCGGAGCATGCTTTGAGGACAGGTTAGGGACTCTGCGTGTGAGGGGTCACTCTGCTCGGCTGCACCTGCGATGGCGGTGTTGGTAGATGGACGAGGCGTGTAATTTTTCTTTTCATTTTAATGGGGGTGCAAGCTCCCAACTCCCCTACTGGGGACTGCGGACGTCGTGGCGTGAGGTGGTAGACAGCTCGTCGTAGCTCGCTGTCTGCCTCCGCGCATTAACGGGGATGCGCCATGTGTGTGCTCGTCAAAGCTCGCTGCCACACTGCGCGCATTGAGTCATATTACGTGTGGATGTTTAGGTGGAGGTGGTTGCGGTGGTTAATTTGAGTCTGAGGTGCTGTGTGTGTGCAGCAATGGTTGAGAGTTGTATGGACTTTGGATATCCTTGTGTAGGGAGCCCGGGGTTTCGCGTTCCAGGTTGCAAACTGGGGGCGATGCCGTGGGCTGCGAGTCGGCGGACCAGTGAGATGTCATTGGTCTGCAGGGATTTCAAAATGGGGGTGGTGTCTGCGCCTGTGGTTTAATAAACAGGTTGTGGGACACTTTTCCAAGCCACGAGAATTCGATGACATGAGTCACTGAAAATAAATTTTTTTCTCGTGAGAAGTGGGTCTAACACCTAGGGATTAGGTGTTACGGGGGAATGTGTAGTAATTGTGTGCAAAATGTGTATTACTGGTATGTAAAATGTGATGTGAGCGAGGAATACATTTTTAGGCTTTCTCAGATGGAAATAAATACAGCAACACATAGAAGGAAATGTTAGAATTAAATATACACATAGTCATTTGGCGACAATAGGAGTTAAAATATTTTAGGAGAAAGGCATTACAAATTCATTAAGTGGAAGAAGTGATTTTATTCACCTAAATTACCATATCCAGCACAAGTGTTTAGAAATGATAGGCTGTGAATAACAAATTTCTGATTGATCAACAGACGGAAAAGGCTGATGCGAAATAGGGTTCCCCAGAATCATGTGAAGCAGGAACATGACAAAGGGATTGGGAGATCCAGTTTACTGATGGAGACAACAGACCACAACTAAGGCCGGGTCGTTAAGATTCGAAAGAAAATTGCACTAACGCTCTCTAAAGTGATATTAGTATAGAAGATGCCCGACATTCCATGCTTAAAGATAATGATGGATTGTGAAAGGGAAATGCCACTGATAATTAAGTGTATGCTTTTTCTTTCTTTCTTCACAGCTGCTCCGGGGCGGACAGAGGTAGTGCTGACAATTCCAAACTCCAAACGGGGGAACAACTTGTCTGTTGAAAGACTGGGTGTAGTATACTAAGCGTTTTATCAATTCCTGTCGGCACCAATAGAATCAGTGTGAGTGAATTTAACTCAAGGTTGTAAAAGTAGGCTGAATATAGAGCAGATTCACTAACTTTGATAGGAGCAATTAGAAGCAAAAATAGGATAACCAAAACTGGACAAATAGTCTAGTTCATTAAGCCATAGTGTAATAAATAGAAGCAATATAAAAATGGCCAACAGTAGTCAGGCCAATGGGGGGGGCATGCCGACTTCTGCAGACATTTCATTGACCGAATTGAACAGTGACGTTAACCTGATTGATTTGAATGTGACTGACTCCCCTCTTGAGACCAGTGTGACGGAGGGACTGGAAATAATGTCTTTAACTCCAACACAGGGGGGTCCTGCACCAGAACAACAACAAAAGCCAAGGGGAAAACCTTGGCAGTCACGGGGACGAGGTGGAAACAAAAGAGGGAGTGCGAATGGATCCAAAGCATAGTCAATTGTGTGTTGGTCGTGCGGGAATCTCGGAAATAGTTCTCGAGACTGTGAGTGGGACTATCTATCCAGAACAGGAGGCCCTCGATGGGGGAACAGGAGAGGTGGATACGGGCAAAACCAAGGTCGGTATCAAGTACAGTGTCCACGGCCCGCAAGCTCCCCCTGTCCAGGACCCCCTCAGCACCAGAGCCAAGATGAGAGGTGGGGCCCAGCGATGGGAAGTCAGACCGCCAGCGCTGAGATGGGGGAAGGGGCGCCGACCTACAGACGACAAACGAGAGCGTTTATAGCAGCGTTCGAACGGCACGAGGCAGTTCATCGAGATCTGATGAAGACACAGCTGGAGATTGGTCAAGCCGCACACGAGACGCAGAGACTGGAACAAGAACTGGCGAGAAAGACTGTACTGCTAGATGGTACAGCTATTGAGATCATGCTTCGGGCGTCGGAGTTAGGCCGCCGTGATCAAGCAATGCCTTGTGCCCCGTTGCCCGGACAGATAGCGGGGCCTCGACAGGGTTCTGGGAGTCTCGGGCGCGGTAGGTTTCCAGACCCCTCCCAACAACAGGCTCAAAGAACTGTGGCTGAACAAAATAGGTACGTGGTTTTCTCCCCAGAACAGGCTCAAGGGGGGCGAGACCAGGAAGGGACTGTCAGAGGTGAGAGCCATGGCGGTAATGGCAGAGAGCAAGGACAGACTCTGGGCCCGATGACCCCAGGGCCATCCGATTACAGGCGGGGGGCCCACCGGGCCCCACACCCGAGGGAACAAGGACAGGTTTGCTGGATCTGTGGACTGATAAGTCATTTTCAAATGTCATGTCTGCAGAGGCCGCCGGCAGAATAAAGAATATAGATGGGTATTAAAAATGGAATGAATTGAATAAAAAATATATACTACTGATTAGAATAAAAAATAGAATAAAAAATAGATAGAGGGGTTAGGTGATTAGGTTATGAGTGGAAGTTACTAAAATGGATGTGTGATTAATATGGCGTGATGGAGTAACTGACGGATGTGTGAACTAATCGGACTAACAAGAACATCAAAGCAAATGTTAAACGGTTAATATTAGGTATTCAATATTAGACAGTGAAATGATGTGACACTGCGGCAGCTAGTTGTCGGTAGATTATCCATGTTTGATCAACATTCAGATTGGTCAAAGGGTGGACTGCATGATTAAGAAATTAAAAAGACCCATAGTTGTTCCTAGGTTTTTATGATATTGATAGATGGACATCAACAATCATGAGTAATAGATATAGGCGTTTATTTTTATTTCTGCATATTTTTTCTTGCCTAGTGTGTTACGAGCAATTCCTGACTTAGGCCGGAAGTTTTCAGTTTGTATATTCGTTTGATTTTTCCATTTTTGTTTCTTAGTATATACGGGGGTGGATACGCCCCTAGATAATAGGTTAATTTTGTTTCTAAGAGTGAGTTGGAAAAGAAATGCTCAAAAGTTGTTTATTGTTTTCAATTATTGTTTTGGGCATGTTTTTCTTTGTTTTTTTTTGTTTCTTTTCTATATTTTTTCTTAGGAAACCTGGCAGGCTGGGAGTGATCTCGACACAGCAGGACTGGGTAGTGTATGTCTATCAGTGATGCCACAGATTACTTGTAAAAGTAATCTGATTACTGATTACTGATTACTCCTTTAAAAAGTAATCTAAGTTACTTCACTGATTACTTGATTATCAGAGTAACTTAGTTACTTTGAAAGTAACTAGGTTACGAAGTCGTCGTCGTTCCCCCAACAGTTTTTTTTAAACGCTTTATTGAAAGTGCATAAATTGTTTTTAACTTGTTTCTCTGCACATAACGTAAATTTTTAAACTAGTGCTTCAGCTTCTGTACCATCAAGTATGGTAAAGCAACAGTCTATGATGCTCACAGCATTAGAGCAGCCAGCCAGTGGTTTTACAAAACCAGTGTATCACATCTAACAAATGCAGGCTGAACTATTCAATTATATCAACTGTAACTATTAAATTGTTTTTATAAATGTCTCTCTATAAACATACAATCAGTCTCTCTTTAACATGTAAATTAACTGTAAATCTGGCAAATAAGAGCTTTTGCTCTGCCACCATCAAATATACATTAATCAAAAGGGAAAGAAACAATCTCTCTCTTTTGCTGTTTGGCTGGCCTCCGAGTCCTCCTGTACCTAGTCGAAGCGTCGGCTAGTGTTGTGATTCCAGATGCTTTCAATGCAATTGGATGTGCTGTTTTTAGCGGTAGACAGTATTTTGTTTCCTCCGCATATGAATGTTTTTTTCACCCGGCTTTAGCTGACACAAACGTGAAGTAGTGATTGAGGCTACGTTTAGACGAGCGTTTTGGGATGGAAGTCTGAACAGAAACCGCAATCACTTTAAATTTTGCGTTTAGACAAGCGTTTTGGGGTGGAATTCTAACGACGGAGCCCTGCTGTCACACGATTGGCGCATATGTCACATGAGGTGCTGTGAAGACCCGCCCTACTCTGCCTCTGATTCGCAGACTGTGGATGGGGAATGTGATTGGACCAAAGCAGAGTCACTCACAGACAGAGGGTCCAGTCATGCCGCGGGACACATTCTTGTGTAACCCTTTCACTGCCACACGACGTCACTCCCAAATAAGAAAAACAGCTCAAAATGTATTTTTGACTGTCGAAAACTAAATAAAATACTGCATTCCGCCTGCATTATGAATTTATGATGAGATAGTAACGAAATAGTAATGCACAGCCACTTGGACAAGTAACTGCAATCAGATTACTGGCTTTTAAAGATTAACGCGTTAGATTACTATTTTCGGGGGAAAGTAATCAGATTACAATAACGCGTTACTTAGTAACGCGTTACTGGCATCACTGATGTCTATATAATGGACTGAGAACAAAGTGAATGGACTAGAGCTGGTTCATGGTTTTTGTTCTCCGCTCATTAAACAATCCAGATCTAGGATCTGGGGGTTGGGTCGCGATTGGTGAAAGTGTTGGGAAACATGATTCTCTGTACGTTGATAAGCTCAGTAGGTTTTGGTCGCCATTGGCCAAATAGCCTTTGTGTAGGGTGTGGACATGTGCAATTGATAATTGGCTTGTGGGGGACTCTGACGGCTTAGTAGAGGCTGGCAGAGCGTGTGGAAGATGTGTGTTTAAGGCGGACTGTGATTTGTTGCCGTACGTGTAGGACTACTGGGGGTGAGGTCGTGTCAGTACTGGCTGTCCGGGCCCGGAGGCAGCTGTCCAGGGATGAAGGTATGATGTTTAGAATTTTATTCCACATCAAAGGGTGGTGGGGTTATACTGTTTTGACAGCATAATATAATGAGAGCCATGTGAATTTTTCTGGATTTTGAATATTAACGATCTAGAAGCCATGAAATATATAGATAAATGATTTGGAAAAGAGAGTTGTCAAACTCAGACCAGTAAAGAGTGTCTGAGGGAGGAAAAATATGGATTCTCAATTAATTGTTGTGGTAGAAGTAACCTGCGTTGTCCACCGAAGCTATATACTCTCTGCAGGATACGAATGGGAGATTGGGGAGTCAGCAGTCATCCGAGTGTGGTACGAGGGAGACCAAGGACTCCAGCGGTACTGTTGATCCAGGACACTGGCTAGTGTCTACCCAGAGGTTCCATGGGGAATCACAACACTGCGGGTATCAAGAGATCCAGGAGAAGCCTAACTCAAGCGTTGAGAGTTCCGGCCAACGCAGTGACCGGGTCATGAGGCTTCGGAGGGGAACGAGAGAGGCCAAACGACAGGCAATCTACGAGGAGACAGGCTGATAGGCCTCATCAACTGCTCCGGCTGTCAACAGACAGGCTGCAAGGCCTTAGCAATTGACCAGGGTGTCATCAAGCGAAGGGGTGGAGCCGCTATCGCCCCTATCAACGACCAGGTGGAGGGTGGGGAGAATCAAACCTCTTCCACTATTCCGAGGGTCAACAGGGGTGGAGCCAGCGACTAATGCGGGAGACAACAACAACCTCCTCAACAGCCGTGACAGCGCCAGAGGGGAGATCTAATCACCCCACCTGAGAGCGACGCAACTGACACCCGAGGGAAGAGCTCCTGGTTCAACTGAACCGGCAATACAGCAGGGGGTCATGCCCCTATTTGAGTGACAGCACGAGGCACGAGTGAGTTGGTGGGAGCATAAGAGGGAGATCAGCAGGCTTGAACTGCAACGTCTCTGAGAAAGGAGGAGGGGGTGGCCAGATCAATCCAGAAAACATTGACCCCCCTTCTCCCTGCTCCAAGTCAGAATTTGACAACCCCCACTGGAAACCAGTGGGAAATTGATCCTGGTATGAAAAAGCGTGTCAAAGACTGTACACAATCATGAAAATGGACTGAAAATAAAGATGTATGGGTGATGATAATTATACCTAGGAAAGAGATGTAGAAAAGAATGTTGTTTTGATTTTTTAGGATCCAAGTGTGGGACGCCGTATGCATATTATCCAAGTATGATTTAAAATGTTTTAATTTATCCAAGTGTGGGTTGCCGTATGTATTTTATCCAAGTATGATTTGAAATGTTTTATTTATATCCAGGTAGGGGAAAGCAATACGTAGAAGTTGGGATCTATGGTTAGCATATAATACTAGCTAATTAAGGATAGTTAGTCTCTATCCAAGTGTGGACTGCAGTAGTATTTTGATAACCATAGATCTATATTTTGCCTAAAACTGGTGTTCAAATTAAAATCATGTGTTAAACCTGATATGACCAGAGTGACAAGCTTAGAGAGTGTGTGTGCTTGCAGAGACGTGGGCTCACAACAGGAGGTCATTTGCATACAACTGCTGGCAGCTGCAGACAATAGATCAAGGGTCTGTTAAACTGGTCCTGTGGCTGATTATAGCACAGGAAGCCGGTATCTCATACCCCAGGTCTAACAGGCATGCCAGGTCATCTGGTCTGATTATAACATGTGAGGACAGCTGATGAATAAGAATCACAGAGTTTGAAATTAGGCCACGTTTGAATCTACATTGGAAAATACTTAAATGTGTTGAATACTAACTGTATAAAAGAGATATTGATGTAAGTTAAAAGAATGATTAGGAAACTAGAAGAAGTGGACTTATTTATAAACCGACTGTGATCCTCATGTAGCATCAAGATAAACTGTTCAATTATGATATCTCTGTGTTTATGCAATCAATCTCAATTTGAATGTATATATCTTGGGGTTCAATAACCAAAGTATTATGTTAGTTAGACGATGTTTATTCTTTGATTGGTGTCACATAGCAATGTCACAAGACAATATAGAATAAGCTGGACCGGGCTGTATGTGAAAACCAGCCCGTCCAGTAGTGCTTTTAAAGCACCGGTCCCAGGCAGGTAAAGAAAATAACACAAGGCGTTGTTCCAAATAGTAAATGATATTTATTATAGCGGGGATTTAAACCCACTGTTCCCAAAAGGGAAATAATATTTATTATCGTGGGGATTGAAACCCACAGCACAAACACAAAGGGGAAAAGGTAATGGGAGAACAAACAGGCAATATCTAAATACCACCAAACACCACTAAGCAAAATATAATGTAAACACTGGGAACCACCCAGCCATAGAGCACTTACAGTATAAGGGAATACTAATTATATTTATATATAATACAATATGATATAATATAATATACAGTGTTCTACTTAGCACCAGAGCAACACAATATATATATATATATATATATATATATATATATATATATATATATATATATATATATATATATATATATATATATATATACTCACTTCCAAGCAGGAAGGCAAATGGCTCTAAGGCCCACAACACAATACATATATATATACGGCTACTGGTAAGTCCACACACAGTGGCCAACATAAGCACAAGGTAATCCACACACAGTGGTCAATCAATGGCAACCTCACGAAACTCTATCAGTGTCAACTGACAGAGTGAGGCGCCCCGATGTTGTGTCATCTCCACTCTATTAACCACCCATCTCCACTGCCTGCTCCAAGGTGCACCAATCAGATGCACCCAATCCAATCAGGGAGATGAGTGGCATCTGTGAATAGAAACAGAAATTAGGAGATGACACAACACCACACATAACAGACAACACAATAAATATACTAACCTGATGTTCAGATGGTGTCATAAATACAGGAATAATGATAATGCCCCACCCACGTACCCATGTACGTCACACCTCCCCCCATAAGAGCGAACCTGAAGGGTGAGCAAAACATTATTACTTATTACCCAACATGAGGTTAGTACACACACTAGGGAGAACAGAAACAGCAACAAAAAATTCTCCTCCCACAATCAATCAATCAATCAATCAATGCACGTATGCAAAAATAGACGCGCAGTGATGACATTGAAAACTGCATGTAGCACACACCGGCTACCGAATGCAAACCGGTCTCAAAATGTGGTGAGATCTAACTCACAAAAAACCATGTCAAATGCACATGGTCAGCTACACACCCAGCCGCCAGGGTAAAGCCACCGCTCTAGAGCGATCAATTGCTCGGGCGACAGAGGTACGTCTTCCATCTCTCCAATAGATGGTTCAGGAATTACCAGCTTCCCCTGAACGCTACATACAGCAACCTCTTCCATCACTCCAACAGATGGCCCCCTGTCCTCGCCACCGACAGAGTCACTCAACGCCAAAACTTGAGTTCGCTCTCCGTCCTGTGCCTTGGTGACAACACAAGCAGAAAACACATTGGGGTGATCATCAATCAATTCATCACAACACAAGTCGGTCAATAGAGCCTTTTTAACCTCCACTACAGGGATCACACTCTCCCCAGCGAACTTGTTTTTGTCCCCCATGACAAAATCAACCCTCACACCTTTTGGTTTCTTGGCTGACTTTCTTTTGTCCTGTCGCTTCCTCAGCATACGACATCCTTTTACCACATGGCCTGTCTCTTTACAATAATTGCACACCACCGGTCTCCTAGACGGCGGCGAGCGTGGCTGGATTGCTGGATCAATCAACGCATCACACAGAACTTTCCCCCCAGCTATATCATTCCCCATGATAAAATCAATCCCGGCTACCGGAAAAGAGGAACGAACCGCCACGGGAAAACAACCTGTGACTAGCTTTGACCGCACATGTATCATATGTAACGGAGCGGGCGCGTAGCCCATCTCTATCCCGCACACAATAGCACTTGTATTACAAGACGACTCCACACTTAACAGCAATACATCCGCCAGCATAAAGGACTGTGAACCACATGTATCACGAAGGATCCTCACCTCGCGCTGGTCACAGACTTTACCCGACAGTGACACAAAACCAGAAGATATAAAAGGATCAAAACAACTGTCTGGTTTCTCCCGCCCAGGGCGTGAGACAGTGCTAATCAACCCCACCACCTTTGGTTCCTGAGCTGGCCTGTCAGTATTTTGCCGATCGCGCACAAATGCATAACAGTCCGCCACCAAATGACCTGGGCCCTCATGCATCAACGTGTTCTACGCACAGATCTGTGCGTAACCCGTGCGTACGATCATTTCTAAGCAAAGAGTGGGATTCATCAATTTCGATTTGAACTTGACTTCGTGCGTACATCTACGCACATTTCAGACCTGGCGTACCTAGCTCCCAGTGGTAGAATATATTATTACAACAAGGAAATGAGCTTCTGTGCATAATAACACTGGATGTTCTGTATGAACCGTAGTTCATTATAGTTCATTGTAAGATAGCAACAGTAGTGTAATTATGGTCAAAACCCTATAAATAGCATTTGGAATAATAGATCTTTCTCTCAGAATGAATGCAGCATGTCATATATGTTGAATGATGAATTGAAAATGGGGGACCCTGATGTAAACAAGACGAAAGTCTTTCTCTGGTCTGCATCCCCTTAACAATTGTATGTATTGAGCTGTACTGTACTGTACCCATTCTGCAATCTGTTAATAAAGTTTTCATTCATTCATTCATTCATGGTTTATATAGCGTTATCGGAATATACGGGGTGTAGGCTACTGACTGACTGCGCTCCGCGTAGCTTGATTGATTGATTGATTGAAAAGTTTATTAACAGATTGCAGAATGGGTACAGTACAGTACAGCTCAGTACATACAATTGTTAATTGGGGATGCAGACCAACTTTCGTCTTGTTTACATCAGGGTCCCCCATTTTCAATTCATCATAAATCATAAAGCTCAACTCGTTATTATTTTGCGCACAGACCGCCGAAACACGGGAACGTTTTGATTATATTTAAAAGGCTTTACGTTAAACGAAACAAGTGGAATTTCGAAGCTGTAAGCAGAATAAGTCATATGAATATAGTGTTCTTCCCCCTTTTTACTGTACAAGAAAGAATAGAAAACGCATTGCAATGACACCATGCAGATAGTGGACAGACTATATGATGGGATTCAAGTTCATGTATTGAAAGGCAGGATACATGATACATGCAGTGAGATTCATTGTTCTATGCTCTCGTATTATATTGTTTATATAGGCTACCCAATACTGACATCAAAATAGATTGTAGTATGCCTCTAGAAATCATATGCAGCAGGTAGAAAATTGACGGGAGATCCATCGCGATTTGGAATAGAATTGAGGAGAACTTTAATCCGTGGGTATTAATCAAACAACACGGGAAAAGGCAGTCATATTCCAGCGCGGTCTTTATTAGCCGACAACAAAATAGATGCCTCTAAAAATCATATAGCCAATCGAACACAACTAATAAAGGCATTCATACAGCACGGTTATAATGACACACAACCAGCGCCAAACAGTGGTCAACGAACGGTCTTTATTAGTATTTTGAGCTGTCCAGGCAGAATTGCAGCAATGGTTTTAGGGAGCCGTTGATATCTGACATCACCGTTTACAAGTCCGCCTTTTATTTATCCCATAAATCATAATACGCGATAGTGTCTTCTTGGTTCGACAGCAGTGAATTCTCCGTGGAGTTTCTCGGAGTCCCGCTCGGGTCGGTCCATTATTTCACATCCCATGGGGGGTGTTTCCTCATTTTCATGACCATATATGGATAATCATGCACGAGCATTGACGGTAGAACAAAGTGGTATTCATCAACACGGAGGACCATAGAGCCTGCGTACGCACGTGTGATGAATGCCGACTTCCCTGTGCGTACGCTAGTTCTACATTCCGTGCTTACGTGTGGAAGTAGGTCAAGTTCAAAGTCCACGTTGATGCATGAGGGCCCTGGCTTCCTACAATAATTACAATGTCTCTTTTCAGACGGAGGCGAGCGTGGCCGATACGCACGCTCGCCATTTCCCCGAAATGGTATTTCCCGAGAGGGAAACGCACCGTTTTTAACACACACAGTATCGTCACGCACCGAAGCATGTTTGTGCGTCAACGCCAATTCATCCGCCAAAACAGCAGCATCTTGGAGAGTAGACACTTTCTGTTCATTCAGATACAGTTCGGTTCGTTCGGGCATACAGAGTTTAAATTGTTCCATGAGTACTAACTCGCTCATGGCTGCAATATCCTGCACCTTACTCGCCGCGCACCATCGTTCAAAAAGATTCCTCTGTTCACGGGAAAAATCTGTATTTGTTTGAGAAGGGGATTTTCTGAGCAAGCGAAAACGCTGTCTATATGCTTCGGGAACCAACTCATACACACGTAAAACAGCATTCTTCACCCGCTCATAACTTTGACTGTCTGCCATAGTTAATGACGCTACCGCTGCACTGGCTTTGCCAGTGAGCCTGGTCTGAAGTAAAATTACCCACATCTCCACCGGCCAATGCAGAGCCTGTGCAATACGCTCAAAAGCAGAAAAATAAGCCTCTACTTCTGCTTCTCGGAACATGGGAACCAGATTAACGTGCTGGCCAATATTAAAGTGAGCCGGGGAAACCCCAGCAGGAGAGGAGGCAGTACTACCACTACCAGCTTCTAACCGCATTCTCTCTATTGTCAGTTGAAGTTCCCTGTCTTTCGCATCCTTCCTCTCCAACCTGTCTCTCTCCTCCCTTCTCTCTTCCTTTCTCTCCAGCCTATCTCGAACAGCGGCTCTGTCCTCCCTGTCTCTCTCCTCCTTGCGCAAAAGCGATCTCTCCTCCATCTGGAGATGGGCAAAACGCAGACTAGAGCGCGTATGGCCAGAAGACGTGGATCCTTTATCTGAATCGCCCGCGCCCTCACTTTCAACTCTGGGCGTACTACCATTCTTCCTAATAGCACCACCCTCTGGGTCAAGATCACGCAAGGGAGATTTATCGCCAGTGTTTTTAACCTCCTGGTCACTATGACTCACTACTCCCCGAGCCGTGCTGAACACCTGTTGCTCCACCAACCCCGCCAGTACAGCCGCTTTCATATCAGCCTTGGACTGGGAACTTTGCACCGCAATATTATAATGCTTAGCAATAAGGCCTAATTCCGCCTTAGTGCAACCTTCCACCTGATCCTCTGTCGGATCTGCCACGAAGACTTCAAAAACAAATGCCGACGCCGACATAATATGTCTTTATGCGTGATTATGATACACCAAAAAATATATATATATCGCGTCCGCACTTAGTTAACCATGACCGTGCGCAATAATAATAGACACATTCTGCTTTTATACCTCTTAACCAAAACAAACTGACCACATCTACCAAATGAAAACAATAACAAATGTTCCTAACCACTCAATTAGGAGTCACCTGTGTCACTCTAGCCTATCCCAGCTAAACTACTCCACTACCTGGATGAAAAGGCTACACATATCTTCAGTCGCTTACCGATTTCATTGCGCACTCCACCGGAATCACGACTCGTGCCCCCCACCCTCTAGCCAAGCAGGTGACCCCCCCAGTTACCTATGTGGTAGAAAAAAGAGATCTGGTTAAGAGCATACACGAATGGTTAATTATTATATAAAACACAGCATGGATACATAAATACTAACAAACAACAACGCCACTTTACCTGATACCATCAGCCCCTATGTCAAACGTACACAGCAGACCGGCATTGAGCCCCCCATGTCACAAGGACATGAAAGACCGGAAATGAGCCCCCATGTCACATAGCAATGTCACAAGACAATATAGAATAAGCTGGACCGGGCTGTATGTGAAAACCAGCCCATCCAGTAGTGCTTTTAAAGCACCGGTCCCAGGCAGGTAAAGAAAATAACACAAGGGCGTTGTTCCAAATAGTAAATGATATTTATTATAGCGGGGATTTAAACCCACTGTTCCCAAAAGGGAAATAATATTTATTATCGTGGGGATTGAAACCCACAGCACAAACACAAAGGGGAAAAGGTAATGGGAGAACAAACAGGCAATATCTAAATACCACCAAACACCACTAAGCAAAATATAATGTAAACACTGGGAACCACCCAGCCATAGAGCACTTACAGTATAAGGGAATACTAATTATATATATATAATACAATATGATATAATATAATATACAGTGTTCTACTTAGCACCAGAGCAACACAATATATATATATATATATATATATATATATATATATATATATATATATATATATATATATATATATATATATATATATATATATATATATATATATATATATATATATATATATATATACTCACTTCCAAGCAGGAAGGCAAATGGCTCTAAGGCCCACAACACAATACATATATATATACGGCTACTGGTAAGTCCACACACAGTGGCCAACATAAGCACAAGGTAATCCACACACAGTGGTCAATCAATGGCAACCTCACGAAACTCTATCAGTGTCAACTGACAGAGTGAGGCGCCCCAATGTTGTGTCATCTCCACTCTATTAACCACCCATCTCCACTGCCTGCTCCAAGGTGCACCAATCAGATGCACCCAATCCAATCAGGGAGATGAGTGGCATCTGTGAATAGAAACAGAAATTAGGAGATGACACAACACCACACATAACAGACAACACAATAAATATACTAACCTGATGTTCAGATGGTGTCATAAATACAGGAATAATGATAATGCCCAACCCACATACCCATGTACGTCACAATTGGAAAACAAAGGAAATAGAGGGTTGGCTTACTGAGGACAACCCTCTATTTCAAATTCAAACTTAGAGAGGCCGTGATTGGAGGAACAGATCTGCTTTGTTCTCACTCAGACACTCCAGGCTTTTGAGATAAGGGGGGTGTTGTGACTGTGGAGGAACACTCTGAAACGGAACGACCAGGACAACACCCCACCTCTTCACACAGCGGATGACGCGGGCAGAGGAGAGAACAGACAAAGAACTTTTGGAGGGAGAATAGACTGCTTTGTTCATCAGCCAGAGAACAAAGACCATCAACAACTTATCAACTATCATTATTTAATCTGCTTTCTTAGAAGGACGAGCGGCATAGGGCTCTGGTACCTTGAATCTTTTATAGTGTTCTTTATTGTAATTTGTATACACACTGAACTTTGATTAAACAGCTGCCAGTACACCTTTTCCTCCATTTCTCCTGCTGCTTAGCTGGTCGTCGAACAAGACCATTTGGTCTTTATTGAAAGTACAAGGGTTTTTAGGGGGGACAATTCACAACGCAGAGGACGATCCAGCCGGTTCTGATCTTATCAGAACCAGAACAGAGACCTTTGTGACTTCAACAGTCAATGGGCCACTCACACAGGGCACTGGGAATGTCGTTACCACAAACAGGATCTCTCTGGTAAGGATTGAGGAATTGCTGCAACAGCAGATGAAATATGATTTCCCAGAGCGCCAGCACGAAGAGCGCCTAGAGATGTCTCAAGAAGACCATATATTCATGGGAAAGGTCTCAAACCCAGTAAAGCGGCAAGACGGGCATTACAATATCGGATTGCCTTTACGGACTGACGAAGCTGAGTTCCCAAACAACCACTGTCTCGCTGAGCAAAGGGTCATGAGCTTGAAACGAAAGCTGTTAAAGAACCCACAATTTCATGAGGAATATAGAACACTTATGGCTGTACGAATGGATACCTTTCTGCAGGCAGAACTTGAACTCCCTTTGATCCCATCGGTCTATTGGACAGATATCACATCTGTGCTTAAGTATCTGAACAATGAAACCTCAAGATATCACACCTATGTTGCCAACAGAGTGAGCAACATCCGTACGGAATCTGATGTTACACAGTGGAGGTATGTCAACGGCACTCTGAACCCCGCTGACTGCGCATCGAGAGGCTTATCAACAGCTCGCTTCTTGAATTCAACATGGATACAAGGTCCTGAATTCATGCAACATCCAGAATCGGAGTGGCCACAATGCTCAGAATGCACATTGACAAAGGACGATCCGGAAGTAAAGGTCTTCACTATAAATGTTGCTCCTGTGGATCAGTCTGTGAATACAGTCATGAAATTAATCACCTACTATTCTGAGTGGCATCGTCTCAGAAAAGCCGTAGCATGGATATTGAGGATTAAAGCAACACTAAAAAAGGCCTGCAAAGAAAAGAAGGAAACGAAAGGTGCACCGGAAAAGAAAAAAGGAGATTGCAAAGCTCTGTTGTCTGTTGATGACTTACAGGAAGCCGAACACACATGACTGCGTAGCACAGCGGAACAACAACACCATCATCAAATTTGCTGATGACACAGTAGTGGTGGGCCTGATCTCTGCCAACGACGAAAGGGCCTACCTGGAAGAGGTAGAGAACCTGTCACAGTGGTGTCAGGAGAACTGCCTCTCCCTGAACGTCAGCAAAACAAAAGAGATGATTGTGGACTTCAGGAGGTCGGGGGTCAAGGACTACAGCCCCCTCAGCATCGACGGGGCACCAGTTGAGAGAGTGAACAGTTTCAAGTACCTCGGAGCCCACATATCCGAGGACTTGACATGGACCACACACATTGACAGTGTTGTGAAGAAGGCACGACAACGCCTCTACTTCCTCAGGCGCCTAAGGAAGTTCCAAGTCAGTCAGAAGATCCTTAGGAACTTCTACTCATGTACAATAGAGAGCATCCTGACCGGCAACATCACCTCCTGGTTTGGGAATAGCACTGCACAAGACCGTAGCAGACTACAAAGAGTGACACGTTCAGCCGAACGCACAATTAGAGGGGGGCTTCCCACCCTCCAGAACATTTACAACAAGCGGTGCAAGGGGAAGGCTAAGAGAATTATTAAGGACTCGAGCCACCCGAACAACTGCCTCTTTGAACTGCTGCCGTCAGGCAAGCGATACCGGAGTCTTATGGCGAGCACAGAAAGACTCAGAAGGAGCTTCTATCCCCAGGCCATCAGGCTGCTAAACGAACAATAATCGCTAAACGAACAATAATCACTATGCAACAACCATCAAATGCACACAGCACACACACCCACACGCACACACTCACTCAAACAAACAACACACTGCAGCACCCACTCTCCACACTTTAGATCACACAAACACACTTACACTTTATATTTATTGATAAAGGATTTGCACTACAACTCGTACACCTACTGTGAATTATACCTAAACTGCACCTCGTCCATTTATGCCTTGCACTATATAGCATTGTATATTAGTACACTGCACAGTATTGTATATTGTATGGTAACTACGTCTACGAACATTGTACATATGTCTAAACTGAACACTGTGACCTCTTTTTTTACTTCTAATTTTTACTATGTTTTTATTTCATACTTATCTTGTCATGCACAGTCTCTGGAGCGCAACAGTAAGAAGCATTTTGTACAAAAGTATTCTGTACTTCTGTATGACAACTATTAAAGAAACTTGAACTTGAACTTGAACATGCCATTATCCAATTTTGTCAATCAACAGAATACAAAGAGGAACTAGAGTCACTAAGGAAAAGAACGGCTGTGAAGAAGACCAGTCACATCCATAAACTTACCCCAGTTCTTCAGGATGAGCTAATAAGGGTTGGTGGAAGATTGGTCAGGTCTGCAATGCCCCGTGAGGCCATGCACCGCGCCATTCTGCCAAGAAAACATCATGTAACAACATTAATCATCAGACATGTCCATGAAACCGTTGGACACAGCGGGCGGAACCATACACTATCTCGCCTGAGGCAAAAGTATTGGATATATAAGGTCAACTCTGCAGTCAGGACAGTGATCGCAAAGTGTGTCCACTGTAAGAGGTCGAGTGGCATCAGAGGTACACAATACATGTCAGACTTACCCCAGGACAGGCTGCTACCTGACCAACCACCTTTCACAAACGTGGGTGTAGACTACTTCGGCCCATTTGAAATGAAAAGAGGGAGAACAATGTTGAAACGGTATGGCGTGATCTTCACATGCCTGAATATCCGAGCAGTGCACTTGGAGGTTGCTCATACACTTAATACAGACTCATGCATTAATGCAATAAGAAGATTTGTAGCCAGACGAGGCACAGTCAAGACCATGAGATCTGATAATGGAACGAATCTTGTCAGGGCAGAACGAGAGCTACGAGAGTCTATTCAAGATCTGGACAATCTCAAGATTCACGCCACCTTACTTGAGAAAGGCATATCATGGACATTCAACCCACCTGCCGGATCACACCACGGTGGAATATGGGAGAGACAAATAAGAACAGTCAGACGCATTCTTGGAGCTTTAACACGGGAACTGACTCTGGACGAGGAAGGATTGGCTACACTTTTATGTGAAGTGGAAGCCATAATTAACGATCGGACCATCTCTAAAGCCTCCAATGACCCTCTGGATCTGGAACCTCTCACACCAAATCACCTCCTTCTCCTCAAAGAAAAGCCTTCACTGCCACCCGGAGTATTCAGCCTAGATGACTGTTATGCCAAGAGAAGATGGCGTCAAGTGCAATACATGGCAGACCTGTTTTGGAAACGGTGGACAAGAGAGTACCTGCCAGAACTGCAAGAAAGACAAAAGTGGACAAAGAAAAGGAGAAACATGGAGGCCGGTGATATTGTCTAAATAATAGACGACTCTGCTCCTAGAAACTCGTGGATCATGGGACGAATTACACAAACCCAGCCAGACAAAAAGGGTTTTGTGAGACAAGTCGAGGTGCAAACCAAGACCAACACCTTGATCAGGCCCATCACGAAGCTTGTCTTACTCCTTGAGGCAAAAACATAAGAAGACCCCCCCCATATCTCTCTCTCCCCCCCCCCCCTATCCCCTTCTTTTTCTTTCTCCCGGCCCCCCCCCCTCTCTCACACGGACATCGCACACATTACACACTTCGTGGACTGTGAGGCGCTTTTTTGCGTTTTTGAAAGCTGAACTTTTGAATCCCTCGTTGGGGGGACCTTATGGACCGTGAGTTTTTGCGTTTTTTGAAAGCAGAACTTTTGAATCCCTCGTCGGGGGGACATGGCTGTTAAAAAAAAAAAAAAAAAAAGGGAATGTAATTTAGAATATGAAATCTGTTTCGTTTTGGCTGGCTCCTCCTGATTTTGTTGGTAATTGTACCGTTCTCTTACAGAACAATTAGGGGTCGGTTTGTTGGAGCCAGATTCAGTCCTTAATATTTATTTATTTATTTAGTTAAAAATATGAAGCAATATTGTTTGGAAAATGAACTTGATTGATAACATCTTTTATTTGTTATGACTTGGATGTGTGTTGCTTCAACAACGTGGAGGCGTGTCTGGTCCAGCCCATTTTGAACCGGTGATTACAGCACCCTAGTGTGTGAACTCACTTTATCAATGGACTGGTGCGCTAGTAAAAAACATGACACTGGAATGTAAGGCATGCAGCCCAGACGGTTTTTGACCGTCGCAAGCGCTATGGATTTGGAACTTTAGAAATTGGAAACAGGACACCATGCAACGGGAATAAGCCAGCACACCTCCACGTCATCCGGTAGGAACCCATTCACGCTAAACAAAGCTTCAGGTAAATGACAATAAATACTCTTTTCTATAAACCAAACAATTCATCTCAGCTGTTTTCTTACGGAAAAGCGCATGCGCGCGTCAACCAAGGCTGTGGATCTCACACCACCATTTGAAGCTAGGGCCGGCTTGATGACATCATTTTCATAGCGACGTCACCTTTGCCGGTCCAATCAACATCAAGCCCTTGGCACCAGACCAGGCTGCAGAAACAAATTAGTGGGGGGGGGGCATAAAATGTTCTCGGGGGGGCACAATGGTTTTTCAACACAAGTTCCCTTTTATACGTTTCAGCTGGGACAACGGCACTGTGGCTTGCTTGGCGCTGCCCACGGTGCTGAACTAAACAGCAGAGAGGCAATTGAAAAATCTAATTTCTCTCTATCTTAAGAACATTCACTTATACAAAAACAGACTGAACGGATATATATAACAGACCTGCTGGGGCAGCGGACTGAGAGCAGGGGACACAAACAGGCTGGATAAGATGGTCAGGAAGGCCAGTAGCGTGGTTGGGGTGGAGCTGGACTCTAGCGAGGGTGGCGGAGAGGAGGAACCTTGCTAAGCTCCAGGCCATCAGGGAAAACCCCTCCCACCCACTATACACAGACTTGGCTGACAGGAGGAGCATGTTATATGCTCACACTACCTAAATGCAGCACTGAACGGCACAGGAAGTCCTTCATTCCGACAGCCATCAGACTATACAATGCATCACTGTGCCTCACTGCATCACTGAGCACAGAGTGACAGTTACCATCTTCCTGGACTCTTACTTTTTAAACAGCACTGTGCAATATTACACCTACTGTAGACTTCAGTATATTTTTACTGTATTTATTTACTGTATCTTTTGTTCTATTTTATTCTATTTCATTTTATTCTATTCTTAGGCCATTTGTTTTGTTATTCTTATTCGTGACTTGTTCTGTTTAATGTTGAGTGATTTGCAGTGTCAAATTTCCCTCAGGATAATACATTTCTATTATATTCTATATCTTTGAAAAGTCTCCATTTATTCAACACTTCTGAATTCACTGACAAACTGAACTGACAAAAATAAGGTGCATAAAAAAGCAAACAAAATTCCTCCACAGGCTACTCACCATCATTAGTAGAGCGGCAAGCGGCATTTGGGGACAGAGTGAAATCTTCTTAAAACACTGCCCCTCTCCACTCATTCCTGAACTTTTTTGTTAAGTCCTTCTCAAATGCCAACTGAATTAAATTGGCCTTGCGTCGATGAAGCATACTGAGGCGATGTTCTGTAAAGACGTTCTTGAGGGTAGAAAATGAATTCTCACAGAGTGCCGTGCTAGCTTCAGTAGTGTTGTTGTTGACATCAGTGCCCACTAAGGCTGTCCCCGACTAAGGATTTGGATAGTCGACTTTGATTGAAAAAAAAAAAAAAAAAAAAAAAACTTTTTTTTACCAGGGTGGGCACAGCTGACTCAGTGGGCGGGCCCAGCCCCCTAATGCCCGCCCATGGCGCCGGGTCTGCTTGGCACATGTTTAACGCCCAATGAATTTGTGGACCTCCTCCAGCAAACGGCTAAATTTACCACATCTTGTAATATAGGTCAAATCCACTTGAATTAATCTTTGGTTTATTCCAATATACAAATATTATTCTTAGTCTACTTCTACAGAACATTATCATATCATTTAGAATCGTTTTGTCATAATATTACACCATATTATTAAAATCGTTTTATCTTGACCTGTGCATGCACTGTGATTTCAAACAAGCAATGTTACTTTCAATCAAAGGTGTCTTAGTTAGCTTATTAACCATATCCTTGTAAAAATACATTTAAAAACCTATTTTCATCACAGAATATGCATTCTAGTAAATTCACTTAATCTTTCTTTATAATAGACTGTGACCAAGTTGACCGTGGGAACCCCTGTGTCCTGATTTTCCCATCTTGGCCAAAAACACCTCACTAGCCTGGCCAGCTGGTCCCAGCTGGTCTCGGTGGTGACCAAGTCTTTGAAGCACAGCCACGTGTGACCTCTTACTCAAGCAATTCAAATGACCTATTGTTCTAAAGGTAGTAACTTTGGTCGCCAGCCTGTTATTCTTATCTTCCCCCCTGTCTCTGTAAACACAGCTGTCTTGCATGTAAGTTAGCTGACTTCATGGCCTGCCAACCGTAATATCAGGACTTGCCTTACCACTTATCCTTGAGAAGCCAAACCCAAATTCTTGCTTGTTTTTGCATTCTCAAGTGTAATTGGTTCAGCCAATTATACGTCACAAGCGATACACGTCTTCTCCTGAACCGATGACGCGATAGCCCACCTCTCCCTTAACCCACATGTGCAAACTCCCACATCACAACCACCGTCGACAACAGATTGACATCTCCCTTACAGTGTTACAGAAGCTATTGAGCTTGATTGGGCTTTTTATTTTTTTTACTTTATTTTTTAGCGTTTATCGCTTTTCTGGTCAAGCATGACCGACATAAACAGGTTGAAATGGGATGTAGAGCAGGGGAAGACATTCTGAGAAATGACGGCGGGTCCGGGAATCGAACTCGTGTCCCCCAGATCCGTGACGAGCACGGTTTTCCCCGACGCAGAAATAGCGCCGAGATATGCGGTGAGCTACGGGAGCTCCCCTCTTGATTGGGCTTTTACAGCTAAATGTACTTTTTCTGAAAACCCAAGTAGTAACCAAGCAAATACTGTTCCATAGTATACGCCTTCAGTTGATCATGACAAATCCTCTCTTACCTTGACGATTTAGTAAATAGTATCCCCATGGCTGGTGTTGAGCTGTAGCCAGCAAGCTATGCTATCAACATTAATTAAATAGCTAACCAACTAAATACAATAGACAGTGGTATCCTGAGGTAACGTTAAATACAGACAACATTTGGACACAGGGACAAGATAAACATCAATCAATTACTTTAATACAACACAGGTAGTTTGAGCCGCGGTCTCTGTCTCTCGCTCCACTCCTTTGGAAAACGAACGTTAAGTTAGCTAAAGTTATCGAAAACAACGACAACACTTCCGGTCTGGGGTTTTCAAAATAAAAGAGCGACGTCTAAAATAACGTCATACGACGGGTTTCATGTTTATGCGAATTCTGCCAATAACGGCGTACGACGTGTTTCAAGTTCATATTTCATATTTTCGCCATGGTATTCATATTTCACCCACGGAGTCTTGGCTGATGCTGTAGGACTCAGCACAACTCTGCAACGCTTCAAAACTGCCACCTGGTGGCTGATCGGCGAGTTGCCAAACCGGAAATGCCCGTTGCAGCTCGGTCCGTACCCTAATTCCGTCCAGCCACTCGTTTATCGTCCCGGGACTCAAGACACACACCGGGGATATGGATCCGTTGCCATAACTCAATAATCCACATGATTTCGATCTACATCACATAACTGGGATCTGTTTGCTCCACTCTCATCGCCCAACGCTACGAGGAAGCTGCCGTGAGTTTCAGCGTTTTTGTTTATCATTTTCGATACAAACTGCTCTGATCTATATATCACCCATACTACATAAATCATTTAACGTCGGTCACGGAATTATAAACGACCCCCCCCCCCCCCCCTCCGTTCACCCGCGCATGATCAGTCATACCGTTTAGGACCATGTACAGTTGAAATTTTTTATATAGCGTCGATCGGTATCAAACTGCATTTGATGATCTAATATAGCATTTGTGCCTATATCTCACGTTCTGGGAAATACTGCATAAAACGATAAAAACACATTTATACTCTAGACGGTATTTAGAATGTGTGAATGAAAAAGTAAAACGTTCCTACATCCTGAACGATAGATAATCGATGTTGAATGGGCCATAGTAATGTCAATTTAGCAATACAATTAAAAAAGTTATAGCCCTGCAAAGAAGGTGAACATCTCCATAGATTTAAAGTGCTGGCAGAGATCAAACAGCGATGGATATAAGCGTGGCAGAGAATGGGATTGACCATGTGATGGTGGAACTCAGTGTTAGACAGTTAATTAATGACCATGTGATGGTGGAACTCAGTGTTAGACTGCTAATTAATGACCATGTGATGCAGGAACTCAGTGTTAGACAGTTAATTAATGACCATGTGATGCAGGAACTCAGTGTTAGACAGTTAATTAATGACCATGTGATGGTGGAACTCAGTGTTAGACTGCTAATTAATGACCATGTGATGGTGGAACTCAGTGTTAGACTGCTAATTAATGACCATGTGATGGTGGATCTCAGTGTTAGACTGCTAATTAATGACCATGTGATGCAGGAATACACACACAGTGGGGGCATCTCATGGTAGAGAGAGCGGGGGAGAAGATGAATGAATGAGAGCCGTGACATTAAGTGGTTGTAGCTACGGCTGTGGGCGTGCTGGAGACATGATCCAATAGACTTCTATACGCCTGAGTCTCCTGAACACGGAGAGACCATCATAACAGAACAGGGCAATGTACGTTAACCTAGTCGTGATCTGTCCTTCATGCACCTTCGTCTCCTGGCTCATCATATCAATCCAAAGAACTCAGTTTTATACTAACAAGCCCCATTAGGCATTGGTTCACAAACCTCTTTGTGAGCTGTGGTGTTCCACAAGGAAGCATACTAGGACCGCTACTCTTCCTAATTTATGCAAATGACATGTCGTCAGCCTGTGACTGCAACTTGTTCCTGTTTGCGGACGACTCAGCCCTGCTGGTCTCTGACAAGAACAAGTTGCAGGTTGAAAAAACCCTCAGCACGGAACTAGGCAAAATCTGCACATGGCTCGCTGATAACAAACTATCATTACACATGGGCAAAACAGAGTCCATTCTCTTAGGTTCAAATAACAAACTCAGCAAGACCGACGGCTTCTCAGTTACAGTGGGTGACAATATTGTCACAAGGAAAGACGAAATTACCTACCTGGGTTCCATCCTAGAGGCAAATCTTTCCTGTGACAAAATGGCATCCAATGTAATAAAAAAAGTCAACCAACGAACTAGATTCTTGTACCGGATCTCCTCTCTGGTAAACAAGAATACCCTGAAGACTCTGGCAGGAGCACTCATTCAAGGGTACTACGACTATGCGTGCACCTCATGGTACCAAAGCACCTCAAAGGCGCTTAAAACAAAATTACAAACATCACAAAACAAACTGGTCAGACTACTACTTGACCTGAACCCCAGAACCCACCTCACCCCTGCCCACTTTGACAACCTAGGATGGCTTAGAGTAGACGACAGAGTACAGCAACTTGCAATGGGCCTGGTCTACAAGATACACTATACGACCGGGGTACCCATGTACATGTCAAAATACTTCCCAAAGGTCAGTGAATACCACAACCACTACACCAGAGGAAGCTCAACAAATCATGTAAAACCCAGATTCGGCTCAAACAAGGGACTAAACACGTTTCGCAATTATGCCACAACAATGTGGAACGCCCTACCCAAAGCTGTAAAGGAATGTGAATCACTACCCACATTCAAAACCGCTCTTAAAGAGCACCTACGGGAGGCTGCAATTCGAAACTGGCCACCGTAAATGCCCAAAACCCCCACCACCTCCTAATAGACAGTCTCCTCCCCACCGCATGTATATATTCCCTCCCCGCCGTATGTATATTTCTCTCCCACCCACCCACCCCCTCCTAAGGTACAGTCCCCTCCCCATCATATACTCTGTCAGGATCTAGGGGTAACAGTACTGTATATTTGAATACCGTTTATGTCACAAATGTATCAGTACTAAATACCTATATGTCCCTATGCCATAAATGCCATGTATGTTGTGTATGTCATAAATGTCTATATGAATTGAAAATGGGGGACCCTGATGGAAACAAGACAAACGTCTTTCTCAGGTCTGCATCCCCTTAACAATTGTATGTATTGAGCCGTACTGTATTGTACCCATTCTGCAATCTGTTAAATAAAGTTTTCATTCATTCATTCATTCAAGGAGCCCCAAACTGACAAATAATAGGGCAGATAACAGAGGAGAGAGTGAAACTATTATCAGAATAGTCATTCTTGTATTCTCTCATTATGCTAAACTTCTAGTGAATATATTAGTGAAACCATGATCAGAATAGGCTAAACTTCTAGTGAATCATAGTGAAATTAAACTATTACTTGTGTTGCTGGGGACCCCCTGGAACCCTCTCAATGACCCCTGCGGGTCCCCCGGACCACACTTTGAGAACCACTGCATTAAGGTATGCTAACCAGCTATTCCACTGTCATCTATACGGGAAGAGAAGCCTATAGCCTCAGACTATTCTAACACACATGACGTGTCTCTCTCTCTCTCTCTCTCTCTCTCTCTCTCTCTCGCTCTCTCTCTCTCCCCCCTCTCTCTGATTGATTGATTGAAAACTTTATTAACAGATTGCAGAATGGGTAAAATACAGTACAGCTCAATACACACAATTGTTAAGGGGATGCAGATCAGAGAAAGACTTTCATCTTGTTTACATCAGGGTCCCCCATTTTCAATTCATAATTTATCCCCCCCTCTCTCTCTGTCTCTCTCTATATTTCTCTCTCTCTCTATCTCTCTGTCTATATATTTATCTCTGTCTCTCTCTGTCTCTCTCTGTCTCTCTCTCTCTCTCTCTCTCTCTCTCTCTCTCTCTCTCTCTCTCTCTCTCTCTCTCTCTCTCTCTCTATATATATATATATATATATATATATATATATATATATATATATATATATATATATATATATATATATATATATATATGTCTCTCTCTCTCCCTCCCTCCCCCTCTATCTCCCTCCCCCCCCCTGATCTCCCTCTCTCACCCTCTCCCCCCCCCTCCTCTCGGCTGCAGACAGACGGTAAAGAGCTTATATCTTATATATCTCCACCTCTCTCCGCTCCCCTGATCTCCCCCCAAACTTTCTTCCAACGGAAAACAGCGCTCCGTCGAGACCCCCCCCCCCCCCCTTCACCTTGACGACCGTTTCTTTCGGCTAACGTGATTTTTTTTGCATTCATAAACGAAATAATTCGTCTCGTCGTCGTGCGGGAGCTTTGCTCTGTCCTCCTCCTCTCCCGCGCTGGACTCACCGGACAATGCAACCGGACCCGCTCTGAGCCCCGGTTCTGACCGCTGCGCCCTGCCGCCGGACGCATAATTGATGTGCCGCCGGGTAATAATACTGTTGAGCTTAATATTAGTTAGGATTTCCATCGGAGCCAACCCTCTGCGAGAACTGTGTCGTTGAGAACAAGAGGACATTAAGGACATAGCGAAGGCGTGGGAAGAAGAGGAATGTAAAAGAAAAGTAGAGAAACACGACCGTCTCATCGAATGTCTCCACGGGTAAGTGCACCTGCTTTTGGTACAGTAGTGTAATATTGAGAGCACGCGGTGCGTTTGTACCGGTAAATGTTGTCGGTTTGGGTAACGTTAGGTGTTTGGTAGCACACCGGTTCATTGTATATGGCACGGTGGCAGGCTACTACGATGCTGCGCTGTGCAACATATGCCTCTCTCTGTGCGTAACTGCGTTTTTACGCATTGATTGGGTCTGTTTCAAACTGGCGTGCTGTAAACAACGCAGCGTGGAGGGTGAGGGTGTTGTTGCCAATTAGCATAATCTCTTTCCATCCCTGTTCTGCTAATGGCTTTGTGTACAGCTG
This sequence comes from Notolepis coatsorum, assembly GCF_963971535.1. Taxonomy (NCBI): domain Eukaryota; kingdom Metazoa; phylum Chordata; class Actinopteri; order Aulopiformes; family Paralepididae; genus Notolepis; species Notolepis coatsorum. The sequence continues at coordinate 129,449,486 of NC_140168.1, forward strand.
CTGAAGTTCCCCGTGTGGGGTTCAGTGTCGCAAAATACCTGCTGCACCAAATTGGGCAGATGATGAATCACGGCCCCGCACACCAGCCGCGCACGCAGACACTCGGATTCCGTGCGAGAACAGCGTGTGTGGCCGTCCACACCGAGTCCGACTTCAGAGCGGGCGAAAGTGCACGGAGGAAGGCACATTTACATTGGAACAGCTGTAACTGCCTAGTCTATATGCGAAGTCAGTCCCCGTCTGAAGATTTTTTTTAAAGATTTCCAGTTCCAGTTTTCTATTGTCCATTTTGCATGTATTATATAATTAATTAGAATGTTAGAATTCATTTTAGAATGATGATCAGTGTGACTGTACTCCTGAAAAAGTATAGTAATATGGTTTATTTGTATTGGGAAAGATATAGACACATTAGCTGGTTGAACAACATCTATATGTGTGGTAATAATGCAGATATCGAGTGTATTTCTGTGAAAATGCACGTGGCGCACGCCTCTGAATCCAACTGAAGCGAAACCGATCGCTTCCACCCCGTGAGTCGTGCGCCCGCTTGCGGCCAGTGGGCACAGCTACGTCCGTAAACATGGGAGCGAAAGTGAAGCGCTGGTCGCCTATGGGGCTGAAACAGTCTCACCCTGATGATGTCACTATGATGTCACTATGATGTCACTATGGGGCTGAAACAGAAAGATGAGAGGCAGCCAAACGTTGTGTCTGGTCCATGGTGCGACGGGTAAAGAGGATGTTCAGTGAGGTTTACACTTGTTTACCCACACAGACTCACACACACAAACACACACACACACACACACACACACACACACACACACACACACGCACACGCACACTCACACACATTTTAATACTTTATTTGGTTCCACAAATGATATTACATAAACAGGGAATCAAATGTATCGGGGCCAAGCAGCACTGAACACTTAAAGGTAGGGATGCCCCGATCACGTTTTTTGACACCGATACCGATCACCGATTGTCTTGAGCCATATCGGCCGATACCGATCCGATATCGATCGTCTTTGATTAAAAAAATTTAATTAAATATTTTATATAATTATTATTATTTTTTTAATAAAATATATATATTATATAATCATACTTGTAGTTGTATTATCTGCGAGACATCGCCACCACGCAACAAGTCAAAATGCTCGCTATCTGCAAACAGCTCCACTGTCTGTGTGTACTCGAGTAGCCTCCAGCTACGGCCAGGATTCTCCGGAGCTGCAGCTGGACCCTATTGATCACATTCAACATGCCCTCAGCTCGAATACGCATCGAATCAGTGTTATAAGACATTGATATCAGGAGCTATCTGTAGCTACTGCTAGCCGGCTAGATAACGTTAAGATAACGCCTCAGTGAACTATTTAGTTTAATGGGACGTTTCGTTTTGAACAGTGAGCTAACGTGAGCTAACGTGAGCTATCATGCACTACTAGACTTGCTGGAGCATTTGTTGATATCAGGAGCTATCAGTAGCTAGCCGGCTAGATACCGTTAACAATGCCTCATGTATTCAACTAAAAGTTTGCAGCTCCGTGTGTCGAGACAGAACTCAGCGAGTGAGATCTCCGCTAAGAATTGGATCATGTTTTTCTATCGGTTTTGGCGATCGGCGAAAATAAAGCATTATCACCGATCACCGATCGCATATTTATACTGATTATCGGCCGATAACGATCGGTGGCCGATCGATCGGGGCATCCCTACTTAAAGACCCATTTGCATGTTGTATTTTTGTTCAATAAACAATGTGACTAGGCCAACGGTGACTTTCATGAAGAGGGGGGGGGGGGGGGGATATCGAAATTTACCCAGTTTTAGCGTTTTTATTGAACATTTTGTCAGCCCAACCACAACCACCAAGCACATGGATATTTTAATCCATGGTTCATAACGTGCGCGTGTCATCTTAATGCTGACGTCACAGCAGGTACAGGGCAGCAGGGGCTCTGAGAATCACACGCAGGTAGTGGCAGGAAGCAGAGAGCCTTCTTGTTATTACTAGGCTAGCCGAGGAGCTAGTATCTGTTTCACCTAACACTATTGCTCCGTGATCATAGCCATTTATCTCTAAAGCTAACCACTATTTGTAAAAGCCACAACCACGTTACCATATTTGTAAATACTCATGTAAATCATTGTGTCGTTGTACATATTGTGTGCAGTGACGGCCGCCACTGGGGGGCGCTAGGGCGCCGCCCCCCCCCCCCCCCCCCCCCCTCAGGCCCTGCCCTGGACCCTGGTTATATGAGAGAATAACAAGAAAAAATATTTTTTAGTTTTTTTTTATAGCCCTATAAATAATATAAACATGTTTAAAATGAATAATATTTACTCATTTTAAGTATGTTTGTGTTTCCAATGCACAATATAACGTTAATAAATAAAATAATAAATACTCGTTTTCTTGAACAGGAAGTGACTCACTTTTTTTTTTCTCGGCCCGGGCTAGACGCGATAGCGCTCTGAGTGCGCGTCACTGTGTGATCGCTGTATCCGTAGCAGCCAATCAGTGCGTAACGCGTTGTGCGTTGAAATATGACTATTATGTTGGAATCCGGGCGCGATTTGAAGCGGTCTAGGCAGCAGCGTCACGAATTTCTGTAGCCGCATTTCGCGGAGACGCTCTCTGATTGGCCGACGCCAGTATTTTTTTCCGTAGCAGCATTTCGCGGAGACGATCTCTGATTGGCCGAATCCACTTTCTAATGTTCCAATTCTAGCTTATTCCTAGGTTGGTGCGGTAGAGATAGTTGTTGTTGTTGTGAGATGTAGCTGTTTGTCTTGGAGCGTGATGGCAAGTTCTTTCAACGGTTAGGCTTAGGCACTCTTTCAAAGTTGGTTAAGGTTAGAGTTTGTCTTAGAGCATGGCGATAGAACACCAGGTAGTTTGCAGGCTGTTCGAGGCGGACATGGACAAAGGCACTCACAGTACTTGTTGGCTATTAACAAGCTATATTATGGATGCAGTGTGGAGGGACATGCATGGACAATGGATGGACATCAACACAGGCTGGATGGACAATGCCATGGAGTGGATAATATATACTTTATCAACAAGCCCTTCTGCCAACAATAAGGTAGATTAGCGATATTTCTCTCTCTCTCTCTCTCTCTCTCTCTCTCTCTCTCTCTCTCTCTCTCTCTCTCTCTCTCTCTCTCTCTCTCTCTGCCACTCAGATAACGCTTCTCTCTCAGCCACTCAGCTAACGCTGGCTTCTCTCTCTCTCTCTCTCTCTCTCTCTCTCTCTCTCTCTCTCTCTCTCTCTCTCTCTCTCTCTCTCTCTCTCTCTCTCTCTCTCTCTCTCTTTCTTTTGGATTGAAAATACGTGGATTATGGCTTGTTCAATATCGTCTATGTTTGAATGAATGAATGAATGAAAACTTTATTAACAGATTGCAGAATGGGTACAATACAGTACGGCTCAATACACACAATTGTTAAGGGGATGCAGACCTGAGAAAGACGTTTGTCTTGTTTACATCAGGGTCCCAGATTTTCGATTCATATCGATAGTTTAATAGCTAGCCTTGGCTCGTTTAACAATATGCAAAATATGTGTACAGCCCTGTACTCATACTGAAGTTATTCTTGGTATATAATACTACATATACTAGGTCTGATTGTGTAACGAATCGATTCCACGTCGCGCTGTGTGTGAGAGAGAGAAGGAGAGAGAGGGAGAGATCTGAGTGTGTTTGGAGACGGAGCGAGTTTTGTTTCTAACTTTTCTATTTATATATTGTGTTTCAAGTTGTGAATTAGACTATACTTTATTTGACTGGTTGTGTGTTGTTGTAGTAACAGCTGAGCGACTCGTTCATACGAGCCGATTCATTGCCGTGAGCGTGAGTCGAATCGCTCACGTCTTGCCATGAGTCGGTTGCACTGTACATGTTTGCAAAATGTTTTGGTATAGCGCCCCTAGTGGAGAGAGAACCAGCAGCCGCTACTGATTGTGTATATAACGTTAGTAGCTAAGTTAGCTAGCTAGCATTCCCGAAACTCCTAACATGCCCCGATTTAAAATGGTTCTCTCCTCTTTGTATACCTTTGTCCTCACAAACAAAGTATTCTGCCAGGGAACTTATGGACACGACAGTAGTAAGTTAGTAGTTATAAGTAGGGATGCACGATATTGATTTTTTGACACCGATACCGATAACTTTATGCTCCTCAAGCCGATACCGATACTGATAACCGATATTTATTGTATTATAATATTTTTTTTAACTGTATATATATATATATATATATTTTTTTTTATCAATTTTATTTTTATTTTTTTGAGTATTTATAAGCTCCGACGTCATCGGTACTGCTATCGGTACTCGAGAAATTATGGAGTTTTTTTTTGAGGAATTTAAACGTCGCAAACTAATCTTGTTGGCAGTTGTCTGCGCGGGGAGCTCTGTGCTCTCTGCCTGCAGTGTGCTCTCTCCTCTCTTCCCCTCCCACACACACACACACACACACACACACTCACTCACTCACACACACACAGACACAGGTGCTGCGCTGCCGAGTAGGCTACAGACAGCTCTGCTCTCATAATGGCGGACAGAACGAAATGTTCAAAAGTCTGGGTCTATTTTACTAAAGTCGATCTATCTATCTCTCCTCCCTCGGTCTCTCTCTGCCTGCGCGAGCGGGCTGTGCTCTTACACACACTCACTCTCACACACACACACACACACAGGTGCTGCCGAGTAGACAGCTCTGCTCTCGACAGCACCCGTATGTGTGTGTGTGTGAGTGAGTGTGTGTAAGAGCACAGCCCGCTCGCGCAGGCAGAGAGAGACCGAGGGAGGAGAGATAGAAAACGGCCAACAAGATTAGTTTGCGACGTTTAAATTCCTCAAAAAAAGTCTGGGTCTATTTTACTAAAGTCGATGCTGACAACGCTCGTTGCCACAAGTGCAACAAGACATTTGCCAGTAATGTATAAGCGCTGGTACTTGTCAATGTGGCTGGCGGGGAGATAACGTTAGCTCTGAGTAGAGTAATGGCTGACAATCCGGAGGTAAATAAACGAACGAGAGCTTCTGATTGGTGGTAAGAAGAAGAGGTGGGTGCAAGCCGTGGGACGTAATTGGCAGATCGACTGTCTGTCTCCGAATGTAACGTGACTACGTCACAGCCAAGAAAGGGAGCGCTGGATTTGTGAAAAACTCCCTGTTCCTAAACCACACGCTATCAGTTTTACCACAGTACTGGCAAAACGGGAGGAGGCTATAATAAAAACAAGCGCCCTTCATCCAAATCCATCCACACCGGATTTATTTTAACCAAAAAATGTATTATATGTTATCGGAGCTATCAATAACGTTATCGAGTTTATCGGGATGACGTCATAATTGCTGATATCGGCCCGATAATTATCGTGCATCCCTAGTTATAAGGTGTTTGAGCTTGTAACGTTAACGTTAGTTAGCTATCGTGGTAGCCCCTTTCGTGACTGTGATGCACCGAGTGCTATCCGAGGGGCTACTATCGTATCAACATGCCGTGACGTGTAGCTTGCTAGCCGGCATGATGCGTGTGCAGTGCTTTGCCCCACAGGTCTGAGAAGAGGACCTGCACATTTTACTCGTTCCCCAAACTCTTTTACATGCCCCGATTTAAAATGGTTCACGACAGTAGACATAATGCTAACGTTAGCGGGGTAACGTTAACGTTAGCCAGAGCCATATATAGCCAGCTTGGTACTATGACCCGGACGGGGATCAGGCATAAGGCGACAGCCTAACCAGACCAATAGCGCTGCTGTACTGAACAACAGGCTGCCTAGTGGTACATGTTTTTTACGACATTAAAAACCTTATAACTACCTTGTTTCAACCAAAAATGCAGTTGTAGCTGGTTGTTAACAGAATTCGGCTATAGGGCGACAATAATGTGGTCAAGAGGCATGGTTTCTATCTTGAGCCTGAACTGGCTTGGTTTCTTTTATTCACATGGAAAGAGCAGCAGTAACATACATGGTCTTCTCTCACTGAGAGACATTGGGGGAGAGAACGAAGTGGGAGTATACCTGCAACTATATATGCAACTAGACAGTCACTAGTGGAGACAGTTATATATGCAGGTAAACAGTTACTAGTGTAAACAGCCATATGTACAGTTAGACAGTTACTAACAATCCTACACAGAACCTCTGATCTCAACACTCTCACTTAGGCTTGCATTAGCATACTGGCTGACTTCTTGGAAAAACATTTTACAAAGGAAATAATATAATCCCAAAAACATCAATAGGGTATGACATTCAATATCTTCACATTAAATATGACCTTTGCAAATCCCTTCAATTTGAATTAGAACCAGGCTCCCTCATAGTATCTATTACTCTGTCGTCCATTGGACAGTAAACCGGTGTCATTTGTTCTTATCTGATGACATACCTGGTGAGATGATATTATTTATAATGACATGTTTACATATATATTGACACATTGGGTTCCTAGCAATCACAATGGTCCCCTGGTTGTCCTCATAAACAACAGTCTCCATATATACACAATGTTCATAATTTTAAACGGTTTTGACAGAACGCCCATTCTTCAAAAACACCATATTCGGTATAGAGGATACATTTCAATTACCTACTGCATTTTGAGCAATACATTCATAACCTTATCTTCATCACGTTGAGCAGTTGCTCTAGATAAACACATTTTGCATAGCTAGAAACATATACTCAGCTTCACAGGCTGATAATATCACTTTAGGCTCTAAGCCCTTAAACCTTTGTTGTCTTTTCTGAAACACCGCTGTCCGTCTGCAGCACCTCTGGGATAACGAAAAACATATTTTTTTACGTAGTTCAATGATTCTCTGTGGGGTCAACAAAAATACTATGACACTCTTACTCACTACAGAACATAGGTCAGGGCGAGTACAGGTTGTCCAACAGAATGAAGCTACCCACAGTTTATCTATACATTTCTTACTTCAGTCAAAACATCTCAGGACCTTTCCCACATATCTCTTCTGGGATATTTTTACACAGTTGGCAGACCGCTCGAAGTCCATACCTATAAAATAGTATAACCTGCCTAGGTCTTTCTTTTGTGGTCTGGAGCGATGATCAAATCCTCCACTTCTGTATTTTAAACATAGATCCTCTTTTGTATTTAAACATTGAATCACCTCTGTACTTAAACATTGTAAACCACCCACCTCTGTACTTAAACATGGGGTTAAACATAAGATCCATTTCAGTATTTTAAACCTGGTAACTCATCCACCTCTGTACTTAAGGCGAGACACTGCAGGTGAATAGGCAAATATACTTTTTTTGTTGATTTTATACACATATATATACAATACACCAAACCTTCCAGTTCTATTCATATCTATGTTCTGAAGGTATTTACAGAAGGGTTTGTTGATATCGCATTCATACCCTGATTTATATCACATTTCATTCCTAAAAACATGGCGAAATATGGAATTTTACCATAAAAATTTACTGAATGGAGTATTTTCTGATTTATGGAGTGATAAAAAGAGATATCCAAAATCCCCTCTGTAATAACCTTTGGCTCTAATATGTCAACAAAATTAAACTATCATTTTGAAAATGGCTTTATCCAATGTTCAGATTTCTGTCCTGGAATTATATGCAAATTAGTGCATTGTAACACTTCCTCCGGTCCTGGTCCTATGGGATCAGGATCCAGACATTTATATTCACAACCTCCCATCAATAACAATAACTCTCAGTCATCATTTCCAACCGGTGGGCTGATGCCGATCTGGCATCAGCTCACACATCAACTCATTATTGTTTATTGTCAGTTGTGTCTGTTATGTGTACTATCTGTGTTGTTGTTGTTATTGTTGTCTCCACTGTGTTAGTCTTGTGTTTCCCTGTCTGTGGTTTGTAATTATGTTTTAGTCTGGTTGTTTGTTATTGTTTTCCCAGTACTCTGTGCTCTATTGTTTCTGTCTACCACACCTGTGTCTTGTTTGTAAATTACCCTCTGTGTCTTGTCAATTAGTCTTGTGTATATAGTCCTGTCTGTCCTGCCCTGCTGGGCGCGGTCATTGATAAATGTTACCTGTGTGTGTGTACGTGTAGGTGTTGAAGTAAACTGTTAATCGTCAAGTGCTGTCTCCGGTCTCATCTATCCATACTCTGCCATCTGGGTCCAACATGACTAAGAAGCGTACTAATCGTAACAGAATGACCGCGCCGAACTTGGACCCGGCAGAGAGGAGAGACGGAGCCAGCTTCGCGCTCGGGATCCTGGGCGCTTCCGTCCTGCGTGCCGACCAGGCGACCGCTCTGGGTCTGGCACCATGGGACGCAGTGGCTGGGCCAGCGGCACCGATGATATCGGGTGCTTGTGCCGCGGCCACCCCGGTGCTGGATCCCTGGGTGGGAAGTCGCCTGGTCCGCAGGGGAGCGTCGGGGACAGGGCGCGGATCCCGACGCCACAGCCCCAGGGGAAGAGGTTCCCAGGACCGCAGATCTTCCTCGCCGGTCTGGTCGAGGTCTCCTCCGCCCTGGGAGGTTCCAGAGAACGAGCCACCACCATGGCAGACCTGGAGGACGACGTCGGATTCCGCTGCCGGAGGGACCCCGGTTGGGGGTCCTGCACCGCGTCCTGTCGCCAGGGAGCCTCCGGTTCGGGGTTCGGCGGGGGGTCTCGCCACCGTGGAGACCCCAGCCCCAGGTCGCGCTCCGGAGCCGTCGTCTCTTCCTCCCATCCTTCCCTGCTCCAGCCCTCCTCGTCAGCCCCCTCCCCCCGTTCCTGTTCCCGCAGGCCCCGTCCCTCGAACCCCCGTCCTCCCCCCTCCTCTTTTCGCTGATGCGGCTTCCGTCCCCCCCACCCTCCCCGTTCCCGGGGGGCCTGTTGGGTCGCCTGGGAGTCGACCTTCGAGGGCGGGGTACTGTAACACTTCCTCCGGTCCTGGTCCTATGGGATCAGGATCCAGACATTTATATTCACAACCTCCCATCAATAACAATAACTCTCAGTCATCATTTCCAACCGGTGGGCTGATGCCGATCTGGCATCAGCTCACACATCAACTCATTATTGTTTATTGTCAGTTGTGTCTGTTATGTGTACTATCTGTCTGTGGTTTGTAATTATGTTTTAGTCTGGTTGTTTGTTATTGTTTTCCCAGTACTCTGTGCTCTATTGTTTCTGTCTACCACACCTGTGTCTTGTTTGTAAATTACCCTCTGTGTCTTGTCAATTAGTCTTGTGTATATAGTCCTGTCTGTCCTGCCCTGCTGGGCGCGGTCATTGATAAATGTTACCTGTGTGTGTGTACGTGTAGGTGTTGAAGTAAACTGTTAATCGTCAAGTGCTGTCTCCGGTCTCATCTATCCATACTCTGCCATCTGGGTCCAACATGACTAAGAAGCGTACTAATCGTAACAGTGCATATTTAAGTAGATAATGCCTAATTTGCATATTTAAACATACAATTTCAAAAAACTTGTAATACAAAACAGTCTTGTCTTAATATAAGTAATCAACTGGGGAAGTTTCATTGTGATATCTATTAGTTAATTATTTTACCCTATTCACCTGTAGTGTCTCCCCTTAACCCTTAGGGGTCACGCTGGAGCTTTGAACCCGTCGGCGGACAACAAAAGAATTAGAATCCCTCTTAAATGCGGCACGGTGGTGTAGTGGTTAACACTGTCGCCTCACAGCAAGAAGGTCCAGGGTTCGAATCCCGCTTGGGGACCAGGTTTCCATGATGCCAGTTACCCAGGTGGGGTATCTCCCAGGCCTTTCTGTGTGGAGTTTGCATGTTCTCCCCGTGCTCGCAAGGGTTTCCCCCCCCGATAAGATAAACCCAATGGAAAAACATGCACAACAACAAGATCGCTAACGCTGTGGCGTCCTTGACGAAGACGGACAGGAGCACTTGGATTGGTCTCCTGGCGCGGCTCACGTGGCGCCTGTCTGCTCCCGGCTGCCCTTGGGGGGGAAGGACGACGGGATGGGTTAATCGCAGATACGCATTGTATGCATGGTTCGCATGTGTGCCAAATGATGACCTCGGAGCAGGTCCTAAATTATATTATTATTATAAATGCTCAAAAAGGACATCTTTTCAGAAATCGATAAAAATAGAAAAATTGCCATTTCTAGTGCTTTGACATGTAAGGTATACGTCCCCCAACTTGCTAAACCTAATACCTTTCTGAGGACAACAGCAGAGAGGGTAGGATCTTTTAACTGAATAATACTGTGTACATCATTTTGAAGTGTGTGACTAAATTGTGTTGTGGAAATTGTTTGTAATTAGTTTCACCCAGCTGACAGAAACTGGAGGTGTGGCCTTTGTGCATGTAGTTAAGTGGGCACTTGTGACAGTTTTTCTGCTTAAATACCAGCTTTTTCTCTGTTGGATTCATTCTCAGGACAACAGCAGAGAGGGTAGGATCTTTTAACTGAATAATACTGTGTACATCATTTTGAAGTGTGTGACTAAATTGTGTTGTGGAAATTGTTTGTAATTAGTTTCACCCAGCTGACAGAAACTGGAGGTGTGGCCTTTGTGCATGTAGTTAAGTGGGCACTTGTGACAGTTTTTCTGCTTAAATACCAGCTTTTTCTCGGTTGGATTCATTCTGAGGACAACAGCAGAGAGGGTAGGATCTTTTAAATGAATAATACTGTGTACATCATTTTGAAGTGTGTGACTAAATTGTGTTGTGGAAATTGTTTGTAATTAGTTTCACCCAGCTGACAGAAACTGGAGGTGTGGCCTTTGTGCATGTAGTTAAGTGGGCACTTGTGACAGTTTTTCTGCTTAAATACCAGCTTTTTCTCTGTTGGATTCATTCTGAGGACAACAGCAGAGAGGGTAGGATCTTTTAACTGAATAATACTGTGTACATCATTTTGAAGTGTGTGACTAAATTGTGTTGTGGAAATTGTTTGTAATTAGTTTCACCCAGCTGACAGAAACTGGAGGTGTGGCCTTTGTGCATGTAGTTAAGTGGGCACTTGTGACAGTTTTTCTGCTTAAATACCAGCTTTTTCTCTGTTGGATTCATTCTGAGGACAACAGCAGAGAGGGTAGGATCTTTTAACTGAATAATACTGTGTACATCATTTTGAAGTGTGTGACTAAATTGTGTTGTGGAAATTGTTTGTAATTAGTTTCACCCAGCTGACAGAAACTGGAGGTGTGGCCTTTGTGCATGTAGTTAAGTGGGCACTTGTGACAGTTTTTCTGCTTAAATACCAGCTTTTTCTCTGTTGGATTCATTCTGAGGACAACAGCAGAGAGGGTAGGATCTTTTAACTGAATAATACTGTGTACATAATTTTGAAGTGTGTGACTAAATTGTGTTGTGGAAATTGTTTGTAATTAGTTTCACCCAGCTGACAGAAACTGGAGGTGTGGCCTTTGTGCTTGTAGTTAAGTGGGCACTTGTGACAGTTTTTCTGCTTAAATACCAGCTTTTTCTCTGTTGGATTCATTCTGAGGACAACAGCAGAGAGGGTAGGATCTTTTAACTGAATAAAACTGTGTACATCATTTTGAAGTGTGTGACTAAATTGTGTTGTGGAAATTGTTTGTAATTAGTTTCACCCAGCTGACAGAAACTGGAGGTGTGGCCTTTGTGCATGTAGTTAAGTGGGCACTTGTGACAGTTTTTCTGCTTAAATACCAGCTTTTTCTCTGTTGGATTCATTCTGAGGACAACAGCAGAGAGGGTAGGATCTTTTAACTGAATAATACTGTGTACATCATTTTGAAGTGTGTGACTAAATTGTGTTGTGGAAATTGTTTGTAATTAGTTTCACCCAGCTGACAGAAACTGGAGGTGTGGCCTTTTGCTGCAGGTGTCACTCATCAGTAATTAGTGATAGTGATTTAAAGACTTGCTGGCTTAGCGTCAACGAAGCGTCGAGAAACGAAGAGGGACAAAGAGGATGAGTTTTCCTGGAGTTCTCCGCAGGGGATCCACCGATCCACCGAGTGCTAAGTACACCATAATCCCATATTACCCTCCCACTCTGCTATTTCCCTACTATCTCGCTTCCTCCCTACCCCCTTCAACCTCCTCCTACCACTCTTGACACCACAATGTGCCTCATACCTATATCCACAATCTGCTCCTCAAGAACAGAATCAACCCATCCACGCCAGTTTGCTAGCAACCCGGCTAATCTCTCCTACCCTCCTACAGCCACTAATACACCTGTCACAGTACAGGGAGGCTTATGGAATTGTCAATCAACAGTCAAGAAAGCTGACTTCATTACTGCCTACGCCCATAGTCTAAATCTGCAGCTCCTGGCTCTAACTGAGACCTGGATAATCCCCAATAACTCGTCAACACCTGCAGCATTATCTACAAACTATAACTTCACTCACACACCTCGACCCTCCAGACGGGGTGGAGGCACTGGCCTCATGACATCTCCTTCATGGGCTACAAACCTAACGCAACTCCCAGAACTGTCACTCTCCTCCCTCGAATATCATGCAGTATCTGTCTCTAATCCTTTCAATCTCACCATTGTTACACTCTATCGCCCTCCAGGTCCCCCCGATCACTTCACAGATGAGCTGGACATGCTACTAAGCTCCTTACCGGAAGATGGTACCCCGCTCCTTCTATTGGGCGACTTCAACCTGCCTGACTCATCTCAGTCGGTCCCAGTGGTCTCCCTCCTACAACAATTTGACCTGACTCCCACTGCCATGCCTCCCACCCACAAAGCAGGCAACTCCTTGGATCTCATATTTTCCCGTAACTCCAGCATCATTAACACCACGGTAACTCCCCTACATGTATCTGACCATTCCTTCATATCCTTCTCACTAACTCTCATGCTTAACCGAAAAGTCTTCACCCCAACTCAAACCGTCTCACTCAGACGCAACCTGCCCTCCCTATCCCCCTCCACCCTCTCCTCTGACATAATATCCGCTCTACCTTTGAGTGACACCTTCTCTGCTCTCCCCACAGAGATGGCAACCTCCACCCTCCTCTCAGCCCTTGCAACCTCCTTCGACAAGCTCTGTCCCCTCATTGAGAAACCTGCCCGCCGTTCCCCACCCAGTCCATGGCTGACGGATGCAGTGAGAGAACAAAGACAGGTCCTGAGAGCGGCTGAGAGGAAGTATAGAAAGTCAGGCCTCACTGCTGACATCGACACATATCACAACCTCTTGTTAACATTCTCCAAAACCATTACTAATGCCAAAGCTTCTTTCTTTCACCATAGGATCGAGGCCTCTGCCAAGAATCTTCGCAAACTGCTTGCTACCATGTCCTCCCTCCTCACTCCCCCCCCCACCTCCTCCTCCCTCATCTTTTTCTGCCGAAGACTTTGCGATCTTCTTTGAGGAAAAAGTGGAGAACATCCGCAGCTCCTTCTCCCAACCCCCACCCATTCCAAACGCTGAATCGAGAACCTCATCCTTCACTCTGTCATCTTTCTCTCCCATTACAGAAGCCGAGACCCTGACACTGGTAACGTCGAACCGTCCGACTACATGCCAGCTGGACCAGCTACCCTCCCCACTCCTCCAGACCATAGCACCGGACATCCTTCCATTCCTAACTGCAACCATCAACTCCTCACTCAACTCGGGGGTGGTCCCCACCTCCCTAAAACAAGCCAGAGTCACGCCCCTCATAAAAAAACCAACCCAGAACCCCACTGTCATAGCCAACTATCGCCCTGTCTCTCTTCTCTCCTTCCTTTCTAAAACACTTGAACGTGCTGTATCCAACCAACTTACTGCTTATCTCTTACAGAATGACCTCCTAGACCCCAATCAGTCTGGCTTCCGGACTGGCCACTCCACAGAAACGGCCCTCATTGCGGTCACAGAGGCACTTCACTTAGCAAAAGCGAAAGGCCTCTCCTCTGTCCTGATTCTCCTAGATCTATCTGCAGCCTTCGACACAGTCAACCATCAGATCCTCCTCGCGGCCCTCGCAGGAATGGGAGTGGCTGGATCTGCGCTGACATGGCTGACATCATACCTCAATGACCGCTCCTACCAAGTGTCATGGAGAGGGACTCTGTCGGCCACCCGCCCCCTCCGGACGGGTGTCCCCCAGGGCTCGGTCCTAAGACCCCTTCTCTTCTCCCTCTACACTAAATCACTGGGTAACATTATCACGTCTCATGGCTTCTCATATCATTGTTATGCCGATGATACTCAACTCTTCCTCTCCTTCCCTCCCTCAGATATCCACGTCTCTGAGCGGATCTCGGCCTGTCTGTCCGACATTTCCGCCTGGATGACGACCAACCACCTCAAACTGAACCTAAGCAAAACAGAATTGCTCCACCTGCCGGCCAAATCCTCCCCCCTGACCGACCTCTCCATCACAGTCGAGAATGCAGCTGTGACCGCATCGCCGACCGCCAAGAACCTTGGTGTTGTCCTCGACGACCAGTTGAACTTCTCTGCTCACATCGCAGCGACAACCAGAACCTGCAGATTCCTCCTGAGCAACGTCAGAAGGATACGCCCCTTCCTGACAAAAGAAGCCACCCAACTCCTCGTCCAATCATCAGTCATCTCCCGCCTCGACTACTGCAACGCACTGCTAGCTGGCCTCCCGGCCACTGCCACCAAGCCTCTTCAACTCATTCAAAATGCAGCGGCCCGCCTGATCTCAAACCTACCGAAGTCGGCCCATGTCACCCCACTTCTTAGGGACCTGCACTGGCTCCCCATTGCTGCACGTATCCGCTTCAAGGCCCTCGGCCTAGCATACCGTGCGGCAAAGGGAACCGCTCCCGCCTACCTCCGGTCAATGGTCTCTAACTACACACCCTCAAGACCCCTACCCTCTGCATCTTCTGGCCGCCTCAGATCTACTCCTATCCAAGCTCCCGGAGGGTCATCAAAGAGAAGCCGCCTATTCTCAGTCCTTGCCCCACAATGGTGGAATGAACTACCCATCCCAGTTAGGACAGCCGAATCCCGTCCAATCTTTCGCCGTCGACTAAAGACTCACTTCTTCAACCATTATCTGAAATGATAAAAAAAAAAAAAAAAAAAAAAAAATCTAACCCCGACTAACCTTAATGTCATGCACTTGTCCTAATAAACTAACCTACACTGTAACACGCAACACTTTGATGAACATTGTTACTCAGCTGATAGAGTTATACCCTTCTTGCTGTCTTGTCACACAGAACTTGTAAGTCGCTTTGGATAAAAGCGTCAGCTAAATGACTAAATGTAAATGTAAATGTAAATGTAATACGACTTGTAAATACGTTTAATTCTTGCTAGATGGTATGATTGTAATAATCTCCATTTGCGATAAGAACTACATCGCGTCACGAAACGCACATACATGGATGCGCGCACACACACAATAGCGGCGTGTGCGCTGTGAATAGGTGTTACACCCCCGCAGAGGCGTGAGACTGGTATCAGAGCCTACCCCCCCATCCAAATTCTAAACATAATATGTATGAATTATCTGTTGCAATAATATCCACGGGACTCGACTTTTTGCAGTCGTTTCTCCTCTCCTGCGTGAGGAGTCTGAGGACATTCGCGGACATTCTCTCAGATAAAGAAAAAAAAAAGCTTACATACACACAATTCAATTCAAATGGGCTTTATTTAACATTAACTACTGTATGGCAGAGTGCGTCTGTGTATACGAGGTATGAATGATCACTGGCTGCTGTGTGACGAGTTTGCTCACCCGCGCTGTCGCGCTATATAAATCCAAGTCATTATTATTATTATTATTAAACACGGACCGCTTTAGTTGACAAGCTTACATACATTTCGGGTCATTTCATAATAGCAGTGTGGACCAGCTCTGTAACCAGCTCTGTAACAACGCATCTCGCTAGTTGACAGCTTACGCATGATGTAAAAATTGCAACGTTTCAACTAGAAAGGTAGGCTCAGTAGAGCCCAAATCTCTACCAGACGGGAGCTTTCTCTCTCTCTCTCTCTCTCTCTCTCTCTCTCTCTCTCTCTCTCTCTCTCTCTCTCTCTCTCTCTCTCTCTCTCTCTCTCTCTCTCTCTCTCTCTCTGTCTGAGAACCCAGGTTGCTTTCTAACCTATACTAAAGACATGCCTGTGAAGTGTCATCAATCACTATGGCAAGCGCACATCCGTGGACATGTACACACTTTCTTTCTTTCTTTCTTTCTTTCTTTCTTTCTTTCTTTCTTTCTTTCTTTCTTTCTTTCTTTCTTTCTTTCTTTCTTTCTTTCTTTCTTTCTTTCTTTCTTTCTTTCTTTCTTTCTTTCTTTCTTTCTTTCTTTCTTTCTTTCTTTCTTTCTTTCTTTCTCTCTCTCTCTCTCTCTCTCTCTCTCTCTCTCTCTCTCTCTCTCTCTCTCTCTCTCTCTCTCTCTCTCTCTCTCTCTCTCTCTCTCTCTCATTTCTCTCTCTCTCATTCTAGAGAAATACAACCACAAATTGTTATTGGTTTGCTTCTTTTTCTTACAGTACTGACCGTGGCAAGAATAGAAATAGATAGAAATGAACCTCTTGATCTCTGCTGTTCTGGACCACAGTCTTTGTTTTCTCCCATATTGAGTTTCTCCACCACTCTCTCAACAAAATTACGCATAGCTGGGAATCCATTCCTTGTGCCGTCAGAACCATCTAGAAGGAATACTACATCCTTTCTGGCAGTGTCATGATCAACTATAACGGTGGTTGGTACAGTACTGTAAATACCATCTGAGTAGAGTAGAAAGTAGAGAGGTGAATACCTGTTCTCTCTCTCTCTCTCTCTCTCTCTCTCTCTCTCTCTCATCTCTCTCTCTCTCTCTCGCGCGCTCTCGCTCTCATTCAAATAGGCTTTATTGACATGAAATCTGCCACACGTGCTGTCAGGGTCAAACCAGTCTGGATTGATGTTGTAGTCTGAAAAAATGCCAGGAAATGCTCAGAGAATTGTTGCATATATAGAACACAAATGTTCTAGAATGTTCGATTATGACATCATACCGTGACATACTCCTCCTGTAGTGTGAAAAAACATGCATTCTCATAAATATTACGATCAAATCTATTTTGTACTTGATGATACATTTGAAATTGGTTTGGTTATGATCATGTTATTAGTGTGTGTGTGTAAAAAAACTAATTAATAATATAATTATTATAAATGTCTCTCTCTCTCTCTCTCTCTCTCTCTCTCTCTTGAAATCTACAGTTACACATTGCTGTATTTAGTGAGGTAAATGAGTACAAGACATGTTTCACAGACACACACACACACACATACACACACACACATACACAGACAGACAGACACAGACACACACACACAGAAACACACAAACAAAC
>NC_140168.1:129466999-129524499 GCF_963971535.1 Notolepis coatsorum
ATGGATGAGTCAGTGTGTGGTGTGTGTAAGTGATAAGATGAGAAACAAACAAAACAAAATGTCATGACCAGCTTGGAGGAGAGAGAGAGAGCCAAAATGGAGAAGCCAGTCCTTTTACACAGGTGTGCCTCCTCCTCCTGACACACCTGCACAGGTGCGTCTGATTGCCAGTCTGTGGATGACAGACAGGTTAATTGAGATACCCCCTGATGACTTCCGGTGGGGGTTGATGACTTCCGGTGGCATGGACTGAACACAGCTTGCGTCGTGTCGCAGCAAACCCTCGAATTATCACTATTTTTGAACCCATAATGAACAGAAACTAAGTTGACTTCACCTCGACATTTATCAGCTCCTTTTATTTTGTAAGCAGATTCTTTCAAAACGATCTAATCGTCCTTGAACAAACACGCGTGCACAAACAAAGTTCACAATGGAGAACGCTGACCTAGCGGTGCTCATGAGAACAATTGTACGAGAAGAACTTGCTACAGGACTCGAAGCCAATCTAAAGCCGATCAAGGATCATCTAAACAAAATCCAGCTAAAGGTAACATCATGCCTGGACAAGATTGATTCTCTCGAGACGGCTGCCAACGACACTGATCAAAGGCTGTTACAACTGGAAGCGGAGAATAAATCACTATCTGAGGAAGTTAAATCATTAAAACAGAAGACGGAATCGCTTGAGGACCACAGCAGAAGACTCAACGTGAGAATCTTGGGGCTACCAGAAGGAACAGAACAAGGCAACCCGACACTGTTTGTAAACGAAATGCTGAGCGAACTTTTTGGTCAAGATCTAGGACGTCCACCTCACTTGGTCAATATCGCTCACCGCATCGGAGCAAATAAAGGCAAGACGCGATGCCTAATCGCCAAACTCAACAACTCTGATATAAGACAGACGGTTGTGCGTCTTGCCGGTGGGAAAGCTAGAGAGCCAGGCGGGCTACAGTACAAAGGACATAAAATCAGCATCTTCCGTGATGCCACAGCAGACCAACGCAAGCAGCAAGCCTCCTTTGATGAGCTCAGATCACTCTTACGCAAAACAAAACTGCGCTACGGGGTGGCTCACCCTGCGACGCTGCTCATCACCTTCAAGGATAAGACTCACTCCTTCACCGAAGCATCGGAGGCAATGGACTTCTACACAACCGAGATCAAGCCCACGTTAGACGCGGAGGCACACTCATCACCAGCGCCGACCTAGGACGAGACTGTCTACTACTGTACATACTGTACACATCATACAGAACACAGGTATGCCCATGGTGGCGCTGTCCACACTGGTCAGCTGAAAATATTGTGAACATTTCAGTCTAACGTGGCCACATGGACTTGGAGTAATATGAAACCCTCTTCATGGGTTTAAAAAAAAAATATGATAACTTTTCTTTCTAACCATTAGTGCTGCTGTGGATGGTGCTGTTGTCATCATGATTGATGGGGACGTTAATATCACCCATGGCATTACTCTCCTTACCCAATATAACTTGGTCTATATATGGTTTATATTATTCATATATTTGTTTTGCTATTATTATTACAATCTATGTTATTAGCGACAGATATAGTGGTAACTGTGCTGGGCGAATTATTACTGCTGGTATCTTTATTTTATTTTATCTTTATTACCAGTAGTGTTGCTGTGGATGGTGCTGTGGTCACCATGACTGATGGGGACGATAGTATCACCATAGCATTACTCTCCTTACCCAATATAATTTACCATAAATTAAAGAAAGAAAGAAAAGGAAAAATAATTGATCTCCCTGTTTCCCTTCCAATTTAGTTTTTTGATAATGCATTGGATAGTTACTAACACAGGGAGACCAATAGAGGGAGCTGTTTGACCAGCTAACATGTCACAACTCTGCAATAGGCAGAAAATGGGAGGTAGGGAGATGGCTATGTGGAATAAGAATACTATGGTATTCTACCCACGCGACCGTCTTCCGGGGGGAGGGAGGGGGGGGGGGGTATTTGTGTTGAATGTTGTCCAGAGCTGCCAGACTCATTGTTTAATTTTCATTCTAGTGTGCTTTTCCAGGCTGTTCTCATTATTTCCATTGTATAGCCTACATGTCAGGATCCACTCGTATAAATCAGACAGATATGAATAACTTAACGCTGGTCTCGTGGAATGTACGCGGTCTTGGGCAAGCTCTAAAGCGGGGCAAAGTGTTTGCGCATTTAAAGTCTCTTAACGCTGACATAATGTTTCTACAAGAAACTCACATAAAAGCTACAGAACAGAGGCGACTGAGGGCTAACTGGATATCTCAAGTTTACCAGTCACCTTTCACATCCAAAGCTAGAGGTGTCGCTATTCTTTTTCGCAAGAATATCCCTTTCCAGCTTTCCTCAATAGTCACAGATCCAAATGGCAGGTATATTATGATTACTGGAAACATACATTCGTTCCCTATCACTTTACTGAACATATATGGCCCAAACACTGATGATCCAAATTTCTTCCGCAACGTATTTGATTTAATTCCAGACCTAGGCACCACTAATTTATTAATGGGTGGAGACTTTAATTGCTACCTTGACCCATATCTGGATAGACTCTCCTCCCGCACCCCAACAGCAATAGCTTCTGTCCTAACATTAAATAATTTAATTAAATCTAGAAACATAGTAGATATCTGGAGACTACAACACCCAACGGACAAAGACTATTCGTTTTTCTCGCATGTCCATAAGTCATACACGAGAATTGATTATTTTTTAGTGGATGCAAAATTAATAACTAACATTGTGAATACCAAATATCATAATATAATAATATCGGATCACAGTCCAGTTTCACTAGAAATAAAGCTTGCTCTGCCCAAACAAAGCTACTGTTGGCGCTTTAACCCGTGGCTGCTCACAGACCAAGAGTTTATTAATTGTATGACAGCTCACTTGGAGGAATTCCTTGAGTTCAATGACACAGGGGAGGTCTCAGACTCCATACTCTGGGAGACTCTTAAAGCAGTAATGAGAGGTCATATAATTTCCTTTGAAAGTTAAAAAAAAGGGAACAGCGCCATCGTCTGGTGGAAATCGAAAACACACTCCCGACCCTTGAACAGACTTACAGGAACTCTCTTTTGCAAGAAGACTATAATAAGATCTTGAATTTAAAGCATGAATATAACCGCATTCTTAGTGGAAACATCGGTAAACTCTTATTGAAGCTCAAACAGAGACATTTCGAACTGAGCGACAAACCAGAGAGGCTGTTGGAAGACAGTTGAAAGGAGCACAGGCGAGCCGTGCAATCCACAAAATTGTATCTAAAACAGGTGATTTGTTAACTAACCCTAAGGAAATAAACAACCGCTTTAAAGAATTTTATTCAGAATTATACAAAACAAAGTCTCAGGCCACTAACGCAGACTTTACAATTTTTTTTGACTCCCTCAACCTGCCAAAACTGGATGAGTCATCCAGGTTAGAACTCGATTCAGATTTTTCAGAGAGTGAGCTAGTTGAGGCAATTAAGTCATTCCCCTCTGGTAAGGCAGCAGGCCCAGACGGATTTGGCTGTGAATTTTACAAGACATTTCACAAGACACTTGCCCCAATCCTACTCAGAATGATCAATGACTCCATTAAGAATAACAGATTTCCGAACTCTCTGTATGAAGCAAATATATGTATCTTACTGAAGAAGGGCAAGGAGGAAACAGAGCCTGGAAGCTACCGGCCCATCGCCCTCCTTAATTTTGATCAAAAATCGATCACAAAAGTATTAGCCAATAGATTAGGGAGACATATTCCATCAATTATACACCCAGACCAAACAGGGTTTATCCCAGACAGATTTTCATTTTGTAATGTGCGTCGGCTCCTGAACAATGTTTATACCAACCACGAGGACAACTCCAGAGCGGCCATTTTGTCCTTAGATGCAGCCAAAGCGTTTGATCAAATAGAGTGGCCCTACATGCTCGAGGCACTTAAAAGATTTGGATTTGGAGACTCTTTTATTGCATGGGTCAAAATACTATATCTCTGCCCGACATCCTCCATCCTCACTAATAATGATAAATCTGGACCTTTTGACTTGCAACGTGGGGTCCGACAGGGCGATCCGCTTTCTCCCTTACTATACGACGTTGCTCTGGAGCCCCTCGCGATAGGAATCAGGAGCCACCCCAATATCAGAGGCATTAAGATAGGGGACATGGAAAGCCGGGTGAGCCTTTACGCTGATGACACATTGTTATATCTCTCAGACCCAGAAACCTCTGTTCCTCCCTTGTTAGATTTCATTGAATCATTTGGTAAGCTTTCTGGCTACACAATCAATTGGGGTAAGAGTGAGTTTATGCCTCTCTCGGGCGGCCTGAACTCAGACTTTCTTAAGGCTCTACCATTTAAAGTAGTAAATGACCATTTTTCATATTTAGGACTCCGAATATCTAGAAATCCCAAACTCTTATTTAAACTTAACTATGCTGACATGCTCACAAAGTTAAAACTCAACATAGAGAAGTGGAGGACCCTGCCCTTATCTATGGTGGGGCGTATTAACGCAATCAAGATGGTGTCTCTTCCTAGATTCTTGTATCTATTTCAAAATCTGCCAATCTTCCTCACTGCAGCATTCTTTAAGAAACTAGACTCTATTATTTTCCCATTTGTATGGGGATATAAAACCCATCGCATATCAAAAGGGCATCTGCAGAACCCAACACAGGAGGGAGGCCTAGGCCTCCCTGCATTCAGGAATTATTATTGGGCAGCCAATGCTAGAGCTTTGACCTATTGGCAGAGGGGACTCTCGGGTGAGACACCATCTAATAATTCCCCCCTGTGGCTAAACATTGAAGCCACAGCAGTAAAAGGCTCCTCTCTCTGTACTTTACTTTTTTCTAAAACAGAATCCCCTCAAAAGCTAATTAGTGACAATTTTATCTTAAGGAACTCACTTAGGATTTTGAATCAGATAAGAGGTGTTCACAAGCCACCAAATGTCTGTATGTATACCCCTATATGTCATAACCACTCCTTTTTGCCATCTCGGACAGATGGGGCATTTGCTGTCTGGAGGGACAAGGGACTCACGACCCTTGGAGACTTGTACATAGACAAACAGTTTGCATCATTCGACCAACTGAAAACAAAATTTAACATCCCTAACTCCCACTTTTTTCGATATCTCCAAATCAGACACTATGTCAAAGAAAAAATTCCACATTTTGAAACCATGCCAGAGAATTGCCCATTCTATGATCTCCTGAAGCTTCCTCCAGACTCCAGACACCTGATATCTCGCTTTATGTCCCTGTTTTCCACCTCTGTGTCCACTGACCATCTGAGAGATGCCTGGTCCACTGAGTTGAACCTAGAGGTGTCTGAGAACATATGGAATGAAGGTTTGACTAGAATCCAAACTTGCTCGATCAGTGCTAGGTACAAATTGATTCAATTTAAAGTCATCCATAGACTCCACTATTCAAAGACCAAACTACACAGAATGTATCCATCTCTTTCTCCATTATGTGACAGGTGTAAAGTTGCAGAGGGCTCTTTAACACATCTCTTTTGGCTCTGTCCTCATTTACAAAAATTCTGGGGTGAAATATTCCAGTGGTTTTATGGAAAGGACATTCCCCCTGATCCAGAGTTGGCACTCTTTGGGTGTTCAGAGACTGCCTTAAGGTACACGAGGGAGGAACAACAGACACTAATGCTCGGCATGGTAGCTGCAAAAAAAATGATTCTAACCGATTGGAAATCACCTACACCCCCGTGTTTCCAGAAATGGCTCAATGAAATGATCACAATCATACAGATGGAGAGGATCCGCTATTACAGATCCAAAGAGCACAACAGGTTTTCGGACATATGGAGCCCATTCATTGACTATCTGAAGGACAAATAACTGCACTCTGCAGAGACTCACCCCTGTATATCATGTTTGACCTGCACCTTGTAACACCTGGCTATACAACACACTTTAATGCTTTGAGTTAAGTCACACTGTTATTTTATTTTCCTGTCTGGCAGTCCTTTTCGTTTTTTTTTAGTTTTGTTATGTCTGTTTATTTTTGTTCTGTCTCCTCCTTTTTGTTTTGTCTGTTCTTGTCTAGTAAACTGAGAAATAAAGTATTTAAAAAAAAAATTAGATACCCAGGTATATCCCTGAGTTAACCTGTAGGAGAGGGATGGGGTTGTCACAGAGGCTTACATGGTTCAGTGAAATGGCACAGAGCACATGGAATAAATTCTCTACACATGCTTAGTATGCAAATGAGAGAATGCTAATTATCTGTAATACTGGGAGCTTATGCAATCAAAATAAGACACACATGTTCGAGAGAAACACCAGTGATGTCAGCGAGTTCACAGACACTGTGGTGTCCTTCATAACAACACTCGCTGACAGTATTGTCCCCACAAAAAAGGCGAGGGTGTTCCCGAACCAGAAACCATGGGTGGACAGTACTATCAGAGCAGCTCTGAACTCTCGCACCACTGCTTATAACCTTGGCAGAGAGTCAGGAAACATGGAAGATTACAAGACAACAGTCTACACTCTGTGCAAGGCTGTTAAACTTGCTAAGAGGACGTATGCCGACAAGATGGAGGCACAAATGGCACAGAATGACACAAGAGGCTTATGGCAGGGACTGAGGACTATAACTGACTACAAAGTCAGCGCCCCCTCAATGGGTAGCGACAACGCCTCCCTTGCGGACCAGCTCAACACCTTCTACGCGCGGTTTGGTGCAAACAGTGGCGCTGCTAGCTCAACGGCTAGTGACGTCACTGGTGCGCCGGCTGTTGTGGAGGGGGGGGGGGGCATCCGCGGGGGGGCGGGGACGCTCTCTCATTGACGGTACACAGTGTGAGAAGAGCATTTATGCAGGTGAACACCAGGAAGGCGGCTGGCCCAGATGGAATAACAGGATACATACTTAAGTCCTGTGCTAACCAGCTAGCCCCTGTGTTCACCACCATATTTAATCGATCCCTGAAGGAGTCAGTGGTCCCTGCCTGCTTCAAGATGTCTACCATTATCCCGGTACCAAAGAAACCCTCCCCAGCAGGTCTCAATGACTACAGACCGGTGGCACTCACCTCTGTGGCCATCAGAGCATTGAACAATGAACACTGAGGGTCACAGAACACTGAACTCTCCACACACAAGCACACATTAGCACACACACGACACGCACGCTGTGCACGCTCGCACACTAGCAGCCACTTTAACATGAGAAAGCACTCACTCATGCTGCACACGCCCACACTTATGGCCACAAAGGAAAGGTCACTTTAAAAATAGTATAGTAACAGTGTATTGCACTACCAAGGGACCTAGCATGTCCTTCATGCTCTGTAAATAACTATGTACAAATACTGTGATGTCCCACTATGTTACCTGTTTATTGCACAATGTGGTTTATTGGATTCCATTATATGTTGTACTACTGTATTGCACATCGTTGCGGGCAAGACCACCCGCATTTCATTGTATACTTGTATGCCGTGACAAATAAAACTCTAGCTCTGGTACCCTGTGTGTGGCTAGCTCTGGTACCCTGTGTGTGGCTAGCTCTGCGTACCCTGTGTGTGGCTAGCTCTGGGTACCCTGTGTGTGGCTAGCTCTGGGTACCCTGTGTGTGGCTAGCTCTGTGTACCCTGTGTGTGGCTAGCTCTGGTACCCTGTGTGTGGCTAGCTCTGGTACCCTGTGTGTGGCTAGCTCTGGTACCCTGTGTGTGGCTAGCTCTGTGTACCCTGTGTGTGGCTAGCTCTGGGTACCCTGTGTGTGGCTAGCTCTGGTACCCTGTGTGTGGCTAGCTCTGGTACCCTGTGTGTGGCTAGCTCTGGTACCCTGTGTGTGGCTAGCTCTGTGTACCCTGTGTGTGGCTAGCTCTGGGTACCCTGTGTGTGGCTAGCTCTGGTACCCTGTGTGTGGCTAGCTCTGGTACCCTGTGTGTGGCTAGCTCTGGGTACCCTGTGTGTGGCTAGCTCTGGTACCCTGTGTGTGGCTAGCTCTGGGTGCCCTGTGTGTGGCTAGCTCTGGGTACCCTGTGTGTGGCTAGCTCTGGTACCCTGTGTGTGGCTAGCTCTGGTACCCTGTGTGTGGCTAGCTCTGGTACCCTGTGTGTGGCTAGCTCTGGGTACCCTGTGTGTGGCTAGCTCTGTGTGCCCTGTGTGTGGCTAGCTCTGGGTGCCCTGTGTGTGGCTAGCTCTGGTACCCTGTGTGTGGCTAGCTCTGGTACCCTGTGTGTGGCTAGCTCTGGTACCCTGTGTGTGGCTAGCTCTGGTACCCTGTGTGTGGCTAGCTCTGGTACCCTGTGTGTGGCTAGCTCTGGGTACCCTGTGTGTGGCTAGCTCTGGGTACCCTGTGTGTGGCTAGCTCTGGGTACCCTGTGTGTGGCTAGCTCTGGGTGCCCTGTGTGTGGCTAGCTCTGGTACCCTGTGTGTGGCTAGCTCTGGTACCCTGTGTGTGGCTAGCTCTGGTACCCTGTGTGTGGCTAGCTCTGGGTGCCCTGTGTGTGGCTAGCTCTGGGTACCCTGTGTGTGGCTAGCTCTGGTACCCTGTGTGTGGCTAGCTCTGCGTACCCTGTGTGTGGCTAGCTCTGGGTACCCTGTGTGTGGCTAGCTCTGGGTACCCTGTGTGTGGCTAGCTCTGTGTACCCTGTGTGTGGCTAGCTCTGGTACCCTGTGTGTGGCTAGCTCTGGTACCCTGTGTGTGGCTAGCTCTGGTACCCTGTGTGTGGCTAGCTCTGTGTACCCTGTGTGTGGCTAGCTCTGGGTACCCTGTGTGTGGCTAGCTCTGGTACCCTGTGTGTGGCTAGCTCTGGTACCCTGTGTGTGGCTAGCTCTGGTACCCTGTGTGTGGCTAGCTCTGTGTACCCTGTGTGTGGCTAGCTCTGGGTACCCTGTGTGTGGCTAGCTCTGGTACCCTGTGTGTGGCTAGCTCTGGTACCCTGTGTGTGGCTAGCTCTGGGTACCCTGTGTGTGGCTAGCTCTGGTACCCTGTGTGTGGCTAGCTCTGGGTGCCCTGTGTGTGGCTAGCTCTGGGTACCCTGTGTGTGGCTAGCTCTGGTACCCTGTGTGTGGCTAGCTCTGGTACCCTGTGTGTGGCTAGCTCTGGTACCCTGTGTGTGGCTAGCTCTGGGTACCCTGTGTGTGGCTAGCTCTGTGTGCCCTGTGTGTGGCTAGCTCTGGGTGCCCTGTGTGTGGCTAGCTCTGGTACCCTGTGTGTGGCTAGCTCTGGTACCCTGTGTGTGGCTAGCTCTGGTACCCTGTGTGTGGCTAGCTCTGGTACCCTGTGTGTGGCTAGCTCTGGTACCCTGTGTGTGGCTAGCTCTGGGTACCCTGTGTGTGGCTAGCTCTGGGTACCCTGTGTGTGGCTAGCTCTGGGTACCCTGTGTGTGGCTAGCTCTGGGTGCCCTGTGTGTGGCTAGCTCTGGTACCCTGTGTGTGGCTAGCTCTGGTACCCTGTGTGTGGCTAGCTCTGGTACCCTGTGTGTGGCTAGCTCTGGGTGCCCTGTGTGTGGCTAGCTCTAGGTACCCTGTGTGTGGCTAGCTCTGGTACCCTGTGTGTGGCTAGCTCTGGTACCCTGTGTGTGGCTAGCTCTGGTACCCTGTGTGTGGCTAGCTCTGGGTGCCCTGTGTGTGGCTAGCTCTGGGTACCCTGTGTGTGGCTAGCTCTGGGTACCCTGTGTGTGGCTAGCTCTGGGTACCCTGTGTGTGGCTAGCTCTGGGTGCCCTGTGTGTGGCTAGCTCTGGGTACCCTGTGTGTGGCTAGCTCTGGTACCCTGTGTGTGGCTAGCTCTGGGTACCCTGTGTGTGGAAGCAGGGGCGTAGCTGGGGGGGGGGGGGGGGGGGGGGGGGTAGCTTAGGATGATTCCAAGGGCCCAGCACTGGGGGGGGGGGGGGGGCCCAAAAATCACTCAGGTGTATTATTGATGCTGTCATTGATACTATGTTTGTTTCTGAAGTGTGTGTGTGTGTGTGTGTGTGTGTGTGTGTGTATGTGTGTGTGTGTGTGAGAGATATATATAGAGAGAGGGGGGGCTTTGGTAGACTATTGCATTGGTCCATTCATTGAAGATGAACGCAATGCGACATCCTTTACTAGGCTCACCCACCAACAGTGCAGGTGCTGAAATGCTGATCCGAATGTATAGGTAAAAACAATATTATGCGTTTTCATCAATAAAAAAAATGGCAAAAAAAAAATCCGCTTACGTGCGCTCGCATTCACTGGGGGCCTACAAATACATTCTTTCATGGGGCCCAGAATCTGGAGCTACACCCCTGTGTGGAAGTGTGATTGATGTTGATGTGAGGCGCCACTGGGAACCAGAGCGGGGTGAGTGACTGAATCAGGGACTGAATGAGTGACTGCATGATTGAGTGAATGAGTGAGTGAGTTAGTCACTCTCTAATACGTCTACAGCGGCTGCTCATACATCACCCCTTCTCTCCACTATTCTATGCTGTGCTACACAATGGAAATGGAACAGTTGAAATGTCTGAAGGTGGAGAGAGATGGGTGAAAACTGTGTAGTGTCTTGTCATCTCTATTTGAATTTACTCTTAATTAACTACTCCTACTCCTATGCTCCACTCTACTCTACTCTGTTTGCTCTGCCTTTGCTGGTACAGTAGTTACACAAGTTCCCTCCAAACACACACATACATACACACATACATACACACACACACACACACACACACACACACACACACACACACACACACACACACACACACACACACACACACACACACACACACACACAGACACACACACACTTGGAATATGATTCACTCCTCATGCTTTACCTACAGTTGTGTATGGCCTGCCTGCCCGCTTATAGCTTATCCGCAACAGTAAGTTACTTCCGGGGTAGGCCTGATTGGCCCCGACAGGCACGTGACGCGCAACTTTCTCTGCCGCGCGGCACGCTCCGCGGAGCCGAGCGGCAGAGCTTGCGGAATTACGTAACCGTCCAAATACGCCATGACTTTCATTCGGCGCTTCAGCTCACCTGGCAGAGCAGCGGTCCTGCGATCCTGCGGTCCGTTGTTGGTGAGTTTGAATCCCATCAAATCTTTTTTTTTTAGCGTGATTTTTTTTTTACGTGTATTCTTTCGCCGGTTAAGGTTAGGCATGGTTAAGGTTAAGTTTCAAGTTTCTTTAATAGTTGTCATACAGAAGTACAGAATACTTTTGTACAAAATGCTTCTTACTGTTGCGCTCCAGAGACTGTGCATGACAAGATAAGTATGAAATAAAAACATAGTAAAAATAGTAAAAATTAGAAGTAAAAAAAGAGGTCACAGTGTTCAGTTTAGACATATGTACAATGTTCGTAGACGTAGTTACCATAGAATATACAATACTGTGCAGTGTACTAATATACAATACTATATAGTGCAAGGCATAAATGGACGAGGTGCAGTTTAGGTACAATTCACAGTAGGTGTACGAGTTGTAGTGCAAATCCTTTATCAATAAATATAAAGTGTAAGTGTGTTTGTGTGATCTAAAGTGTGGAGAGTGGGTGCTGCAGTGTGTTGTTTGTTTGAGTGAGTGTGTGCGTGTGGGTGTGTGTGCTGTGTGCATTTGATGGTTGTTGCATAGTGATTATTGTTCGTTTAGCGATTATCGTTCGTTTAGCAGCCTGATGGCCTGGGGATAGAAGCTCCTTCTGAGTCTTTCTGTGCTCGCCATAAGACTCCGGTATCGCTTGCCTGACGGCAGCAATTCAAAGAGGCAGTTGTTCGGGTGGCTCGAGTCCTTAATAATTCTCTTAGCCTTCCCCTTGCACCGCTTGTTGTAAATGTTCTGGAGGGTGGGAAGCCCCCCTCTAATTGTGCGTTCGGCTGAACGTGTCACTCTTTGTAGTCTGCTACGGTCTTGTGCAGTGCTATTCCCAAACCAGGAGGTGATGTTGCCGGTCAGGATGTTCTCTATTGTACATGAGTAGAAGTTCCTAAGGATCTTCTGACTGACTTGGAACTTCCTTAGGCGCCTGAGGAAGTAGAGGCGTTGTCGTGCCTTCTTCACAACACTGTCAATGTGTGTGGTCCATGTCAAGTCCTCGGATATGTGGGCTCCGAGGTACTTGAAACTGTTCACTCTCTCAACTGGTGCCCCGTCGATGCTGAGGGGGCTGTAGTCCTTGACCCCCGACCTCCTGAAGTCCACAATCATCTCTTTTGTTTTGCTGACGTTCAGGGAGAGGCAGTTCTCCTGACACCACTGTGACAGGTTCTCTACCTCTTCCAGGTAGGCCCTTTCGTCGTTGGCAGAGATCAGGCCCACCACTACTGTGTCATCAGCAAATTTGATGATGGTGTTGTTGTTCCGCTGTGCTACGCAGTCATGTGTGTACAGGGAGTAGAGGAGGGGGCTCAGAACACAGCCCTGGGGGGCCCCTATGTTGAGCGTGATGGATGAGGAGGTGCAGTTGCCGGCTCTTACCACCTGGGGTCTGCCCGTCAGGAAGTCCAGGACCCACTGGCACAGGTCATAGTTCAAGCCCAGGTCCCTGAGCTTGGCTATGAGTTTGGAGGGGACTATGGTATTGAATGCTGAGCTGTAGTCGATGAACAGCATTCTCACATAGTTCCCCTTCCTCTTGTCCAGATGTGATGCTGCTGTGTGCAGCACATGGGCTATGGCGTCCTCCGTGGACCTGTTGGGGCGATATGCAAATTGCAGAGGGTCCAGGTTGATGGGGAGGGAGGAACAGATGTAGCCCTTCACTAGCTTCTCAAAGCACTTCATGGCTATGGAGGTGAGGGCTACAGGGCGGTAGTCGTTGAGGCAAGCGGGCGTAGATTTTTTGGGTACAGGGATGATGGTGGACTTCTTCAGACAGGTGGGGATGACGGCCTGTTCCAAGGACAGGTTGAAGATGTCAGTGAATACCGGGGCCAGTTGGTCGGCACAGGCTTTTAGGACGCGGCCGGGGATGCCGTCCGGACCTGCTGCCTTCCTGATATCCACTTTTTTAAAGATCCGTCTCACCTCATGCTCTGTTACCCTGAACACTGAGTCTCCATCAGCAGACCCCCCCCCCCCCCATTGCCGTGGTTTGTAGGCTGGTGTTGTTATTCACAGCCTCAAACCTCGCATAGAAGGAGTTGAGATCATTTGCTAAGGAGATGTCACTGTTCAGTTTGAGGGGGGTTCCTTTGTAGTCTGTCATTGTTCTGAGGCCCTGCCACATGCCTCTAGAGTCAGCCTGTTCAAACTGAAGTTCAACTTTATCCCTGTAACGCCGTTTTGCCTCTATTACTGCTCTCCTGACGTTGTATCTTGCCATCTTGTGTTCTTCCATGTTGCCTGTCACCAGCCCGGTGTTGTATGCTGATGTGCGCACTTTCAGAGCCTCACGGACGGATTTGTCTACCCAGGGCTTTTGATTTGGGTAGATATTAATTTTGGTGGTGGGGATTATTACTTCTACCTGAGTACAGACATAGTCAATCACCGTTTCGGTGTATTCGTTAATATTGGCTGTGTTATCACGGAATACACTCCATTCTGTGCTTCCCAGCACTGCTTGGAGTGACTCCACTGACGTCACGGCCCAACGCTTAACCTCTCGCGAGACCACCGGCGTTCGCTTGAGACTCTGTTTGTACTTAGACAAGAGAAAAATTGCGGCGTGATCGCTTTTACCGAATGGACTAAGAGCCTGTGACTTGTACCCATTCTTAAATTGCGAGTATACATGGTCTAATATGTTCTCGCCTCTGGTGGGACAGGTCACATGCTGATAGAAATTCGGCAGCACCTTTTTAAGACGCGCGCTGTTGAAATCCCCCAAGACCAAAATGGCCGCGTCAACGTTAGCTGCCTGGAGTTTGTTTACCTCGTCGTGAAGTTTTGAAAGTGCGACCTCAGTGTTCGCGTGTGGTGGAATGTACAAGGTTAAGGTTAGGCATTGTTTCGGAGTTGGTTAAGGTTAGAACGGTTAAGTTTAGGCGCTGTTAAGGAGCTGGTTAAGGTTAGAGTTTGTCTTAGAGAATGGCAATATTCTTTCTATGGTTAAGGTTAGGCATGGTTAAGGTTAAGGTTAAGGTTAGGCATTGTTTCGGAGTTGGTTAAGGTTAGAACGGTTAAGTTTAGGCGCTGTTAAGGAGCTGGTTAAGGTTAGAGTTTGTGTTAGAGAATGGCAATAGACAGCCTATTTCCGCGCGACAGCTCTCAGCAGCCTCGTTGCGCGTCCTGAGTTTGCCGCGTCACGTGCCTGTCGGGGCCAATCAGGCCTACCCCGGAAGTCACTTACTGTTGCGGAACAGTTACAGGCTGCCTGCCCTGCAAAATCATGGACAGATGTAATGAAATGTGTGTGTGTGTGTGTGTGTGTGTGTGTGTGTGTGTGTGTGTGTGTGTGTGTGTGTGTGTGTGTGTTACATCCCAATGTATATATTCCCCAGTGTGTGTCTCCATGTGTGTGTGTTCTCCATTTTGTTTCCTCCCTCCAGCCATTGTTCCCTTCCCCATTGGTCCCTGCCAGGCCAATCCTTCCATTATTGCAACACAGCAGTGATTGGTGGATGGCTTTCCAGACTCCAACACTCAATCCACACCCCCCAATCATGGATCACCCCACACCTGTTAAAACATGGCTTCTCACTTCAGTCTTTCTCTCTCTCTGGCATGAGGCTAGGCTTGTTGTGTTTTTGGTAAACCTGTAAACTTTGACAGTATTGCATCTCGTTTATTGGCCTTTGGTGCTTAGTAGTAATTTCCTTGTGTGTGTATGGCCACAGAGAGAGCATTGTTAGTTATAGTTTGTTTTTGTATATATTCTGCTTTTGTTTCTGTATAATTAATGTGTTTTTCTCTCTTTCTCTGGAAGCACAGATGGGGTGAGGCTGCCATTTCCTTTGGACATTGTTTTCTCCTGTTTTGGTTAGGTAAGAGTAGTTTAGGTAATGTAATCTCTTTTACCATAGATTAGATTGTGTTTATTTGGAGTATAGTGGTGTTTGTTTGTTGTTTTGGCCTGGGCTCACACCTGAGCTACATGTGCTTCCTTTGCCTCTATTCATAAATATCATTGTTGTTTACAAACCTGGTCCATCTTTTCTGTCAACCAACTGTTATGTTACAGCCCTTTACCCTTAGACTCACAGGGGTCGTAACTGTGTGTGTGTGTGTGTGTGTGTGTGTGTGTGTGTGTGTGTGTGTGTGTTGTTTGTTTGTTTGCTTGCTTATGGTAGGTGACCCATACATATTTATTATATTATATACAAGTCTGGAGGCACTAAAAGAGAGAGAGAGAGAGAGAGAGGAGAGAGGGGGGAGAGAGAGAGAGAGAGACATATGGGGGGGAAGAGAGGGAGAGAGAGGCAGATGGGGGAGTGAGAGCGAGGCAGAGGGGGGGAGAGGGAGAGAGAGAGGGAGAGGGGGGAGAGAGAGCAAGGGAGAGGGGGGGAGAGAGAGAGAGACATATGGGGGGAGAGAGAGAGAGAGGATAGAGAGAGGAGAGAGAGGGAGGGAGAGAGGGAGGGAGAGAGGGAGATGGAGATAGATATGGGGGAGAGGGAGAGAGAGAGGGAGAGGGGGGAGAGAGAGGGAGAGAGAGAGATATGGGGGGAGAGAGAGAGGAGAGGAGAGGAGAGAGAGAGGGAGAGAGCGAGATAGATATGGGAGGTGAGAGAGAGAGGGGGGGGAGGAAGGAGTGAGAAGATAAGTGGATGCTCATCCACATACTTTTTGATGAATGAATACTGCATTTTAATTTTGACACCACTGATGAGGTGAAAATAACCCATATGGTTCATAATAACTACTACACACACACACACACACACACAACACACACACACACACACACACACACACACACCACACACACACACACACACACCACACACACACACACACACACACACACACACACACTCTGATTGGTTATTGATGCAGGGAGTTGCAGGTGTTTGGCCAATCAGATGTTCTTGCCAAGCGGAGCAGATGGTTCCGGCCCGTCAGCCCCCAGGTGGCCCACACACATCTGATCCTAGAGAACTCTCAGCAGGCCCGGCCCAGCTGTTCTAGGGTTAATCACTAATCAATATAATAGGCTGTGATTAATCATGATTAATCACGAGTTTAAAATAATGTGTATTCTTGGTGTGACCTCCTTGTACACTCCTTCCCGCAAAATGCCTTTCCTCCACATGTTTTCACCTAAAGTGAACAAACCTGTTTATCCCCCATCAGATGTTACAGCAGGTAGTTATGGCTGTTTATCCCCCATCAGCTGTTACACAGAGGTAGTTATGGCTGTTTATCCCCCATCAGCTGTTACAGCAGGTAGTTATGGCTGTTTATCCCCCATCAGCTGTTACACAGATGTAGTTATGGCTGTTTATCCCCCATCAGCTGTTACAGCAGGTAGTTATGGCTGTTTATCCCACATCAGCTGTTACAGCAGGTAGTTATGGCTGTTTATCCCCCATCAGCTGTTACACAGAGGTAGTTATGGCTGTTTATCCCCCATCAGCTGTTACACAGAGGTAGTTATGGCTGTTTATCCCCCATCAGCTCTTACACAGAGGTAGTTATGGCTGTTTATCCCCCATCAGCTGTTACACAGAGGTAGTTATGGCTGTTTATCCCCATCAGCTGTTACACAGAGGTAGTTATGGCTTTTTATCCCCCATCAGCTGTTACACAGAGGTAGTTATGGCTGTTTATCCCCCATCAGCTGTTACACAGAGGTAGTTATGGCTGTTTATCCCCCATCAGCTGTTACACAGAGGTAGTTATGGCTGTTTATCCCCCATCAGCTGTTACACAGAGGTAGTTATGGCTGTTTATCCCCCATCAGTTGTTACAGCAGGTAGTTATGGCTGTTTATCCCTCACCAGCTGTTACAGCAGGTAGTTATGGCTGTTTATCCCCCATCAGCTGTTACAGCAGGTAGTTATGGCTGTTTATCCCCCATCAGCTGTTACAGTAGGTAGTTATGGCTGTTTACTGACGTCCATTGGTCTCCAGTCAGTGCCATAAAGGCGTGTCGACTGCTCCACTTTCATTGCCTTCTCACTGTAAACAAACGTATTGCTGAAAATATACAGATTTATTCGTCACGTACATACACACGAGACATGAAGGTAGCCATGCCCGCTTTGATTGTGCAAAAAGAAATACAAATAATAATAGAATAAAATAGAATAGATAATAGATATACATGATAAAAGGTACTAAGATAAAATAGTATACAATATACAGTTATGCTATATGTAACTATACTAATACTAACTATACTAACACACACACACACACACACACACACACACACATTTCATTACATCTGTCCATGATTTTGCAGGGCAGGCAGGCCATACACAACTGTAGGTAAAGCATGAGGAGTGAATCATATTCCTAGTGTGTGTGTGTGTGTGTGTGTGTGTGTGTGTGTGTGTGTGTGTGTGTGTGTGTGTGTGTGTGTGTGTGTGTGTGTGTGTGTGTGTGTGTGTGTGTGTGTGTGTGTGTGTGTGTGTGTGTGTGTGTGTGTGTGTGTGTGTGTGTGTGTGTGTGTGTGTGTGTGTGTGTCTGTGCGTGTGTGTGTGGGTGTGTTATGAGTGTGTGTGTGTGAGTGTGTGTGTGTGTGTTATGAGTGTGTGTGTGTTATGAGTGTGTGTGTGTGTGTGTGTGTGTGTGCGTGTGTGTGTGTGTGTCTGTGTGTGTCTGTGCGCACGCGCACGTGTGTGTGTGTGTTTGTGTGCGTGTGCGTGTGTGTGTGTGTGTGTGTGTGTGTGTGTGTGTGTGTGTGTGTGTGTGTGTGTGTGTGTTCTGATGGCCTGAGGGGGAAGAAGCTGAGTCGGAGTCTCTCTGTTCTGGGTCTTTACTCTCTTGGCTACATTTGAGAAGAAAAAAAACGCAACATTAATCCATACAGTCTGTAGACATGGATTTATGATGTGATGTCATCTCGGGCTGAAGAGGTTAACCCTTTCACTGCCACACAACAGAACGTTAACCCTTTACTATCACACAACTTATGGCGATGCTCCATCATTAGCATCATTAGCTCCGCATCCGCATCCGCTGTCGGTTGTGTGATAGTAAAGGGCTAACCTTCTGTATTGTCAGTGTGAAAGGGTTAACCGGCTGTCGTGTGGCAGTGAAAGGGTTAAGACGATATTTCCCCTGGAAGGTGGCTAGTATGCTGCGTCTCCTGAGGGGGGTCTGGATAACGCCTCCAGGCCCCCTGGGCTGCGTCTCCTGAGGGGGGTCTGGATAACGCCTCCAGGCCCCCTGGGCTGCGTCTCCTGAGGGGGTCTGGATAACGCCTCCAGGCCCCCTGGGCTGCGTCTCCTGAGGGGGGTCTGGATAACGCCTCCAGGCCCCCTGGGCTGCGTCTCCTGAGGGGGTCTGGATAACGCCTCCAGGCCCCCTGGGCTGCGTCTCCTGAGGGGGGTCTGGATAACGCCTCCAGTCCCCCTGGGCTGCGTCTCCTGAGGGGGGTCTGGATAACGCCTCCAGGCCCCCTGGGCTGCGTCTCCTGAGGGGGGTCTGGATAACGCCTCCAGGCCCCCTGGGCTGCGTCTCCTGAGGGGGTCTGGATAACGCCTCCAGGCCCCCTGGGCTGCGTCTCCTGAGGGGGGTCTGGATAACGCCTCCAGGCCCCCTGGGCTGCGTCTCCTGAGGGGGGTCTGGATAACGCCTCCAGGCCCCCTGGGCTGCGTCTCCTGAGGGGGGTCTGGATAACGCCTCCAGGCCCCCTGGGCTGCGTCTCCTGAGGGGGGTCTGGATACCGCCTCCAGGCCCCCTGGGCTGCGTCTCCTGAGGGGGGTCTGGATAACGCCTCCAGGCCCCCTGGGCTGCGTCTCCTGAGGGGGGTCTGGATAACGCCTGGCTGCACGCCGACCGTGTAGTTTTACGAACCCAGCTTGGTTTTTAAAACAGATTTGTTTTCATCTTTATTTTTTACCAGGGAACCCTCTAAAGGTTACAGTGGTACCCTGGTTACAAGAATCACTGTTGGGGACAAATACAAGGAAATTAATAATATCTCCAAGAGGCACTGAGGGGTCCAAGCTAAATGTAGAGTCTTAGAAGCATAGGAAGGAGGGTAGGAAGCATAGGAAGGAGGGTAGGAAACATAGGGAGGAGGGTAGGAAGCATAGGAAGGAGGGTAGGAAACATAGGGAGGAGGGTAGGAAACATAGGAAGGATGGTAGGAAACATAGGAAGGAGGGTAGGAAACATAGGAAGGAGGGTAGGAAACATAGGAAGGAGGGTATGAAGCATAGGGAGGATGGTAGGAAGCATAGGGAGGAGGGTAGGAAGCATAGGGAGGAGGGTAGGAAGCATAGGAAGGAGGGTAGGAAGCATATGAAGGATGGTAGGAAGCATAGGAAGGAGGGTAGGAAACATAGGAAGGAGGGTAGGAAGCATAGGAAGGAGGGTAGGAAACATATGGAGGATGGTAGGAAGCATAGGAAGGAGGGTAGGAAGCATAGGAAGGAGGGTAGGAAGCATATGAAGGATGGTAGGAAGCATAGGAAGGAGGGTAGGAAACATAGGAAGGAGGGTAGGAAGCATAGGAAGGAGGGTAGGAAACATATGGAGGATGGTAGGAAGCATAGGAAGGAGGGTAGGAAGCATAGGAAGGAGGGTAGGAAGCATATGAAGGAGGGTAGGAAGCATAGGAAGGAGGGTAGGAAACATAGGAAGGAGGGTAGGAAGCAATAGAAGGAGGGTAGGAAACATATGGAGGATGGTAGGAAGCATAGGAAGGAGGCTAGGAAGCATAGGAAGGAGGGTAGGAAGCATAGGAAGGAGGGTAGGAAGCATAGGGAGGAGGGTAGGAAGCATAGGGAGGAGGGTAGGAAGCATAGGAAGGGTGGTAGGAAAAGAAATTACACTGCATGACATGTATGGTTATTTAAACCTCTCTCTCTCTCTCTCTCTCTCTCTCTCTCTCTCTCTCTCTCTCTCTCTCTCTCTCTCTCTCTTTCTCCCCCCCTCTCCCCCTCTCTCTCTCTCTCTATCTCTCTCCCCCCCTCTCTTCCCCCCCCACTCCCCCCCCTATCTCTCCCCCTCTCTCTATCTCCCCCCCTCTCCTCTCTCTCTATCTCTCCCCCCCCTCTATCTCACCCCCCCCCCCTCTCCCCCCTCCCCCTCTCTCTCGCTCCCCCCTTATCTCCCCCCTCCCCCCTCTCTCTCTCTCCCATCTCTCCCTCTCCCCCCTATCCCCCCTCCCCCCTCCCCCCCTCTCTCTTCCCCCTCTCTCCCTCTCCCCCCCCCCTCTCTCTCTCTCTCCCCCCCTCCCCCCCCTCACCCCCCCTCCCCTCCCCCCTCCCCCTCTCCAGACTATGCATGGCCTCTCCCTAACTCGCTGTGCCCGATCTGGATCTACCTGGATGTGTTGTTCTCCACCGCCTCCATCATGCACCTGTGTGCCATCTCTCTGGACCGCTACGTGGCCATCAGGAACCCCATCGAGCACAGCCGCTTCAACTCCCGCACCAAGGCCATGATGAAGATCGCCGCCGTCTGGACCATCTCCATAGGTGAGGCCACGTGCGCGCTACGCAAACGTATTTTTGCATTGTACTGTAGTTTAGTTTTTTTGTTTATTTATTTAGCACATTATTTAAAAAAAAAAAACAGTGCTAGGAGGGAACGAAGCCCAAAGGGCTTGTACAAAGTTCCACTCCCATCTCATTGTCCATAAACAATATGAACGAAGTACATGTAAGCATGGTCTACAAAATAAACTTCAAAACAGGATCAGAGACATAAGGCAGACACTATAGCGAAAACATGGAAAATTGAAACGAGTCAGTAACAAGAACAATCTTTTTTATTTAAAATATATATATTTTTACGAGTACAAGAGGGCAAAGGAGAGGAGAATAACATATGAAGAGTATATAACGAGGAAAAAGAAACAAGCAGTCATACTAACAGTAGTTGTAACACTGATGCACAGGAGTAACCTAATGTGATGGTGATTTATGATGAAATTAAATGAGATTTTAATTGTTTTTTAAATATAGATAAGGAGGTTGTTGACCTCAATGATGAACTTAGAGTGTTCCAGAGTTTAGGACCTCTAAAGCTAATGTTGTATTGATGGCTAGATGTCCGACAGAAAGGTAAGTGGAGTTTATTACTATGGTTTGTTGGATATGAGTGAATTTGTGATGAAAAAATTAAGAAGCTATGGAAGGTATCAGGAAGATTGTTAATGAACTTGAATATGAATGAGCATGTTTGAAAGGTATTAAGTTTGTCAATTGATAGTAGAGAATATTTGCGGAACAGAGGTGTAGATGGTTCATATCTGGTAGAGTGGGAAATCATCCTGAGGAACCTCTTCTGGATTATGACTAATTTGTTGAGATATGATGGATATGTTGCAGCCCAGACTATACAGTAGTTAAGGTAAGGAAATAAAAAGCTATAATACAAGGTTAGATGGGCAGAGGGATGTATCATGGGGCAGACCTTTCTCAAAATTACAAGCATCATCATTGACTTTTTGCAGACATTGTCAATGTGATTATGCCAATTTAACCCTTCATCTATAGTAACTCCTAAACATTTTGTGAAAGGCACTTGGAGAATTTAATTTCCATTAATTAATATTTTAGATTCTTCTTTAGGGTAGTACTTACAGATGAAGCCATGAATTGTCGCTGGACCACCGTTTGGGCACCGTATTAACGGTAACAATGACCAGCAGGGGCGCTCGAATACAGCTGGTGACAACGGCCCGACGCGGCGGCTTTTTGTTCATTCATTGGAGGAGCTCCGCGCTGGACAAAGCTTGAGTTACATTCAGTTCGATTACAGCTGGTGACTTCATTCATAGGATGCTACAACGTCCTATGTCTACAGACTGTATGAATTAATGTTGATGAATTAAAGAATGAATAAGTAAAACGTGTCAATTCAGCAGTCAAAGTGTATATATTAAAACGTGTCAAATCTAACTTCATTAGACAGCTGACGCACAGCTCTCTTGTCCATTAATTTCATCAGAAGAAAGCGTTAGTGTAATGCTTTTTGGTAACAATACGTTTGTGTAAACAATTAACACGCAATGTTGCTGAATAAAATAATTAAACAGTTAAGACCTGTCGAATTAGCAGTCAATGTGTATATTTTCAGCACTTTCACACTTGTTTACCAACGATTTTGTTATAGTGTACTATAAGATGAAAAGATTCAAGCTGTGTTTTATTTGTCACTGTGGCACAGTGGTAACATTCCTGTTTCGCAAACACTAAGTGTTACAAAGGATCAGATTAAACCGAATATATATATTTATTGATTGATATATATTGCATAGTATTTGTATATCGTTTGATATCCCTTGTATATTCCTTGTACATATACACGGAATATCCCTTTAGCCCAGACCATAATATTTCATTCTCCTATTGGACAGCGGTCCACAGGCGCCAGGGTCTTACCCCCAGAGTCGAGTTCAAAGCTACCGTCAAGGCTTGTCTCAACATGCCCGGTTCTGCCCAGGACTACGAGACAGAAATGAGGCTGGCACTAGATTATTCCCCGTACATATAAATATGGCGCAGGTGAATACAGAAGTAGTTCAGTAGAGTTACCCAATAAGTTGAAGCCTCACCCACGATACAACGTGCGGTGAAGTATGGCCTGTTTGGCCCCAAATAGAGCATTGAGACCGCGTGCGAATTAATAACTGAATTGTCAGAGTTTGGCGCTATACCGTCGAGTGCGACATATTTCTATTAAGTCAGTAATAGTCTATTTGTGTATAGTGTATCGTGCGGCTAAAGTTCTACAGTGACCAGCATCACCAACGCTTCCTCGTACCAGCTAGAGTGCTTATCCAGGCTGGGCTGCTTTCATGGCGCTTTCACCCGAGGAGACCTAGACGAGAACCGTGTGGACATGTACACTGGATTAATCTACCCGACGACTACATAGCCCTTTGCGGCTGGATTATATTTGTTTTGGTCCTGTGATTTATGGAGCGGAGAATCGCCGACGCCTACACGTGTGGGATTTACCCTGTGGGGAGCCGCGTCGAGCCTGCGCCTCAGAGAGCCTGAGGCCGGCTAGCTTTCTTCACTGTGGAGCTACAGTCTACGGAGAACAGCTGTATTCGTCTGTGGATCAAGAGGCTATTGCACCGTCTCCTGTACTTGGAGTCTCCTTAGTCATCGTTGACCAGACTCTCTACTACCGACAGATCCTCTACCCCTGCTGGCTTACAACCGGGGGGACCCTTCCAGTATCTCCCGCTATATATTACTAGTGTACCATAGATATAATTCCCTAAGATTCAGGTTGTATAATTACCTCCTGCGTAACCAGAGAATGGACATTCATTATTGATTTGCCTACGCACATTCCTTTGCCTTATAAGCGCATCCAAAGTAAAATACAGAGAAGTATATTATGTACCTTTTGCTGCAATAAATACTTGATTATACCTTTGTGTGGAACCGATTCAATGTGGGAAGTGTTCATCATATTTATATATCATGTACTGTATGGCCAGTAATTAAAGTACATAAAGCGGTAGTGGTTTAATGATACCATACTTATCAATACAGTCAGGGAATTGTACCCCTCAGTTACACTAAGCCTTGGCAAAACGCTCGTTCAAATCTTGTATTTTTTCCTTTCATATATAATTCATTTATAAAAAGAAATGGTGTTCTGCCAACATGTTTTGGCTAAATACATTATTGTACATGTACTGTATGTCGTTTTATTAATCTATTCATCCCATGCAGTCCATCTGTTTTCTTTGAAAACATATAGCGTTACTGAATTTAATAAGGAATGCAAATATCAGTGATGTACCTGAACGTGTTCGTATTTTGGGCGAACTTGAACTGAACGTACTGTATATCCGCTAAATGAACGTAATTGAGAACGCGTTCATTCTCAGCCCTGTGTAACGGAGTTCAAAAGTGCGTTCATTCTCAGCACTCTATTATAACGGCGTTCAAAGATGTGCCAGATTTCATATGCATTTCAGCCCAAAACTAATTTAAA
This sequence comes from Notolepis coatsorum, assembly GCF_963971535.1. NCBI lineage: Eukaryota > Metazoa > Chordata > Actinopteri > Aulopiformes > Paralepididae > Notolepis > Notolepis coatsorum. Next base: position 129,491,008 of record NC_140168.1, read on the forward strand.
ACACACTGTAAACAGGCTTTAAAATTATGCGTAAAACCACCCGATCTGGCAACGCGCCTCTCACCCCCTGCTACGTGACCAGACTCCTCCTCACAACAAGCAGTGGAACAGCGGAATCTGCGCGCAGAAGCCGAGAGCTGCAGCAGCACTCGCTCAGTCAGAGTCAGACTCTACCTCTAGACATCGGCGTATGCATTTAAAAGAGTTTACAATTCAAACTATTTGATAAACTTCTACTTTCAGCCCGGAAATGCATTCTGATAAACAGGATTAAGGATAAGCCTCCATTTTTACAAATGTGGTATAGAGAGATCTTCGGTGTGCTACCCCATGAAAGACACTGTGCAATGCATAGAGGCAACAACGCTTCCTTTCAGGAGGTGTGGGCCCCTCTATTAGACTATTTTCCTGCTGAAATGTCTCGGATCCTTCTAAAGGCCCAGTGCCCCATTGTATGGACAGACTTGGGATAGGAAAAAATAAATATATGTATGTCTACATGTGAATGGGCTCGAGGCAAGTGCAATACTGTACAGTGCCTGTCTTGGTCTGCTTTCCTTTTTGCTTGTTTTTCTTTTTGTTTTGTTTTTTCTTGCTTATGGTGTGGATGATGGCATAGAGATGAACTGGAGGACCCCCCCTCCCCCCCTTGTCCCAATGTGTGTTTTTGTAATGTAAGTAACTGTACGTGAAAAATCTATAATAAAATATTTTTTTCAAAAAAGAACTAAAAAGAACTAAATTAGTTCATTTTTGAAACCATGAACTTTAGTTCAACATTTTGAATTATGAACTATGAACTGAACTAGTTTATTTTAAAAATTGTGAACTGTGAACTGAACTAGTTCATGTAGAAAGTGAACTTTCCCAACACTGGCAAATATACACATTGACTGCTAATTCGACAGGTTTTAACTGTTTAATTATTTTATTCAGCAACATTCAGCAACTTCAAACGGGTGTTTAATAGTGTTTCAAGCCCTGTGCTAGATATCATAAACACTTCCCTTAGAACTGGTATTTTCCCAGATGACTTTAAAACAGCAGTTGTAACGCCATTACTAAAAAAACCTAACTTGGATAGTAATGAAATGGCAAATTATCGTCCAATATCCAACCTACCATTCATTAGTAAAGTACTTGAAAAGATAGTTTCAGTTCAAATAAATTCCTTTCTTGAAGAAAACAACATCTTAGAAGAATTTCAGTCGGGATTCAGAAAATATCATAGCACTGAAACTGCCCTCACCAAAATAATCTGTGACCTCAGGCTAAACTCTGACGAGAATAAGATCTCCATCCTTATCCTGCTAGATCTCAGTGCAGCCTTTGATACAATCGATCACGATATTCTAATCGATCGTCTTGAAAACCATGTCGGTTTCTCAGAACATGTGCTAGGCTGGTTTAAAACATACATCAGAGGGAGGAAATTCTATGTTAAACTAGGAGATCACATGTCTGATATATACGACAACAACTATGGAGTTGCACAAGGGAGTTGCTTAGGTCCTTTACTCTTCTCCCTTTACATGTTACCGCTGGGTGATATCATCAGAGAACATAATACCTGTTATCCAATCCTGGAGCACAGAATTGGGATTAGAACACCATCACTCTATCAATTGGACCAGAGTTTGGGGAAATGTTACTATGGCATCACGAAACCCAAATCATCAGCAGATTCATTTCAATTTTGTCCATAAAACATATTTAACCCCCCAGAAAGCTTATAGAATGAGACGTGCTATGTCACCAAACTGTACACTTTGTTCTCTAAATACTACTGGTACTTTTACACATATGATGTGGGAATGCCCCACAGTTAAAAGTTTCTGGGAACAGATAACTAATTATCTATCTAAAGTATTACAAAAACATATTCCCTGTTGTCCCAAATTACTTCTCCTTAATGATGATGATTCTTTAGCTTTAAGTATTGTTCAGAGACGATTTTGGCTGGCAGGAAGTACTGCTGCAAAAAAAATGTTGGCGCTGCGATGGCAAGCTCCACACTCTCTGCCCTTTAATCACTGGAAACAGTTATTAGCTGATGTTGTAACAATGGAGCTTTCTACAGCTAGATTAAATGGGGCAAGATATCAAACAATAGATAGCTGGAACCATATTCTCTATCAAGTTAGGACCTTCAATATATAGCTAGCAGGACATAACTAATTATATCTGTATAATTCCTTTTAGTTCTTTTTTTAGTTTTTCGGTCTTTGTTGAAATTTTTGTTCAATTAATTTTCTTCTCAGGCCTATGACGGGGTCGGTTGGGGGGGGGTTACTATTATTATTATTATTTTATTTATTTTTTGTCAACGGTGGTTGGTGCAGGGGTTAGGGGGTAGGAGTTTTTTATTTTAAATGAGGCAAGGGGCAAGCCAATGCAAGTAATTGGCAAAAAATTTAAATGTATGTTTTTATGTGCATTGTATGTGCATTGTATGTGCATTATATATCCTGGCTTTTCTTCCAAAAAATGAAATAAAAATATATAAAAAAAAAAAAAAAAGAGAACATAATGTAGATTTCCATAGCTATGCGGATGATACGCAACTGTACATATCTGCTGAACCAAATGATACAGCGATTAGCTCCATTACAGACTGCTTACTGGCAATAAATAAATGGATGAGTAAGAACTTCCTGAAACTAAACGAGAACAAAACTGAAATTCTAATTATCGGCCCCAAAACTAAAAAAGAAACATTAATAAAGAACCTGGGAGGACTAACCCCTTGGATCAAATCTGAGGTCACTAGTCTCGGGTTATCATAGATTCAGAACTGAACTTCAATTCTCATATTAGCAAAGTGACGAAAACATCGTTCTTCCATCTCAGAAATATAGCAAAAGTACAACCATTTATTAATCAGAACGATGCTGAGAAGCTAATTCATGCATTCATATCTAGCCGGTTAGACTACTGCAATGCACTTTTCACAGGTCTCCATAAGAAAACCACAGAGAGGCTTCAGCTAATCCAAAACTCTGCAGCCCGACTGCTAACTAGAACCAAAAGGAGAGAGCACCAGTCTTAGCTGCTTTACACTGGCTTCCTGTAACATTTATAATTGACTTTAAGGTCCTTCTCCTTACATACAAAGCTCTAAATGGACAGGGACCTAGCTACATCGCCAACACTCTAATAAATTACACACCAGCAAGAACACTGCGATCATCAGCTGCTGGACTACTAGAGGCTCCCAGAAACAGTCAAAAGAGGATCGGTAATGCAGCCTTTATCAATTATGCCCCAAAACTGTGGAACAAACTACCCCAAAACATCAGAGAAGCCAACTCGCTAGACATCTTTAAAAGACAGCTTAAAACCTATCTCTTTGCTCAGGCATTTCACTGTGGGGTAATGCAGGCAAATACTTGATGCTCTGTTGTGAGGAGAAGATGACTTTTGACCTAAATCTTTTCAAATTTGTTTAACATTCCAGTTAGGTACATGGTGTTCACCGCCTAGCCAAGGTTGATTCTCCTAACTGGGCCATTTTCATCTCATTGAACAATCTTATCACACTTTTTACTGTAACCTTGCTATTTACATTTTTTATTTTTATGCTCGCTTATGCCTGTATTTTTTACTGTTGTTGTACGTCCGTTCTATTTTTATAATTTTTAGACTATTTTTAAACTTAATCATTTTAAACTATTTTATTATTTGTATTACTGAATTAAACTGTAAACAGCCTATTGGGATGCTAGATCCTAATGTGAAACACTGTGATTTACCATACCTTGCTATGCTTGCTCATGCCTGTATTTTTTACTGTTGTGAAGCACTTTGAACTGCAACCTCTGTATGAAAAGTGCTATACAAATAAAGTTATTATTATTATTATTATTATTATTGCGTGTTTACACAAACTTATTGTTACCAAAAAGCATTACACTGACGCTTTCTTCTGATGAAATGAATGGACAAGAGAGCCGTGTGCGTCGGCCGTCTAATCAAATCAAATCAAATCAAATTTATTTGTAAGGCCCGACAACACACGGTAATGTCCCCATGGGCCGTACAAGTCTTCTTTAAACAAATCAAGAAGAAACATAACAATAAGTCAAGAAAAGAACACCATAAGGTCCAACAAATTTTAAATAAATGCAAATAAATGAAAGAATGCAAGCACTCCCAGACATACCCCATGTGAAGGTAAGGAAAAACTCACTAAAACCTAACAATAGGGAAAAAATGCTCCACAGGCAGTGTGGAGGAGAGAAACCTTAGAAGGGCCATTCAAGGGGGGATCTCCGTTCTTAGATGTCTAGTAGTGTTGCAGACTAACAGTTGGTAAGCATGCACTCAAGTGTGTAGTGAAACACAGATGAGTGCATGCAATAGCAACTGAACATTTTAAAAGATTAAAGATAGAGCTGATAGCAACTGAACATTTTGAAAGATTAAAGATAGAGCTGATAGCGAATCTATTTGAGGCACAGGGGCGGCGCAAAGAGGGTCGCGTCCTCCCCGTCTTAATCACGGGACATTCAACACTCCGGTCATTGCTCCGAGACAGCCGGAGACAGGGAGATAGGGGGCGGCGCAGAGAGGGTCGCAACCTCCCTGACATCATCGCGGGACGTCCAGCACTCCGGTCACCACTACGAGGCCGCCGGAGACAGGGAGACAGGAGGGCACGCAGAGAGGGTCTCGCATCCTCCCAGCCTTCATCACGGGACGTCCAACACTCCGGTCAGCACTCCAGGACAGCAACTCACAGGGAGACAGGGAGACGGGACAGGCGTTAGACAGCTCGCGTCATTGTAGTGGGCGGACATAGCAATAGATACAAGTGGTAAGCATATATGTGAATTTTAAAGAATGAGATGGGAGAATGTCGCTGCTTCACTGCATAATGTGCTGTTATATTTTATGTTTTTAACCTGACCTTCTCTCCCCAGCAACCTCCTGCAGGGCCTCACCTTCCATCCTCTTTCTACCTTTTTACCCTGCCCTCCAATCTCCCCCAATCCCATTCAATCTGATTTGCTGCAGCTCAAATGTATCCCCTTGCCCCACTTTGCCTTTTATGTATTTTTGTATGTTTGTTTTTTGTTTTTGCTGCCATTTTGGCCAGGTCTTGCTCGAAAAAGAGATCTTTGATCTCAAGTGACTACCTGGTAAAATAAAGGTAAAATTAAAAAAAATTAAAAATATATGTGAATAGAGTAGATATATGAAGTAAGCATATTATGTGAATAGAATAGAAGTACTTAACCCAGCAATGAAACCGCGTTGACAGGCCAGTTGACAAGACCACGGACAGACGACGGTAAGTAGCTGAGCTATGGCCTCGGTGATGCATGTAGAGCAGTCACTGCAATCTTGGCCAAGACCCTGAGGCATCCATCACCTTAGTCAGCACTAGGAGACAGGCACTCAGAGAGATGGGGGAGGGAGGGGGGAGGTTAGATTTGACACGTTTTAATATATACACTTTGACTGCTGAATTGACAAGTTTTACTTATTCATTCTTTAATTCAGCAACATTAATTCATACAGTCTGTAGACATAAGACGTTGTAGCGTCCGTCTAATGACGTTGCGCCTCCTGGCGGCCATATAACAGAACAGCAACCTGGTTTCCAAATTAATTCCCATGTCGTGAGACCACCGCGGAAAAATGGTTAGGAACACTAATGGCTCCATCTGTATTTTTGTTGCAGAAGACCATGAAGTAAAAAAAAGTGTACATTTAGAGTAAGCTTGTTGCATTGAAACCAGTTAGAGACTATTTCAAGTTCCTCATTCACGCATACAATCAGGGACCTGAAGTCATGATGAGTAGCTAAGAGATTGGTGTCATCTGCAAATAATAATGGAAGTAGGTATTACAAGACTTAGCCAAATCATTAATGTAAATTAAAAATAATAAAGGGCCCAGAATGGAACCCTGTGGAACCCCGAAGAGGATCCTTGAATTAACAGTTGAGCATCCATTGGATGACAAAAACTGCTCTCTGTTGTCTAAGTAGTTAGTAAACCACTTGAGGGCAATATCCTGCACACCATATCTGTTGAGTTTAGAGATTAGAATGTTTTGGTTGACAGTATCAAAAGCTTTGCTCAGAACTAGAAAGACACCAATAGCTATTTCTTTGTCATCAAGTGCTGAGGAGATGTTATTGACGAGCTGTAGCAATGCATGTTCTGTGGAGTATTTTTTACGGAAACCATACTGATGGTTATACATGATGGTGTTCTTAGTTAGATGGTTAGAGATTCTTGAGTATACCAGTTTCTCTAAGATGTTTGGAAAGCAGGGCAAAATAGATATAGGACGTAATTGCCAAAGTCCTTTGGGTCTCCAGATTTATAAATTGGTATGACTTTCGCGATGTTGAGGTTGTGAGGGATGATGATTGAAGAGATAATGATAGAATATGAGTTAAAGGATGGATGATATAATCAATAGTTTCTTTGAAGAGACTGCTTTTGATCCCATCATGACCTTGAGCGGAGTTCTTTAAGATCATGATTATCTCATACACTTCCTTAGTACTAGGAGGATCCAAACTTGGGAGTGAGGAGAATTTACCTTTGATCCGACTACAAGGGCTCAAGTTAGAGTCTGCTATACAAGATGCCAATGAAGAGCCAACATTTACAAAGAAATCATTGAAACCATCTGCAATCGGGCTGCAGAGAAGTGTTCCATCCTTCCTTATCATCTCAGCAGGTGCAATTGGTGGGGATTTATTCCGATTTAGCAAATGGTTGATGAGTTTCCAAGTAGACTTAATGTCATTAGACACTTGAGTAAATTTATCTGCGTAGTAATTTTTTTTGCTTTCCTTACAGAGTGAATGAATTTGTTTTTGTAGTTCTTATATGTTACCACATTTATATTGGTTGGGTTAATTGTAGCTGTCCTATACACATTACTTTAATATTGTGATACTTAGAGTAAGTTACTGAATACATTTTCTAACAGTTAATCTGTATAACATATATATACAGTTAATTTGTATAACATATATAATACAGAATATATATATATATATATATGGGTTATTTGTCTTTAGTATTTGTACCTGTAGGGCAGTTCTTCCAAGGCACCCAACCCTGCAGTATTTCTGACACTGTGACTGAATAAAGTCTGCTTCTTCTTTATTTCTCGACTGAAATGATGTCTGGGCTTGAGATAAACTGCTGAGGTGCGATGAAGCCACAGACCATGAATGAGAGCAGATAGTGTGATTGTTATCGCAGGCGTACGTGGCGTTGTTCCAACGCTGTCTGTGCCAGTCGTGAGAGAGTGCTGTGCTCAGTGGATCTTGGGATGAGGATATAAACCATAGGCTGTTGGGAGTTGTAGTCCAGTCCAGTAGAGTTGTAGTCCAACATTATTTATCCCTGAGGTTTGGTCTTTTAGTAAATCTGACTTGCATTACAGCCAGTGCCTGTCCACACGTCACTCTGATACATGTACGCTCACACACACACACACACACACACACACACACACACACACACACACACACACACACACACACACACACACACACACACACACACACACACACACACACACACACACACACACACACACACACACACACACACACTACACTATATAATTTATTTTTTAATATATATATATTTTTGTCTTTGTTATTTAATTTTTTAATTATTATTTTTTAATTATTATTAATGTATTTATTAAAAAAATTGTTCTTGTATTTTTTATTTTTATATATATTTTTTTACTATACACTATTTTAACACTACATTATATTTATCTATTATTAAAGAGATTTGCACTACATTCATACCTCATTTGCACCTTACCTCAATGTTTTGTACCTCATTGTCTGCATTGTACCTCACTGTTTACTCATTTTTACTCACTGTACTTAGGCCATGGTTACACTGGTGTAAAACAGCAACGCTCCATTTCCGAATGATTACGTTTGCATGTCCATGTTAAAACGCTGAAAGGGTGTTTTCGTTTTGGGAACTCGCCGAAACATTTACATTACATTTACATTTAGTCATTTAGCTGACGCTTTTATCCAAAGCGACTTACAAGTTCTGTACGACAAGTCATCAGGAAGGGCACAACTCTATCAGCTGAGTAACAATGTTCATCAAGTGTTGAGTGCTACAGTGTAGGTTAGTTTATTAGGACAAGCGCATGACAGTAAGGTTAGTTAGGGTTAGATATATATATTTTTTTATATATCTTTTTTCAGATAATGGTTGAAGAGTGCGTCTTTAGTCGGCGAAAGATTGGACGGGTTTCGGCTGTTCTAACTGGGGTGGGTAGTTCATTCCACCATTGTGGGGCAAGGACTGAGAATAGGCGGCTTCTCCTTGATGACCCTCCCGGAGCTCGGATAGGAGTAGGTCTGAGGCGGCCAGAAGATGCAGAGTGTAGGGGTCTTGAGGGTGTGTAGTTGGAGACCATTGAACGGAGGTAGGCGGGAGCGGTTCCCTTTGCCGCACGGTATGCTAGGTCGAGGGCCTTGAAGCGGATTCGTGCAGCAATGGGGAGCCATTGCAGGTCCCTAAGAAATGGGGTGACATGGGCCGACTTCGGTAGGTTTGAGATCAGGCGGGCCGCTGCGTTCTGAATGAGTTGAAGAGGCTTGGTGGCAGTTGCCGGGAGGCCAGCGAGCAGTGCGTTGCAGTAGTCGAGGCGGGAGATAACTGTTGATTGGACGAGGAGTTGGGTGGCTTCTTTTGTCAGGAAGGGGCGGATCCTTCTGACGTTGCACCGGAGGAATCTGCAGGTTCTGGTTGTCGCTGCGATGTGAGCAGAGAAGTTCAACTGGTCGTCGAGGACAACACCAAGGTTCTTGGCGATGGGGGACGCGGTCACAGCTGCATTCTCGACTGTGATGGAAAGGTCGGTCGGGGGGAGGATTTGGCCGGCAGGTGGAGCAATTCTGTTTTGCTTAGGTTCAGTTTGAGGTGGTTGGTCGTCATCCAGGCGGAGATGTCAGACAGACAGGCCGAGATCCGCTCAGAGACGTGAATATCTGAGGGAGGGAAGGAGAGGAAGAGTTGAGTATCATCGGCATAACAATGATACGAGAAGCCATGAGACGTGAAACTCGCCGACAATGGTGCCATGTAATTTGCGCGAGCCGGATACGGAGCCGTTCTGCCCAATGGCCATGCGCAGTAGAGACCGATGCCAAATTCTCCCCTGGCTGGACCTCGAGTCGACTCCGTCCATTATTCCAAACATCAGAACTATTTCTGGGAGTCACTTGCAATATCGCGCTATAATTAATATAATTTGCTGTCCTCCTCAGATTGCTTATTCATGTGTAACACGCACGGTTATTTCCAGTGTTTACAGCAGAGCTGTCCCAAGTAGCTGCGGCTACCAACGTATTGTCAAGTTATTGTTATAAGGAGCCCAGTCCAAAACTACAACAGTCTGCATACCCTTAACAATTGTGTGTATTGAGCCGTATTGTATTGTACCCATTCTGCAATCTGTTAAATAAAGTTCTGTATTCATAGTGGCTCCGCTCGGCGTCACTCATGCACTATCCTCGCATATGTGCACGCGCACTGAATAAAATTCCACAATGTACCTTTATCCCAGTATTCGTCTGACCACATCCCTCGTTAGCTTACCTTCATAAGCAGGTGTGTGGTCACCTGCTCTCCTCCTTCTCGCTTTCACCACAAGGAAGTGCCTTCGGTAGATCCCACTTGACGTGTTGTTAGTTGAAAAGAGTTGAGACGTGTTTACATTGTGCTTAGTTTTTTCTTCTCTCATAACTATTCAAAAGGAAAAGGCTAAGTCATAATGTCTACTTCGGAGAGTAGACCCACTCTTCACCAGCGGTTCTCCATTCCCGCCTCTGTCGTGCGTACTGGTGCGGGGCTGCTGCCACTTTCGTGGTTGCCGACCCAGCCCAGGAGACAGCCGATGGATAGTTTGCCTCTCCGAGGAGCCGATGCATCGGTGCCGTCGCCTCGGCGGTGGCATGATCTCGACTCTGGTTCCTCTGGTTCCAGGGAATCGTCCGTTGTTGAGCGGACGGTTCTTTTGGTTCCGGAGGATTTGCGACGCAAGCTTTTCGCGTCTGCCCGTTCACGTCGCAAGATGGTGGCCTGCAGACGCGAACGGCCTGGGTTTGGGGAATTGCTGGAGACCAGCGAGGATGCGTCGGTCTCTGCATGTCCGATGGAAACTGAGGATTTCATGGAAGAGTCGGACGGATTCTTGTTTGAAGGCCCTGTGGAGGCGAGTATCCCTCCTGTCCAGGAAACACCGGAGGGGGGAGAAATGTCTCCTTGGGGCGCCTTGTTCGAGGATGTCGGGGAACCACCTCGGCCTCTTCGGCAGGATGCCCTGCTATCAGCCACATCAGACTGTGGCTCCTCAACTGGTCGAAGCCTGCTGCATGTGAGGGATGCGGGTTCGGTGGAGGAAAGTCAGCAGGGGGAACTGCGGGCTTTGTTTCCCGAGCTCATGGCGGTAGCTGCCGCTGCAAACGGCATGCCGCTGCCGCAGCCATTGCCTGCTCCTGCCCCCGATGATCTCATAGGTCATCTCTGGCAGCGTCGCCTGGTGAGAGGGGTGGACGTTGTCTACCCATTTTTCCCCTAAATGGGGGCCTATGTTCGTCAGGGCCAGGCGGTGTCTCACATCATGGGACTTACCCCCGCCTACGTACCAGTTACGCGGGTGTCGGGGTTGGTCAAAGGTATGAGAGAGGGCGTGCCACGGCTTGATAGGCCGATGGCCGCTCTCCTCTGTCCGGATGTGGTGTGGGAACCATTATGCAAGCTGGTTCTCCATGGAAGATCGGCTAGGCGATTGGCATATTGGGGTGACCAGTCATTTATCGCTGTTACACAATCGCTGGCTGCGGCTTCTAACATCGCGCACCTGGCTAGATTTGTATCGGGGATAATGACGGGCGGCACGGGTCTGACCTAGGTAAAATGCGATCAGATAACCCAGGCGGCAGGAGCTGTCCTGCATCTTACCCAGGTGCAGGCCATAGCCTCGGGGAAGATGCGCGCCCTGGCCACCCTGACCCAGCGCCACCTTTGGCTGGAGCAGGCTCGAGTGCCGGAGAGGAAGAGAGCCCCTCTTCTGACGGCCGACCTCTCCGATGCTGGATTATTCGGGAAGGCCCTGCAGCTGATGACCTCAACGTGCAGAGAGATGGCAGAGGAGCGGTCCGTGCTCCAGCCCCATTTTCCGCCTCCCGTTTTTGCCGGTGGAGTCAGAAGGCTTCCACGACGTCGAGCTCCCTCCGCTGTGCCTACCACTGCCTCCGCCACCACTGCTGGCCCCTCCAAAAAGGCCAGGAGGAGAGACGGCGATTCTGCTGCCGCCGGCCCATCTACGACCGGAGGAGACGGTAGGGAACGCCGTGACCAGCAGCCGATCCACTACCGTCCCTCCGGGGCTTCTCGGGGTGACAAAACTCGAGCAGCTCGAGGCGGCAGACGCCGCTAAAGTGACTTTTCCCCCTGTGGTCCCCTCTACACCCTCCCCAGCCCCCTCATGATTTTGTGCCGTAAAAATAAATGAAAAGTTCCCTAAAAAGGGGACTATATTATTGGCCAAACTAACTGTGTGTTTCTTCACTAATACATATGATGGGGTTGCGAAATGTGAATCTGCATTATTACATTGAGAGATGAGTCGTGTTGTGTTACGAGATTAAGCAAGGTCTGCAAGCATACACTCAGTCATAGAAAGGTTCTATTAGCCTGACGCTTCACATGCAGGTAGAAGCTGGTGGTATGTTCCGTTGCTTGAGCAAAGTAATGTTGATCCACAACACTGTTGTGTTAGTTGCAGTAATACTCGTACACACACGTTCCACGGCTTGGCCGTTACTCTCTGTCAGTGTTTTGCTATGTACGATCTTTACGTAAGGTTTGTGGTGTTAAAGTGTCGGGTTAGAGCGTAGGGCTTACGGGTCTGCTACGCTCGATTTTATGTGTAAACTTGAGTCAGTTGGTCACGTGACTCACAGTTGACATGTCTTTTTCATAACTGTGACTCATGTGGGAAGGCTTCTGGGGAAGTTCGGTCTATACTCTTTGACAAAAGGAGTGACTGGATGTAAAAATGTAAACAGTTTTTACTCCCAGCTGTGCAGTTGGGTTTATACTGTTGATGCTTCTTCTTTATTATTATAAAGAGTTGGAGTTGGTTGCATCTCACCCCTCTTGTCGTTCCCCTGGGCACCTTGGGGATTCAATGAAAGGTCTAAATAGCCTATTTATTGATGTGGATATACCCGACGCACACATAGTGCTAGTTCGGGATGTTCTGTTGGACATTAAGCAACTGACTGGCGCGCCTTGGTTGCTTGGGGTTAAAACAGCGTTTTTATAAAGCAACTGCGATGGGGGTTTTCCTCTTCCGACGACCTGTGTGGTTGTCGACGGATTCTCGTTCATATCGGGGGATGATGACAGAATGGATCTGAACATACGTAGAAGGGTTTCACGCCCTGGGGGTGGGCCGCCGGGCGCGGTTCGCACCGAACGTCTGGGTGGCGCCTTCTTTTCATGTCTAAGATCAACACGCATGTCTGCCCCTTCTCCTGGAGTTGGCAGATCGGCGTGGTTAGGGCACGGGACTGGTTCTGGACACGCTGGTCCGGATCAGTTGCACCCGTTGTCGGCCGGGGATGCAGATCTGCTGTTCTGGTACCCTGAGGGACTTGGGCTTTTTTCAGGGGGAAAAATGCCAGGTCGGTCCGGGTGTCACAGGGTTAAGCGCTATGGAGCCCTTGTTGGGTACATCTCGTCAGATCTCGGCCGCCACGCAGGTTGGTCTTGGTTAGTACTTGGTTGGGTGACCTCCTGGGAATACCAAGTACGGGGTGTTTGGGGCTGGTTCTCCATTTTTTTCGCTCTTCTCTTATGCGTGGCGAAGAGGGGCCTGTTGGGGTGGTCTTTGACCTCCTCGGGGGACCCTGTGCTCCCCGTATCACCGGGCCCGGTCCGAAGTAATGTTTTCCTTGACCCGTAGGCCCGGGATAACCCTGTTGGAAACTGAAACACGGGTACTGCGGTGGTGCCGCAGGTACGTTTTGGAGTTTTTTTCCTGAGGGGTTATGGGACCGACCGCCGCATAGGGTAATGCCTGGGTGGTTGGTTCTCTGGTGTGTCGGTGCGGTGTCAACTCCCGGGTTGCCCGGTTGAGTGTGCCCCTGCATGTTCGTGACGTCTGCCAATTGTGTCAGCCTTCGCTTTGAGGGAGGTTTGTCATGGTGACGACAACGCCAGCATACGCCCCTTCCGCCGGGGCGGCTGTGTTCAGCTGTCCCCTCTGGCGCCTGTCTCGTCCGCAGTCTCCAGGCTCGGGTTAACAGCCTGTTGCCTGGTTTTTTCCCCGGTGCGCTGCCTGCTTCCGTGGTAAGTCTTGTTATTGCGGCCGTGCTGACTGTCTGTACTGCAGGGTCAGTGTGCCAGGCGGTGTACTATTGGGGGGACAGGGCCCGCTCGGCTGAGGGGCCTTTGTCCGAATACGCTGGCGATGTGGGGGTCGGGGTCACTAAGTGCCCACCTGGTGGGGTCTTGATGCTGGCATCATGGACTTCTCCGGGCCCCCGTTCCAGGGGGTCCAGTCCCTTTGGTGGGTCTGGGCCTTCCTTCGCGCTCCGCTGCTACGGCCTTGCCACGGGGTTGGGTTTGCCCTTGACCCCGTGATTCTGGGGGCAGTAACGAGGTTGTTCCCTCCGTTCGTTCCCGGGTGGCATGCGGGTTGTGCGTGTGTGTAGTCGTGGGGTCAGGCCACGGTCTGCTCACCCTGTGCGTTGAGTTGCTTGAGTGCCTCTTCGCACGGTCGGGTCCGTCGCCCTCCCGGGAAACCTCCAATAGGGGGGGTGCCCTCCATTAGGGGGGGTCGGGGGGGCTCGGCCCTCCCTGTTCTGATGATTGTGGGGGGCCTTCAGCGGGGTGTATTTGTCGGCCGGTGGCTCCCGCTCGGCCTCCCTTGTGCATGAGTGACGCCGAGCGGAGCCACTATGAATACAGAACGATTCTGTTAATAGTGGTGACGCTCTGCGTCCGACGCCGCTGCAGCCCTTGATCTCACCTTGTGGTGAAAGCTTGGGAAGGAGGAGAGCAGGTGACCACACACCTGCTTATGAAGGTAAGCTAACGAGGGGTGTGGTCAGACGAATACTGGGATAAAGGTACATTGTGGAATTTTATTCAGTGCGCGTGCACATATGCGAGGATAGTGCATGAGTGACGCCGAGCGTCACCACTATTAACAGAACTTGGTTATAGTCATAACCTATCGTTTTCATCCATTTCTACTAGCGTTAACGTTACTACGTTAATAGCCTCGATGCTAACTATATACATGGAGAATGCCATTCACATTAGCATGTAGCTAACAACACCGGAGATCTTTTTGTGAGACTAAACTGTCCGCTCTTGGTGGTAAATTGTGTTGATGTTGGTTTTGTTTCATCAACAAATGAGAGGCAGAACACACAGTGAATGTATCCGTTTTTGTTTATTGCACTTTTATTGCACTTTGTTTTCTTGCTGAAAAATAAATGCTACGTTGGCTAAATGGCTCACGCGAGGTATTTAAAGATGGTGACTTTGTTGTTTTTTAGCAGGAAGTGTAAAATTGGTTGAAAATGGCCTTCATGTTTGAACTACATTGCCACCTACTGCTTTGGCATTGTACTACATGTATATACTGTAGTAGACGACACAAAACAACGTCTAACTTAACTCTTAGTTGCCTGCCAATACACAGCGTTCTGAAAAGCAAAATGAAACTAAATGAAATGGCCCTAATGTAACCGTAGCCTTAGACTGTACCTAGGTTGTATTTAGATTGTATTGTACTGTATATTGTATATATGTATATTGTATATTCTTCTTTGCTTACTTTTTACTTACTTTTTTTACTGTATGAAGCACACTCTCAGGGGCTCATACAGAACCAAGCATTTCACTGTAAATGGAAAGCGGATGCGGAGCTAATGATGCTAATGATGGAGCATCGCCGTCGGTTGTGTGATAGTAAAGGGCTAACCTTCTGTATTGTCACAGTGAAAGGGTTAACCGGCTAGGGTTAGGGTTAGGGAATTATAACTATATTGAGTGAAAAATAACTCTATAGATTAAAATAACACTCCATATTGAGGGAACTATAACTCTATATTGAGGCAATTACTACTCTTATACAGAGTAAAATACAACTCTATTTATGGAATCACAACTCTACGGAGTAAAATACAAATATGTGTTGAGTGAAATGATGTTAGAGTTGTTTTTACTTTATGCTAAATGGAGCAAAATTGCATTTTGTGGAGTTAAATGTTAACACTAAATGGAGTAGAAATAACTCTGAAGAATTAACTCTGTGACAAGAGTAAATTTGACTCTATTTGGACTAGGACCAAATACTGTCTTTTTGGGAGTAAAATTTTACTCAATTTGAGTAAATTTTACTCTGCAAATTTTCCTGTGTATGAAGTATAATAAATAGCTAATTACTTTGGGTATGCAATCGTAATATTTTTTTAAACTACACCCATTTTGCCCAATCCTTAAGTGGTTAAACACTCTTGAACACACACACACAAACAAAAAAACAAACACACACGCACCCTGCACTGCACCTTAACTCATTCACCGCCAACCACGTAATAATATGTGTTTGCTCACAAACGCTTGAGCGCCAAACACATAATAATACATTTTTAGATCCTTTGATCTTTTTCCTCTGATCCCCGTTCTAAATCATCATCCGGATCATTCTAGCCATCCCTGGCTCGTTTGTATACATTGGAATTGCAATGCCGATCGAATATCACCAGGTGGCAGTATCGTCTGAACTGGAATTGCATTGGTGTGGATACACGTCTTCCTGTTTTTCTTTTTGTAAGGGCTCCTCCTCCTGCTTGAACAGAGATGCACATTGATTGCCTCGAAATTCCGTTGCCTAAGCGTATTTCCCATCGAAACGTGTATAGACATATACACTGGTAATCGCGATGGCGATGTGATCACTTTTCTTTTATTATTCTTTTTGGAATACCTTCTGGCTAAGGTAAGGTATATTCTATGTCTATTTTACCGAACCTGAAACGTGTTTTCCTAACGATCACAGTTCTGTGTTTTACCGGACGTAAAACATGCTCGGCAAACACAATCACAGTTTTGAGTTAAAAGGACCCCCCTTGATGATTTTGTGAAGGTACATATGTACATGTTATATACCTTTGATTTGGGAGTATTTGGGGTTTCAGGGAATCAACCAGAAAGATTCGGGCTTATTGCACATAACACGTTTTATCTCGCGATCTATGAAAAAATACTGGATTATCTTGGAAATGCGCAATGTGTAATAAACTACAAATAAACTACAAACTACAGTGTGTAGAAACAAAAAAAAATTCCATGTTGGACTACAAGTAGTGTCTGTCAAATGAGCCACACCATTGTCTCCACAGCTATAATACAGAACACCCACAGCTCTGCAAACATTGTGAAACACAGCGGAAATGACCATTTTAAAATGGCCTTCTAGCGGCAGAGATGGGGATTAAGTGTGGCGCTGAAAGTGTTAATATGCTCATACACCTATATGCAAGACACTTTCTGTAAATAATTGACTATTTTATTTTATCTTACTACTGTACTACTACTTATTGTTACCATTATTGTATTCATTGTTTTTTTTTAACACTTTCAATGCCCAAAACGTGATAAGACGTTTTATCAGCCCAATGCCTGAATGCCCACGACGACAATTAGCGTTTTATTTTTTTATTAGCGATCTGAATTCATATTTCATCAACCAAGTCTCCCGTTGGTATGCAGCCCCTGTAAGAGCTCAGATGTGAAAAAACCGCCCCCTATCGTCTCCCAGATGGTAATGCACCCTTTTGGAATGGACTCAATGAAAATGGATGAGAAAAGAAAAATCCGGAATCCACATTTTACTTCTCAGGCATGTAACCCGAGCGATTATGGAGCCTCAGAACAGCGTGGAATACATAATACAGTATGTAGCGTTGGATCAATAAAAGCGATCGATTTTTGGAATGGCGATCAGGAATTGGAATGATCTTTTTGGAGAACATCTGATCTGAGGTAAGGAATCTATTTTACCAGTCTTGGGATAATCAGAGTTGTATTCGCTGAGATCTCAGCGTTCGCCCTATGTGTGTGTGTGTGTGTGTGTGTGTGTGTGTGTGTGTGTGTGGGCGATCGCTTTGAGGAAATCAGAGAATCGATTTTTCAGATCGCCTATATAGCGTGCATACGTACACTATCGATAATCTAGCGTTTATTTGAAAACGATTCATAAATAGGCCGAAAAATGAATATGTAAGGGATAATGTATGGCTACGAGGTCATTGTCGCAAAATAATTGACCGACACGGAGTTTAAAATACCGAGGCGCCGCGCCGAGGTGTTTTAAACGTAGTGAAGGTCAATTATTTTGCGACAATGACCGAGTAGGCTATACATTATCCCGCTTATTACATGGCTAACTTACTAACAATATACCTAATTCATTTTACATCGACTCGCAACACTGGTTAACTTCTGGCTGCGTTCTGGCTCCGCTCGTCGCTCCGCCCCCTGTCATCGCCGGCAGCAGAACACCGAGTGTCTAATTGCACTGAAACAGTGTGTGTCAGTGGGCTTGATTGCGAACAGCTGCGCACTGCGGTCATTATTGAAAAAACAGCGGTCATTATTGAAAAATAATGACCGCTGTCGGGGGGCTATTGACCAATCACAAGCAAGCATTTCGGCGAATGTGAAAACGCCATGTAATAATCTAGAATATTCCAGTAAAGGGCGATTATCATGGAATATTTATATTTTCCTTGAAAACGAGGGCTTTTCAAAATGCTATAAAACGAAAATGAACCGATAAAAAAACAATCCGCTTCGACAATGTTGACTGGAAAACGAGTCATTGATAAGCGACGGGCAGATTAGACTCATAGCCATAATTTAAAACATAGATTAGGCGTTATTAACGCTAACATTGAAGTGGATGGTGGGCATTCAAGCGAATCAAGATTAAGCTTGGGCTCTGAAAGTGTTAAAGTACATAAACACAACTAAACACATTAGATTAAAGTACATAAACACAACTAAACAAACACATTAGATTAAAGTACATAAACACAACTAAACACATTAGATTAAAGTACGTAAACACAACTAAACACATTAGATTAAAGTACATAAACACAACTAAACACATTAGATTAAAGTACATAAACACAACTAAACACATTAGATTAAAGTACATAAACACAACTAAACACATTAGATTAAAGTACATAAACACAACTAAACACATTAGATTAACACATTCGGGGCCATTGGGCTGAGTCTAATTAATGTCAAGAGGACCGGGGAATGTAAACAAACGTGGGGCTGTTTGTACAGCTAAATCTATACTTTATAGTATTGCTATCTGTCCATTCTCATTGTCACTTGAGTCCATAAACCGTCCCTTCAAAATGGCTTAAAGAAAAAAAAATCATCAATAGGTTCTCATTTTATAGCGCCGTGAATATAAGCGTTATACGGGATTTGGGACTAGTATATTTTCTGGAAGGCAAGTTATAGGGCTAATAGCTGCTAACGTTATATCCAATGGCATTTCCATTTTACAGATGCTACAGAAATAACTCAAACTGCATATGATCGACACGATCCCAAAGCATGTATGCATGAAAGGGGGTGGGGGGGGGGGCGGGGGACGTCATTTATTATTATTGATTACCAATAACCGTGTTCGTCTAACTAGCCACATAGGCCGATCGCCTGGATGGCTATCAAACAATGCCCGATCGGGCTGTAATTTACGTGAAAAAGATCTTACCGTGGTCCGGGCTGATCCCCCTGAGCATTTCCCCGTTATCGATCGCCATCTGGTAGATCGATATGTCCATTGGCTGATGATAAATCCCCTTATTGCATGGTGAAATCTGCGATCTGAAACGTAATCCAAGCTACATGCTGCACATCCAGAATCCTGCTACTGAAATCTCCATAAAAAAAAAAAAAATACTGATCCGTTCAGCCACAGGGCACACTGCAGTAGCGCGATAGCGCCCCTAAGAGGATCTGGCCGGTATTGCACCTCGAATTCATAGAGTAGGGTAAATCTGCAGTGCCGCTCGGCGACCTTGAATAGGTTATTAAAATGGAATAAAAGCAATAACAACTTCCCACGGATATATCCGTGCCTCTGTCCACAACGGGTGGAATCGAAACACGGAGTTCTCCGTGCTCGGGCGGGAATGTGTTAAAGTACGTAAACACAACTAAACACATTAGATTAAAGTACATAAACACAACTAAACACATTAGATTAAAGTACGTAAACACAACTAAACACATTAGATTAAAGTACGTAAACACAACTAAACACATTAGATTAAAGTACGTAAACACAACTAAACACAGTAGATTAAAGTACATAAACACAACTAAACACATTAGATTAAAGTACATAAACACAACTAAACACATTAGATTAAAGTACGTAAACACAACTAAACACATTAGATTAAAGTACGTAAACACAACTAAACACATTAGATTAAAGTACATAAACACAACTAAACACATTAGATTAAAGTACATAAACACAACTAACAACATTAGATTAGATTAAAGTACATAAACACAACTAAACACATTAGATTAAAGTACATAAACACAACTAACCACATTAGATTAGATTAAAGTACATAAACACAACTAAACACATTAGATTAGATTAAAGTACATAACCACAACTAAACACATTAGATTAGATTAAAAGTACAGTACAATGAAAAGAAGGTGGCTTCTAACCAGAGTTCAAGATAACAGTAAAGTGCCTACATCATATTTACCCAGTAGCTTTGTTATATACTGTAAATTCTAGGGCTGTCCCCGACTAAGGAATTGGATGGTCGACTAGGATTGGCCAACATTTGCCGTTAGTCGACTATTGGTCGACAAAAAAATATATATATATAATATTATTATTATTATTATTATTATTATTATTATTATTATTATTATTATTATTATTATTATTATTATTTTTTTTTTTTTTTTTTTTTTTTTTTTTTTTTTTAATCTTTTTGTTATCATTCCATTTGGGCTGTGGGGGGTGCTTAATGTCTGAAGGAGTCGACTGAAGGCTTCTTGTCCTCTGCAAAAGCATGCAATTGGTCCACTGATGGATACATCTTGATATTTGTCTAGTCTAGCCATTGATTTCCTCTCACTACTGGACTGCTTCAATATCACACAGCACACAAACGGTCCCACCCACACCAAAGGCCATACACTTGACCTGGTCTGCTCCACTGGCACAACACCATCTGATTTACAGTGTCTCGACCTGGCGGTGTCCGACCATCATGCTGTCCTTTTCACCCTCCCTGCTTCCCTACCCAAGCTTCGAAATGCACGCACCATCACCTACAGGAACATCAAAACAGTCAGTGCACCAGCTCTGACCAACCTGCTAACCATCCACCTGGCCTCAGCTCCCCCCAGCACCCAGGTGGATGGTCTGGCTGCCCACTACAATTCCGCCCTATCCCGCAGCCTGGACTCTCTCGCCCCCATCAAAACCCGGACTGTTACCTACACCCATCCTGCCTCCTGGTACACCTCTGAACTTCGCTCCCTGAAGGCTGTCGGTCGCCAATTGGAGAGACTCCATAAAAGATCTGGCCTCACTGTCCACCTCGAGGCCTATAAGGACCATGTTCAGACCTACAAGCTAGCTCTCACCAAGGCCAAAACAAAATACTACTCCACCCTCATCGGTAACCAGCAAAACCACTCCAGGACACTCTTCTCCACCATCAACCGGCTACTCCGCCCCCTCGACCCCCCCCCCCGCCCATCTGGTGCCCACGACCTCTGCTCCAGGTTCCTTGTCTTCTTCCAGGACAAGGTTAATACCATCTACCAGCAGCTAGCAGTGCCCCCCTCCTCCCCCTCACCTGCTCTTCCCCCTGGGTGTCCCCCCCAATGCAGCCTCATCCTTCTCCCCAGTGAATGGTCCCCAAGTTGTCAAGCTTATAGCCTCAGCCAAAGCCTCCACCTGCTTACTCGACCCCATGCCTACTACCCTGGTCAAGATCTGCCTCCCTGCTCTCTGCCCCACCATGGTCAACATCATCAACTCCTCACTAGAATCTGGTCTCGTCCCCCCCTGCTTCAAAACAGCCTCCGTCACCCCCATCATCAAGAAACCCGGCCTCGACCCAGACGAGCTAAATAACTACCGTCCGATCTCCAACCTTCCTTTCCTTAGTAAAATCTTGGAAAGAGCAGTGGCCGCCCAACTCCAACAATACATGTCCAACCATGAGCTCTATGAGCCTTTTCAATCCGGATTCAGAACCCAACACAGCACAGAGACCGCCCTCATCAAAATCACCAACGACATCCTCCTTGCAGCTGACTCTGGCCACATTAGCATCCTCATCCTCCTGGACCTTTCTGCAGCCTTCGACACAGTCTCCCACTCCATCCTCCTCAACCGCCTATCCAACAACCTCGGAATCACTGGCTCAGCACTCTCCTGGTTTCAATCCTACCTCACCACCCGGACACAGTTTATCACCATCTGCGATTCCAGTTCCACCCCGGCCCCAGTCAACCAAGGCGTCCCCCAAGGCTCTGTACTTGGCCCAATTCTGTTCACCATTTACATGCTCCCCCTCGGTCAGATCATCCGCCGCCATGGCCTCAGCCTCCACTCCTATGCCGACGACACTCAACTCTACCTCTCCACCAAACCATCCACCCATCTCCCCCACACTCCCTTACCAACTGCCTTCACGAAATAAAAACCTGGATGTCATCTAATTTCCTCAAACTCAACAACAATAAAACTGAGCTCATGGTTGTGTGCTCCGGAAGGTTGGAGATCTCACCGTCAACATAGACGGCTGCTCCATCTGCCCATCCCCTAAGGTCCGCAACCTGGGCGTTATCCTGGACTCCACCTTTTCCTATCAATCCCATGTCAGTTCCCTCACCAAATCTGCCTTCTTCCACCTCAGAAACATCTCCAGACTCCGACCATCACTTTCCGACACCACAGCTGAGACCCTCATCCACGCCTTCGTCACCTCCCGCCTGGACTACTGCAACGGGGTCCTGTCCGGGGTCCCAAGCAAAACCCTGAACAGGCTCCAGTACGTTCAAAATTCAGCTGCCAGGGTTCTAACCCGCACCAAACCCTGGCAGCACATCACCCCCACCCTCATACACCTCCACTGGCTCCCCATCAAATCCCGCATCACCTACAAAACCCTCCTGCTCACCTACAAATCCCTTCACGCTCTGGCACCTCAGTACCTCACTGACCTCCTCCACCCCTACACTCAGTCACGGTCCCTGCGATCCACGGACACTTCAAGTTTCAAGTTTCTTTAATAGTTGTCATACAGAAGTACAGAATACTTTTATACAAAATGCTTCTTACTGTTGCGCTCCAGAGACTGTGCAAGACAAGATAAGTATGAAATAAAATAACATAGTAAAATTAGAAGTAAAAAAAATGAGGTCACAGTGTTCAGTTTAGACATATGTACAATGTTCGATGCAGAATAGACGTAGTTACCATACAATATACAATACTGTGCAGTGTACTAATATACAATACTATATAGTGCAAGGCAGAAATGGAGAAATGGGACGAGGGGCAATTTAGGTACAATTCACAGTAAGTGTACGAGTTGTAGTGCAAATCCTTTATCAATAAATATAAAGTGTAAGTGTGTTTGTGTGATCTAAAGTGTGGAGAGTGGGTGCTGCAGTGTGTTGTTTGTTTGAGTGAGTGTGTGCGTGTGGGTGTGTGTGCTGTGTGCATTTGATGGTTGTTGCATAGTGATTATTGTTCGTTTAGCAGCCTGATGGCCTGGGGATAGAAGCTTCTTCTGAGTCTTTCTGTGCTCGCCTTAAGACTCCGGTATCGCTTGCCTGACCGCAGCAGTTCAAAGAGGCAGTTGTTCGGGTGGCTCGAGTCCTTAATAATTCTCTTAGCCTTCCCCTTGCACCGCTTGTTGTAAATGTTCTGGAGGGTGGGAAGCCCCCCTCCAATTGTGCGTTCGGCTAAACGTGTCACTCTTTGTAGTCTACTACGGTCTTGTGCAGTGCTATTCCCAAACCAGGAGGTGATGTTGCCGGTCAGGATGCTCTCTATTGTACATGAGTAGAAGTTCCTAAGGATCTTCTGACTGACTTGGAACTTCCTTAGGCGCCTGAGGAAGTAGAGGCGTTGTCGTGCCTTCTTCACAACACTGTCAATGTGTGTGGTCCATGTCAAGTCCTCGGATATGTGGGCTCCGAGGTACTTGAAACTGTTCACTCTCTCAACCGGTGCCCCATCGATGCTGAGGGGGCTGTAGTCCTTGACCCCCGACCTCCTGAAGTCCACAATCATCTCTTTTGTTTTGCTGACGTTCAGGGAGAGGCAGTTCTCCTGACACCACTGTGACAGGTTCTCTACCTCTTCCAGGTAGGCCCTTTCGTCGTTGGCAGAGATCAGGCCCACCACTACTGTGTCATCAGCAAATTTGATGATGGTGTTGTTGTTCCGCTGTGCTACGCAGTCATGTGTGTACAGGGAGTAGAGGAGGGGGCTCAGAACACAGCCCTGGGGGGCCCCTATGTTGAGCGTGATGGATGAGGAGGTGCAGTTGCCGGCTCTTACCACCTGGGGTCTGCCCGTCAGGAAGTCCAAGACCCACTGGCAGAGGTCATAGTTCAAGCCCAGGTCCCTGAGCTTGGCTATGAGTTTGGAGGGGACTATGGTATTGAATGCTGAGCTGTAGTCGATGAACAGCATTCTCACATAGTTCCCCTGCCTCTTGTCCAGGTGTGATGCTGCTGTGTGCAGCACATGGGCTATGGCGTCCTCCGTGGACCTGTTGGGGCGATATGCAAATTGCAGAGGGTCCAGGTTGATGGGGAGGGAGGAACAGATGTAGCCCTTCACTAGCTTCTCAAAGCACTTCATGGCTATGGAGGTGAGGGCTACAGGGCGGTAGTCGTTGAGGCAAGCGGGCGTAGATTTTTTGGGTACAGGGATGATGGTGGACTTCTTCAGACAGCTGGTCAGCTCTCCATCCCCCGAACCAGATTGCGGATGTTCGGGGACAGAGCTTTCAGTGTGGCAGCTCCCACCCTCTAGAACTCCCTCCCCACAGAACTCCGCACCGCCCCAACTCTGGACTCATTTAAAAAACTGCTCAAAACCCACCTTTTCAACTTGGCCTTTAACCCCTAATTTCTCACTTTATATGTATATGTATATGTTGTGTCTGTCCACTATGTTTGTTAATTTGTCATCCCCCCCCCCCCCCCTATGTAAAGCGACCTTGGGTCTTATGAAAGGCGCTATATAAAATGAAGTTATTATTATTATTATTAGTGTGTTCATTAGATGGGTGAAATCCTCTTTCAGTGCCTATGTGCCTGTTTTCGTAGGCAGTTAGCCTCTGGTATGCGTGCCATTAGCGTTAGCCACGCTTCTAGGCCTCTTTTCTTTTGGAAAGAATGATTAAAAAAATAATAATAATAATAATAATAAAAAAAATAAAAATATTATATTCGACTAAGAGGTTGGCCAGTCGACTACGGCTCCTTTCGACCGATTAGTCGACTAATCGATTAATAGGGGTCAGCCCAAGTATATTCCATAATAACTTGTTACATTGTATATTGTTATTGCACTTTACTGTACACACACACACACACACACACACATACACAAACACACAGCAAATAAGATACATTGACCTTCATGTGCATTGCATGACCCCACTGAACCCAATAGCATGCACAGTGCACATTCACACACACACACACACACACACACACACACACACACACACACACACACACACACACACACACACACACACACACACACACACACACACACACACACACACACACACACACACACACACACACACAATATGACACATTGACATGAGTTTCATTGGCCTAGCTTAATGCTCCTTGGAATTACATTTCCTAGTGTGGCCATGGAAAGAAAGGTCAAAGGTAATGCAATGGAAATGAGATCTTGATGATTTATTCATGCTTCTCTTCTTTGCCCCTTCAGAGTTCACATGTGAGATTAGAATTTTGAAGAATGAATATTTTAATAATGACGATGTCATGATGATGACTAGGGATGCTCGATATTGGCTTTTTTACCGATACCGATTACCGATATTGTCCAACTCTTAATTTCCAATACCGATATCACATTTTAATGCCGATATCGGCCGATAATATCGGTAGGCCGATAATATCGGACATCATTTCTATAGAAATGTAAAAAAATAAATAAAAAATTAAATAAAAAATTAAAACCGATACCGATATTTTCCGATATCACATTTTAATGCCGATATCGGCCGATAATATCGGTATGCCGATAATATCGGACATCCCTAATGATGACTCATCATTGATAGCTATGGGGTTTTGACAATTAGAGTTCGACAATTCTAGGATAGAATTTTGAGAAAAGATTCCAAAAATGCATTATCAACACTGCATTATAAAAAAATATTTAAAGAAGATTTATATACATTTTGTATTTATTTCTACCCGGACGTGAATATTCACGTTTGTAAACGGTTTTAGATTTTTTCGTTTTGTGGAAAATCCATCTTCGGTTGCCTTATTATTCTCATTATTTAATTCCATTTGCTTTAAATGTAAATGTTTTGTCATACAGTACTTTAGAGATACACTGACATTTTAGATTGTTTAAAACAAAAACCATACAGAATGGACAGGTTTGTCCGACGGAAGCAACAATTGTGATTGGAGGAATCAAGAAAAGAGGGCGGGGCTTGATGTAGGTCAATTACATGGAATAAAGCAAAGCAAAGCAACACAGTGGTTGGTTCTGCATGGCTGCCATTCTATTCAAAATAGGGACCCTATTTATAAATAAATATGTACAGTAGTCAATGGCGAGACAGTTTGAGTTGTTCCATGAATTACACATAATGATGTTTGTCAAGTTAAAAGATAATTTTGCAAGTCAAGAAAGTTGATTGACAAGCAAGTTAGCTAATGTTACTGTAGCATGTGCTTATGATGCTATAACATAATGTTAGCCAGCTGACAATTACATCTTTTAATTGACTAACGTGTAATTCATGGCACAATTCACATAATGGGATAAAATAATCTCTCGCCACGCCCCTTTTGGGGGAAAACAACTCTGGGAATAAACGGGATTGGATGGTGTTTGTTCATGAACTAGATAAACACACAGATATAAATCACACTGAAGACCATCGTTGTACAGAAATAGACATTACCCGTCTGCTAACGGGAACACGTAAGCGGGACCACATGTCCCCTGTGCTGGCTGCCCTCCACTGGCTTCCTGTGCATTTTAGGATTGATTTTAAGGTTTTACTGTTTGCTTTTAAATGTTTGAGCGGCTTGGCACCGGGTTACCTCTCGGACCTTATGTTCCTCCAAGATCCCTCAGGTCCTCTGACCAGCTCCTCCTGGTCCTCAGGTCCTCTGATCAGCTCCTCTTGGCTGTTCCCAAGTCCAGGCTGAAGCTTAGGGGGGGCCGTGCTTTCGCTGTGGCAGCCCCAAAGCTCTGGCATGAGCTGCCACTGCATGTTAGACAGGCCCCCACTCTGCATGTTAGGCCCCCACCCTGAATGTTAAACAGGCCCCCACTCTGCATGTTAGGCAGGCCCCCACTCTGAATGTTAGGCAGGCCCCCACTCTGCATGTTAGGCCCCCACTCTGCATGTTAGGCCCCCACTCTGCATGTTAGGCAGGCCCCCACTCTGCATGTTAGACAGGCCCCCACTCTGCATGTTAGGCCCCCACTCTGAATGTTAGGCAGGCCCCCACTCTGCATGTTAGACAGGCCCCCACTCTGCATGTTAGGCCCCCACTCTGAATGTTAGGCAGGCCCCCACTCTGCATGTTAGGCAGGCCCCCACTCTGCAGGTGTTTAAATCACGCCTCAAAACACATTTATTTGCTCTGGCTTTTGGTTTTTTTTAAAGTTTTTGAGAGACTTGCCTTTTTTATGTGACATGTTGTATAATTTTTATTGTGCGCTTTCATTTTATTTTTTATGTTTTTATGTTTGTATCTTATGTTGTGGGACTTGTACAGCACTTTGGTCAACCTTGTTGTTTTTAGGTTCCGGTTCCGGGTCAAGGATGGGGTAGTCGCTCATGGCCACGATGTGACTCCCGCATTTTTATATTTAGTCCTAAAAGCCTCTTTTTATATTTTCAACTCGGTTAAACCTTTTTGTATATACCCCCTTTATGTTTCTACCTATTTATTTTGGCTGCAAGAACCACAATGGCGACGAGACAACTGAGAAATGAATCCAAGAAGGACGTCGCTCCCGCTGATATAACCGCCATTGCTGGGCTAATTGAAGAGCTCAGGCAATCCCTAACCAACTAAATCAGAGCGTCCGCTGCCTCGCTCGAATCCAAACTCGACAGCTTCTGGACGTCGGTTAATGACCATGCTGAGCGTCTGACCTCCGTGGAAGACGGCTTGAATACTTGGACTGGCAGGGTGGATGAGCTAGAGGCTAGGTGTACGGCACTAGAAGAGAACAATGGCATATTGGGATTGGATGAGTCCATTCATAGCGACCGGCCAAGCGACTTTTTTGCAGAGGTACTGGTTGAAATTCTGGGGAAGGAGGTCCTCCCTATGCCACCCGAGCTGGACCGGTGTCACAGGGCCCTTACTGCCAAGCCAGCACCCGGTTCCAGGCCTAGAGCGGTTATTGCTCGCCTACATCACTATTGAATAAAAGATAGGATTATCTGGGAGGCACGGAAGAGGAGGGGAACGCTGAAATACAGAGGGAAACCAGTCCTAATCTTTGAAGACTACTGCCCCGAAGTTGTGGAGCAGCGTTCCACCTACAAAGACGTCATGGCCCCCCTCTACAAGCTAGGACTCAAGCCGTCTCTTCAATTCCCTGCGAGACTTGTCATCACAACCGAGGATGGGGCGAGAAAACATCTTTCATCGCCTGAGGATGCCGTGGACTTCTTGAAGACCTGGCGTGGAGGGGCCCCAACACCGGTCTCACCAGTACCAAACGCGGTAGTAGCTTGATTTTGGGCCGTTAGCACCTCGCTATGGCTAAACGCGCCGAGCGTCATATCACTCTATATTTCTTCGTTCTTATAAATATGGTTGACTGTGTGACGTTAAGTGTCGCCTGGATGCTTTATTTTTCTCTGCGTCTGACTTAAGGGGGGGTTGGCCTGATCTGTTTTGTATAACTATTACATAATGCCACTTTATTTTTATTTTTTTGTTTTTTACATCCACTATATGCCGGGGAGCTAAGCGCTAGCTTTGTTTAAATGACCTAGGACTTCTATGCGTGTCACTTACGCCTCGTCACGACTTGGCTTAATGCCTCCGTGATGCACTTTTTTCCCCCTCTTGTGTGTGTGTACTTATTTTTTCGGACTGGGGTCTCATGGATCCATCAGCCACGCTCTTCCAGCTACGTTCTGCTAGCCACACACATGGCAAATGGTCGCATTTGCGGCCAGAGGCGTCATCATCTGCTGTTGACCTGCTAGGCCGCTAAAATGTCAGACGAAATTTTGCACAGCGCCCGCTCCTGACACGGCAGCCTAATTGCGCTATGACAAGGCAGCAAGCTACTCTGTGTGAACCATAGGAAACAACGGACCTGTCAGCAGAGTATCGCCCTCTTCGGGCCTGGTGGACGTACTGCACACGTTTGTCAGGCAGTGCACAGGTTATTTACCCCCCCCCCCCCTTTTTCTCTTGCTATGGTTCCTGTTCTAGGCTTCTTGTTTAAACATAGCCATGTTTTTATAAGGTTTAATGTGAACTTTTCCATTTACTCTACGTTTTGAGTATTTTTTATTTATTTATTTTTATGTTTGGGAGTGTGGCAAGCAGCCACTGAGAGAGTAAACTACTTATGGTAGGTTTGAGGGTGTTAGGCCCTATGGTGAGTCCCTGTGTTGTTGGGGAAAGGCCCACCGGTCCCGCACCTTTATATGTTTTTTATGTATGTTTTATGTATGGCTCAGGACACATGTCTGCTACTGAAAATATTTGTTTTATGTATGGCTCTAGGTACATATGCTTAGTGGTTAAAATAGGTGAATTTGGTGTGCCCACAGGCCTTTTTAGGTCTGCCCTGTCTACACACCCCCTAATATTCTATGGCTACGGCTAACTCTGAGAGCTTTATGCTCTGCTCCTGGAATGTTCGAGGTCTTCAGAAACTAGCGAAAAGGAAGGCGATTCTGACCTTTTTAAAGAAGGAGAAAGTTTCTATTGCTTTACTACAAGAAACCCATATGGGACCCAACGACACCGCTAAACTCCAAAAGAGTTGGGTGGGACAGGTCTTCGCCACAAACTATTCTACATTTAGTAGGGGAGTGGCCATACTGATCAATAAAAATCTCCCCTTTAGACTCATAACTTCCTCTTTAGATAGCCACGGTCGCTATGTGATTATCAAAGGGGTTCTTAAGGGTAAAGAAATGACATTTATGAATGTATACTGTCCCCCAGGCTACTCCCCCGACTTTCTATCCAAAGTATTTACTGAATTTAATGGCCTGGCCTCTGAGAATGCTTTTGTGGGCAGAGACTTGAACTGTCACCTTATACCGTCTCTTGACAAACTCCCACCCAGTTTGGCTCCCCCCTCTAGGCAAGCAAAGATGCTCTCCTCCCTATGTACAGACATCGGATTCTCAGATGTCTGGAGAACCCTTTGCCCATCCGAACTGAAGTTCACCTTTTTTAGCGGCCCACGTAAGAGCAACAGTAGAATAGACTATTTCTTCATCCCTTCCTCTAAGCTCTTTCTAGTATCATCCTGCACAATCGGAAGTATTGTTTTATCGGATCACGCCCCTATATATCTGGTCTACTCCTTGTCAGAAGAGAGGGCGCTGTCGAGACGTGGGCGTCTTAACCCATACCTCCTCAATCGGAATTTAAAATGTTCTACTCAATTACCTCACATTCTACGGATAACCCGTCTCTGCTCTGGGAAACATCCAAGGTCTTTTCTCGCGGACTGATTATGTCTTACGTATCATCCAAGAAACGCAAGAAAAATGAACAATGCAAACTTCTTGAATACAAACTAGCCGACCTTGTTTCAAACCCAGCCCCGGCTGTGCTTATAGAGCTTACGGCCACCAGAACTGCGTTAAACACTCTTCTGATCCAGGACGCTGAATACTTTGCCAGACCGAGAATGTACGAACACGGTGACAAGCCTGGCAGGTGCCTAGCTAACTTGGCAAAAAAGAGGGCTGACACCCAAGTAATAGCCTCAATCTCGGACTCAAACGGGGTCAGGTCCTTTGACACCAAAACTATTAATAAAGAGTTTGCCTCTTTCTATGCCCAACTCTATAGGACTGAACGACCCGATGGTGCTCTCTCTGACATGCAAGCTTTTTTCGCTGACTTGCACCTCCCTAAGGTATCGAAAGATCAGAACTTGCTCCTTAACGCCCCAATTACGAAGGAAGAAGCTCGGTGCGCCCTTAACACTTTGATCGCCGGGGTTAAATTCATAATTTACCATCCCTCGCCAGCCCTATTTAACATGGAGAAGTTCCCCTTCTTTGCAGGGCTATAACTTTTTTAATTGTATTGCTAAATTGACATTACTATGGCCCATTCAACGTCCTATATCTATTGTTCAGGGTGTAGCAACGTTATACTTTTTCATTCACATATTCATACTAAAATACGGTCTAAAGTATAAGTATGTTTTTATCGTTTTCTGCAGCTTTCTCCAGAACTTGATTTATAGCCCTAAATGCATTATATTGATGATCAAATACAGTTTGGTAGGAATCTGTGCGAGATAAAAAATGTCAACTGGACGAGCTTCTAGGAGTTACTACGTATGATCTGATGTTGACCGGATGGGGGGGGGGGTCGTTTATAATTCCATGGGCAACGTTATATCATTCATCTAGTGTGGGTGATATGATCATTAGAGCAGTTAGTATCGAAGACATTAAAAAATAACGCTGAAACTCACCGTAGCTTCCTCGCGCCGTTGGGAGATGAGCGTGGAACAAATTTTTCTATAATGGGATGTCGAAATATCCGATCCATTTCCAGGTTGTATAATAGTATATACGTCCAAATCATGTTGTTTATCGAGTTATTGGTAACGGATTGCTATCCGTTGTGATCAGCTCGAGTCCTGGGACTATTAGCGAGTGATCGGACCGAATTGAAATGAGCACCAGCTTCCACTTCCTGTTTCTGCCCTGGGCGATCTGCCGATCGACCACCAGATGGCGCTCTTGAACCATTGGAGAGTTGAGAGGGGCTCACCAGTACATATAATGTCTCCGGGGGATTTTTTAAATATTGATATCAAAGACGCTGTCCAGCGTCTTCGGCAGAATAAGCATGGCGGGGAAAGACGCTGAACAGCGTCTTCGGCGATTAAAGTGTTAAGGGTATGCCATCTGGTAAGGCTCCGGGCCCAGACGGTTTCGGATGCGAATTCTATAAGGAATTCGGTCATATTCTCTTGGATCCCCTGCTGGCAATGCTTAATCATTCCTCTGAGGTTGGGATATTACCCCAGTCCCTACGGGAGGCTAATATTTGCCTTATCCTTAAAAAGGGTAAATGCCCTGAAAAGTGCGCCTCCTATAGGCCTATAGCCCTACTTAATTCGGACCAAAAGTTGCTCTCCAAGATCCTGTCCATGCGCCTAGAAAAAGTGCTCCCTTTCATTATTAACGAAGATCAGACTGGTTTTATTAAGGGTAGGAACTCTACCGACAACATGAGACGGCTCCTTAATATCATCCAAATGACTCGTGAGATAGACCACCCCCGCATGGTTCTGTCTCTCGATGCGGAGAAGGCATTCAACCGTGTAGAATGGCCGTATTTGTTTCTAACCCTCGCTGAATTTGGCCTAGGAAACACTTTTATTGACTGGGTCAAGGTTCTTTACAACTCACGGATGACGGCGGTTCTGACTAACGGGCTTAGGTCTAACAACTTTCCTCTACAACGGGGGAACCCCCAGGGGGACCCTCTTAGCCCTTTACTATTTGACATGGCCATAGAACCACTCGCTCAGGCCATAAGGCAGTCAGCCGCAATCTCAGGTATTAGGGTGGGCGAGAGGGAGCACAAAATCACTCTTTATGCGGATGACGTACTGATCTTTATATCTAAACCTGACTCTTCCATTCCATGTCTAACCCGCATGATTTCCACATTCGGAACCTTCTCGGGTACAAAATTAACTTTTCCAAATCCGAAGCAATGCCACTTGGGACACTTAAATCCATTCTGATCCTGCCCCAGCCCTTCTCATTTCGCTGGTCGCCCTCCGGCTTTGTTTACTTAGGAGTATTTGTGACACCCACCTATGATACATTGTTTAAGGCCAACTTTCCCCCCCTTTTAGACACCATAAGGGCAGACTTAGTTAGATGGGCCCCTTTACCAATCTCCTGGCTGGGTAGGATAGCCCTCGTCAAAATGAACGTACTCCCCAGACTATTATACCCTCTCCAAATGATTCCAGTGCTGCTGACAAACAAGGTTATCAAGGTGCTAGAAGGCTGGCTAAGCTCATTCATTTGGAATGGGAAGAAACCGCGTCTGAAAATGGCCAAATTACAGATGGATGGTGAAGATGGGGGTCTAGACCTAGCTAATATTAGACATTACCAACTAGCAGCACACCTTAGCGTACTTGTCGGCTGGTTCAGATCAGACCCACTATCAGTCTGGTTAGACATTGAATCCTCGCAATCTAAGTCCCCCCTGTGGCACCTACTATTTATCAAAGACTTTAAATATGCTCTAACCCCATCACACTATGCTCCGTCAAGGCCTGGAAGACTGTCCGTAAGGTGGAGGGCCGAGCTAAGCTGACCTCTCCTCTTACCCCGATCGTAGGCAATCCTGACTTTAAGCCAGACCAAATTAGCGGCGGCTTCAAGACCTGGCATACGCAGGGCATAACTGATCTTGGCCACTTGTTTGATGGCCAGACCCTAATGTCCTTTCTACAGCTGCAGCAGCGGTATGGCCTATTGAAAACGTAATTTTTTAAATACTTACAAATTAGGCAGTTTATCACCAAGGACACCTCACTGTTAATTAACAGTTCCACCTCGCAGGTGGAGAAAGCCCTCTCCTTGCAGATTCCTAAAAAACAAATATCTATCTTCTATAGTACTCTAAACCTTAATTCATCTTTATCTTCCCTTGTCACTAAACAGTCCTGGTAAAAAAACTTGGACATAGAGATCACGGACAAGGACTGGCAGGATGCATGGACCTACGCAAAAAATATCTCTGTTTGCAACCGCACCAAGTCTATCCAAATTAGAATCTTACACCGCATTCATATTACCCCTGCCCTTAAGAGTAAAATGGATCCCAATGCATCCCCACT